>NW_015091064.1:12186940-12443085 GCF_001431845.1 Calidris pugnax
GGGGGGGGGGGGGGAGGAAGGGTTTCTGGCACATAACCCCTGAAATTTCAACAGGTCATCTGCAGAAGACTTATATCTCTGGTGTTTACTGGTCTATGTGCTTAGTCTTCCTATCAACAGTAAGTAGCATCTCCATTGCAGCACTGTTCTGAGTAAACATGTTTAGGAAGCAGAGTGTATCTGCTCTGGCTGAAGAATATACCAGAGGAGTTGTACTCTTGTCATTTGTTCAGGTTAAGTTGTTCTTAACTATCTCTTTGGGGAAAAATAAAAACAAACCCACAACAAAATGATAAAATAGTTTCTTCATACCTTTCTGTGATAGGCAACAAACATCCTTCTAACAGAATTACCTGTATTAAGTTATGGATGAACTATATAGCAAAACTGACGCAAACTTCAGTATTTTCTAGCCATTCTCCCTCACATGTGTCCCAAATAGCATTCCTCTATGGATATCCCTGTAATTTCATTGTGGGACAAACAATATTATACCCCACGTACCAAAGTCCTTGATGTTGGGATTTCAGTGATGTGAGTGGGAGCCAGGTACTCTCAATCCGTTTTCATTTGCAGCCCTTGGGTGAATATTGCAAGAGGCTTACTAGCACCTGATAAACTTCCTGGGGGGAAAAAAGCTTTTCTTGGTGAATTAACTTGCATATTTATTTCATGTGGAGGTCAGGCAAGGAGTCCTATCTGGGCACAGGGGCTGTCACTGCGGCAGGTTGGGAGTGTGATTCCTGTGCAGAAGTGCTGGGGAGACACCACATTAACTCCCTCTGGGCAACCAGAGCCCTTGCCCAGCTGTTTGGAGATACCAAGGAAGAAAACAAGATTGGTGCTAACTAGTTTCTGAGGAGACTTTTGCTCAGCCCTTTGTGTCAGGACACTGGTGGCTGTAAAAGAGTCTTCTGGGTGAGGAGCTGAAGCAAAGAGCAAACTCCAGTAGGGAGATCACGCCTGGGAAGCTGAAGTGAGGGTTTTGCCTGTCCACAAAGAGACAGATTTTAAGATTGGTTCCTTTCCACAGCATTTCCCAGGCTTATGTCAGACTTCTCTCTGCTTGGTGTCCCGTCTTCAGCGAGCCCAGCTCCTGGTGTGCCTTGCAGCACCGTGTGCCCGGCGGGGACACCTTGCTGCCACATGGCATATTCCTCAGTGGTTACCACCTTCTGCAAATGCTGAATCATCTTTGATCTAATCTCTACTTTGTAACTAAGAGTATTAAGACTCGTTCACGTAGGCTTTTAAAGGTGGTGTATAACTACAAGTCCATGTGATTTTTATTTCTTTAAACATACGTCTGATGTTAATTCCTCCCTAATGCACTTGAGCTCCAGTCTGAACTGATTCTGTTACTTGGTCAGGTCTAAGTCAGGGGCTTTGGAGGTGCTTTCATAAAATACTAGTGGGTCTTCACCCCCTTTTTGGTACTGCATTATCTATGATGCTTACAGTTCCATGAAATACAGCCTTGAATTGATGAAATTAAGTTTTCTTGATCCGAGAGATTAAATGTGGCTGTAAATTTTTAAGCAGAACCAGTTGCTGCAATTCCCCATCAAAGAAAATCTTGTGGACTTGAACGAGTAAGACTTAGGGAGAGCGTTCTCCTGGGGAAGCTGATTAGTTAATACTTAAGTAATATCTTTTTCTTTCCTCTCCCTCTGCATCTCCAGACCTGAAACAACACAAACGATTCCTAGATCAAAAGAACGCTTGAGTCCCTTTTATCGGACAAATATCAGAAAGTAGGCTCTTACTTTTCACTTGAGTAACGGCACAGGCTTTCACGATTCCTTTAATAAACTTAAAGTAGGTCATAATACCCACCACTGCATCCTTAAACTAGTATAAATCTTGGTTTCCAGAGTTTTAATTACAGTGGCTGCTCCCATTAGGTGGTCTTGTTTCATGGCAGGATGCTAGACAGCTCTCTTGCTCTAAGTCATTTATGTGGACTGCGGGTATGTCTGTCAAACCATAATGAGCAATGAAAGAATGAAGAATGTTAATTTAACTGATGCTGCTTTTGCTGTTAACGTAAGTACCACCAGCTGCACCTCGTAAACATTGCTGTTTGCTTGCCTGCATGTCGCCATTCAGCGGGACCTGGTGTGATTGATAGAGGCAGAATTAGACTGATGGCTTGCGTGCCGCAACTTTTCTCCAGCACTACTTCTCTGAATGCTTTTTTTGTTGCAAGAGACAGCTCCTAAACTTTAATTGCTTTTCAAACTAGCAAGTGCTGCTCGTGTCAAATGCTGATAATTGGTTTATGACATAGAGGTATTATAAATTAAGGAGAGGTCAGCGTAGATAATGTGTGTATTACCTGCTGCAGAAAGGATGGTTGGGTAGAAGTGACACTCAGGAGATGCTTGCTTTGGTGTGCGGGGGTTCTCCGTGCTCACACACGGCTTCTTAAACAATGGGCTCTAATAGGAAAGGACTGTCTGCAACAATAGCGGTGCTCGAAGTCACTTTATAATTAGAGAAATTACTGAATAATGCAAAACTCCACGAATGGGTTTTTTCCAGCCCATTAAGCGTTTGTGTAAACCTTCAAAATAAAGCTGCATACCTCCTTTCACCTGTCAGTTGTGGTGTGCACTGAGTAAAAGCACATTTTGTTCTTCTTGGGCGGGTCGTTAGGAGGGTGATTAACCCCAAGAATTTGACACAGGCCACTTTCGCTCCAGTGCCAGCTCATCCAGAAGCATCTCTCCCTCCCACCCTTCCTCCGCTGATTAAGGTGTTCCTGAATCTCTTAGCGTGAAGCTGCTTCCCATTGACATCCTGCCCAACATTTTCTTCTTTGCCTTGATGGTTTCTTGAAGTGTTTCTCATCTCTAGCACAGCTCCATTCTCACTCTGTCCCGAGATACCCAGTTATTTTAGAGTGATTTACTACATGTTTCCATTTTTACTCCAGGTGTCTGTCAGGGTGCAATGTTCTGAACCAAAATGACTGCAGTTTTTAGGTTTGAAATTATTTCGGGTGTAAAACAAGCAATTCTCATTTAAGTAATTGATTTATATTTTTTTCTGTGTTGCATATAACTTATATCCGTAATATTCTTCAGTTAGTAATAACTGAAATGTTATGACTTGCAACTAAATACCTTAAATTTATACCACTCTTTGCTAGTTAGAGTAATATATTCTTTTCTATGCACACTATTGGGTTTTAAAGCTGTATATCCTTTGTTAAGTAATGAATATTGCAGTTTTATTAGATTTTTAACAGATTAATTCATGGCAAGCCATACTTTGGATGTTCTTCTGAATGCCTACAATTAGTGAAGCTCCTTGTTTTGAGTAGAGATGGGAGAGATGCGGAACAAGGCAGAACTGGTGGTTGAGACTCACAGGACCTGATGGTGATGGCACTGGGCTCCAGGCCATGGTCTGGTCCCTGTGCCTGGGAGGGATAAGAACTGTAGTGTTCCCTGGTTTCTTGTTTCTTGTGTGTGTCCTACCTACAGGCAGTGTCTTACATTGCCTCTTTTTATTAGGGCTTTTGATGTTTTACATGGAGCAAAGTAAGGTGGATCCTTCGCAGCGTCTGGGTGCTGCTGCATTTAGTTTCTAAGTTGCAGAGCCAGATTGCAGCCTCACTGCTCCGACTAGCACAGTTCTGGTATGTATGAAAGCATAACAGTCTTGAAAGCTTTCAGGCCAAGTAGAGGAAAAACCCACACAGAAGTGGCCTTTAAATCATTAATACCAGGGATGCAAGTCCACAGAGCTTGCCAAACCCGTGTGTTGGGTACTAATGCTCGCCTGCGGTCACAACCTGTCTCAGAACCTGTGTATATCTAGGCCTTAGAGTTTTTCAGTTTTATTGATTTCAAAGAGAATTACATATATGCAAACTTCTGGTGTCTGTGCACTTAGGTGTTGTAATGAGATTTTTCAAAAAACACTTGCATGTACTCCTAGGGGCCTAAACTGGTTATTATATGGCCCCATGCCTAGAAGGCCATAATATCAGGCCTTAATATCTTTTTCTCCCACTTGGTTCTCTTTTTCCAGCTTGTGACTGAGAAATTATTTTTTCTTGGTCTTATTTTCAGTGAATTGATCCCAGTAAAGAAAATGCTTTCTGAGTAACTGCTGGCTATGTTGAAACAGAGAAAAAATGTAATTTTGGACAGCCAAGGCTTGAAAAATCTGACTTCTTGGGAAAGGTTACAGAAGGAAAATTAAGACTTAGACAGTTATAAAATTAATAATATAGCTATATACTTGAGCTTTACTTTCTTTAAATACACAAACATGCTTGAATTGACCTTGCATGGCAAGGAGATCTCCCATGAATATTTTTTTGTGTAATTTCAAGGTGTCATCCTTTTACTCGTATCTTGAAGAGAATTCCCAGATACCGTTTAACATTTTCTTAAAACTTAGTCTGTTTAAGCCCTTATATTAAACCTAAGTTTTAATACTTTTTTTTAAAAATTGAATTTGAAATTATTACATTTTAATTCCATATAACTGAGAAATACTTATTTTAATATGACTCAGTATGAATTTTATTATGTTTTCTTAAAAGGAAAGACCATTTTTCTCTCTTACAGGAATATTTCCATTTAGTGGACATCTAGAAATTATTTCATTTATAGCCACCAAAAATAAAAGTATTTCTTCTGTAAATCAAAGGATCATTTTAATGGGCCTGAAAAACAGAATTCCATTTAAGTTTCTTACCTTCAAAGCATGATGTTTCCACTGGCTATCTAGCTCTTTCTGGTTACTTTCTTTTCCCCCCACCCTTGAATAGGTTGTGAACAAACCAAAGAAAAGACCATGTAGTTGTATTCAGGAATTGCTTCCACTGTCATAATGTGTAACTTCAAGAGAAGACTGGTCCTCCACTGTTGACTTCTCATCCTCTTTCCATTGGCCAAGACAAGCTTTGGGTGAATCTGGTGAAGCAAATCTCAGTTCCTCAGACCGTGTTGGCACACAGCAGCTTTTCCAGTGCTTCTTTCAGCAGTGGCAGTGAAGGCTTCTACCACCTTGTGCTGTGGTATCAAAACAGGCTTGGCAAGAAGTGGCAGTGGCTACTTCTTAACGATGACACTTAAGCAAGTGTCCTCCTGCTACAGGGGTGATCTGAAACTCACACCTGAATACAGTTTGGGGAAGTGAAGAAGGGATAAGAGACCAAGTGAGTTATGGAGAGGTGACATTCTTACTATCAGAATTTACTTTTATCTAGTTTCAGAAGAGGCTGTTGCTGTATTGAGCGCTGTAGTGGTCTGTAGTCTGGTTATATTCCTAATCCCTAGATATCCACACAAATATATGCTGATTATTTTTTTTTTCTCTAAGAAGGAAAAGCTTTTTTGCTTTAGAAGGTAGGAAAACTTCGGGGTAAAAAGTCTAAATGAGTTTTGTTCACCTCAGTTTATAGACTGGACATAAGAAAACAAACAAGGAGATATGTCAGCCTTCCAGCTCTTCCTGTAACCTGTAGGACATCTGGATAAAGGGTAGCATATCTGTCTGTATGGAAGCCATAGTTGAGATGCTGTGGGTGAAACTCCCAACTTCAGTGCCCCTCTCATGAGCTGGTAACATTCCCTCTTTTTTTCTGGCAGTGGGTAAGTTTTGCTGTAAGCAGATCTGCTGTAACAGGAGTGCTTCAGTGGGTTAAATATTCTGTATTTATAACTGAATGGGTGGAGGAAATTAACTTTCTTTTTTTGAACAAAAAAAAAAGTCAAAACTTCTGATCTCATATTAAGTCGAGGCAGGCTGCATTAAGCAATCAACAAGTAGCATTTTTGTTTTCAACGATTCCGTTTCCCTCGTGCTAATTTTCATCAGGATTCCAGATAATGTACTACTAACCATTATTTTCTCACCTAGTTTGCTCAGTACTGACAGATAATAGATGATCCTATTACAAATAAATTTGACACTGCATCCATGAAAATGTGAAAATTGGAGTCTCTCATCATTATTTAAAATGTGTGCTCACTCACTCAAATGAGGTATAAGAGTCTACTTTGGAGATAAAGTAGGCCAGATCACTGGAAAGGCTGCTTCAGTGTCGCACAGGTTAATGTAGATGTATTATGTATTTATATAGCCTATAGGAGGATAACTTTTTAGCAAATGATTTGGACCGAATGTGCACTTGATCAGGAGCCTCATTTATAACCCCTGGCCACACTATTCTCGTGGTGAGAAGTTACCCTTGCAATCACAAAGATAAATTCTGGGGCTTTCTATTGTAGTTTGGGAGAAAGGGTCCCAAGAAACAGGTGAGTCGTGTGTTAAATGCTGAACGGAGCTCCATATAGACTGAGCTATAGATTGAGATCCTGCGTTGGCCATGATGTCTTGATTAAAATGGCAATTTTTTTAGCCACAGTTCTGGAAATTGGAACAAAACTGCTTTTCTCTGAAGGTGAGGGGGTGCTCACGCTACCTGTACCTCAGTGAGGGCCTAATGCCAGGCTGTAACCTCCATGCATGAGAATTCAATGAAAAATTGGATTTTTTCCTATTGGGTGTTAGATTCATGCCCACGTTTCCAAGTGAATTGCAGTAATGTAATGTCCTGGTTTAGGGAAGAACATCTGTCATTTGTCTCATTGGCCAGTCTGGCCCAAACTGTCACGTGTAGTCAGAAGTCAGTAACTAATGTGATGACACCCAGTGGGACTTGATGCAAAGGAGGGAAAAACTAGTTAAACGCGTGACAGTAAGCATTTTCTTTTGTACTGGTAACTTCCTTGCTCAATTTGATGGATCAAGAGAGACCAACGTATTTGAAGCATTTTTGGAGCATGGACATCTCCAGTTGATTTATCCTAGACTGTTTAAAAATCAAAAAAAATCATTGTTTTGCACTGGCCATGTACATCTCTGAATCTGAGTTGCTGCAGAAGCTGTGCAGCACAGCGAAACGGTTGTGAAAGACCTTTTCTTCAACAGTGTGTTCCTGTAGCATGGCATTCAGCTTGTGTAGCTTGTGGAAGTCTGGACAGTCTAGGACCAGACAGTTGTCTGGACTAATTACATGAAGGCAGGCAGTGTTTCGTGAGTCTCTGAATTATGCATATGACAAATGAGGTTCATAAGAGAGGACACTGAGTGAGGAGAATTGTAATGGAGGTGTTAGAAGAGATGGAGAGCTTGTGCCTGGAAAGTACATCATCAGAGAGCTGGAGCCGTGGAGAAGGCTTTTGTGCTAATTCCAACATCGCTGTTAGGCCACGAGGAGAAAACTGGAAGTAAACAGCAGCATCCCTGGCGCTGGAGCATGATCATCCTACATACTCTCTGTCATCAGCATATTCTCTGTGTCAAAAATGGGTGTTGATAGTCTTGTTCAAAGACTTTGATGACAGGCTGCAGGACACTGCCTGGGGCTGTAAGACAAATAACAGTAGTCTTCTCCATGGGTGCTATCTGACTTTTAAAAAATGAATGCCTTCCTTGCTGTGCCGGTGCTGGTTTGTAGAGACACAAGGAAGCTCTCTGTTATCTCTGTATCGCTGAACTTGCACGTGTTTTAGTCAGAGCTGTAAACAACTGTGTCAAGGGAAGCTCTGCAGTTCTTCACCTGGGGTATTAATGTCTCTCCAGATGTGATCAAAGCATCATGAAGATGGTAGGAACTTAATAATGTGAGATGACTTGCTGTAATGCCTAATTCAAAGTAGTTGCGTGGAGACTGTCCACCAAGCTTACTGAGAAAGCTTGTTAGTTGGGAGGTGCTGGAGGTGGCACTGACATGCCACCCATCAAGCATGCAACTGAAAATACATGACTGCCAGGAAAATATGAATCCTTTAGGAAAATGCTTTCCCTCCACTGATCTCTTACGTAGGCATCTGGACGATTGCAAGCAGTGCTTACTCTTCTTGGGGAAGGTTAGCTCTTGGGCTACCCACTGACGAAAGTTTCTCAGCACCATATGTAAAGAGCCTAAACCCTATGTTTTTGTGTAACCTAATTCCCAAATTATATCTAGCAGCTCAATTTTAACAGCATGACCTCCTCACGCAATTGAATGAATTCTGTGATGGTCATATGTGCTCAAATCAACAATTTACATCAGGAGAACAAAGTCTTGCTGTGAAGGAATTGCTTCTTTTTCTAATTATTCTCATGGAATCAAAAGTTTGATTGACTGTAACCTGCTCACCTCCCACACTTCCTCTTCTGCCTTCATTTGCTTTCTTCTCTTTCTTCTAAAGGGAATCTTTTGTAACTGATCTGGGTTTTTTTCTGCTGTTTCTTTGGGGATGACAGATTAAGCTACAGATCTTTTTTTAGTGTTGTAATTGGGAGGTGGAGAGAGATTAAGAGCTCTCTTATGCCAGTTGTCTGCTGGCAGTCAGCTTTGGACATTTGGTTCATTGCTTTGAAAAAGTGGCCAAGATCTGTGCCTCCAAGGTGTGAGGTTTTTGAGTTTTGGGGTATAATAAATGGGACAGCTGATAAAGGATTGAGTAAGAGAAATATAATTAATGCCAATCAACATAAGTGTATAGAAAATAGATTCTGTCAAGCAAACCTGATGTCTATTAAGTGTTTTTAATGTGATTGCAAGTTTGATATTTGTTCCTTCTATAAGGTATTTGATTTGGTGACACCATTTTGATTAAGAAACTAGAACAAAATAATTTGATTTGGCATGTGTGAAGGAGGGGGATCAAGCTTGCCCTAGCTTCAGCCATTTACAGTTTGGTGTCCTACTCAAAACTAGTTGTCCTCTGAAGTCAGTGGAGGGGAGGAGAGAAGGCTATTGCTCCACTCCTGAGTTGACATGAGCTTGTTGGACAAACCCGTTGCGTTTCTTGTGTCAGCAATCGATGTAGACAACCGTAGGAGAACTTCAGGGAGGCTGTGCTAAATCTGGATCTGACCCTACTAGAACACTCTGTTCAGGTCTGTCTGTACCTCATGGAGGTTGATGAGATGGGAAGAGATGGTAGAAGAGTGGTGGAAAGCGACGGGGTGGAAAGCCATGCCTTTAAACCACTGGGATTTCTTGCAATCATTCATTAAACTAATCTAAGAGGAAAAAAAGAATTGATTCACTTTTCTATGTGGGAAACTTTAAGAAAGGCAGAGTTTTCAGTCATATTAATAAAAACATAGCAAAACTTGTTGTCTAGAAATGAAAGCCAAGAAAATTCATAATAGAAAAAAACAAATAGATTTTGACAGCAGGAATAATTAATCACTAAAACCTTCCACCAGCATCTCCAAGGCATCACTAGAAATTTTATAATCATGACAGGATTTTTTTTTTCTTCCTGAACAAGGCAAGAAATTGAGTCCTGTGCCTTATATTCAAGAGAACTGGTCTAAGGTCAAAAAGGGATGACTAGGATTAGTAAACAGTATGTTGGTCCCTGTGAAGAGAATAGGGTTTCCCTTGCTGTGGTAAACTTGTCCGACCAAAATGAGTCCAAGAGAAAATGGAAACTGTGTTTGGGGAATCAGAGGTGACTTCTGTCAGTCCCTCTAAATCCAAATGGTAACTTCTCTAGGTAGATAGTTGTAGCTTTGAAAACCTTTTTTAGGTTTGATGTAGTATTTTGCTGGCCGTACCACACTGTAGCAGTGTTACCACCTTGGCTGTATTGTTACCTTTCAAACTACTTTGGGCCTAAATATTGCATAAGGATGTTACCTTCTCTTGGGGTATGGTGGTGTTAGATCAGATGGTAAGAGAAATGGTTGCTTTTGCCCTTTTGAGTACAGGCTATTCTTCCCGAGCTAATGATACAGTGCTCTCCCTTCCCGTTTTGCAGCATCAGACCCAAAAGAAGAAGCTTTTAGGTTTTTTTCCCCTTTTCCCTGCTGTCGCTGGTACATCATGAAAACCAAGCACAGTTCCTGTTCTCCACTCAGTCTGTCTTTTTGTTGTGCGAGGCTTCACATAAGACAAAGAAGGACACAGAAAACTCATAAGAGCCAGAAAACTCTACTTTGCCCTGGCTCTTTTGCAGCAGCCTGTTCCTATCCTGCTGCTCTCCAGCTGCCTAATACATTCCTCCCACGCTACAAAAGGCACGATGCGACTGTCTTCACATCATCTACAGTTGCTTATATTACCTGACTCCCCAATAGTCCCTGTGAGTCTTACTAGAAGAGTAGGACTTTCTATTAAAAACCCTCGGTAAATGGCAACCCAACAGGTTCCTTTTGTTTCTACTTTTTCTATTGACTTTTTTGACAAAACTCTGAAAAAGGCCTTAAACCACAGAAAGTCGGTTTATGATGTCAAAGAAGTTGAGGTCTTTTCAGCCACAAATGCCTCAGTGCTTTGAACACTTGTCTCTCCATCTGCTTTGGTGAAACAATGGAGTTGGGAAGGTATGTTAGCCAAGCTGTCCTAAAATTTTTCAGTCTTTTAATGGCAGTGCCTTCAGACCATTGCAGCAGAAGGTATCTTTGCTAGCCTTTGCTTCAATAAAGAAGTAAAAGACCTTTCAAACACATGTGCTTGCCTGTAACCTTCATTGAAACTCCAGCAAAGCCAGGGGACTTCAGTGAATTGTGAAGAAGCTGACTCCACTTGAAGGAAATCTACCCCTTTTACTAGACTGTATGTTTTTGTTTACAAAGGAACCTCTAGTTTGGTGAACAATTTTGAACTGAGCACTGCAGATCCATTAGAACTCTGCATTTGTTTGAATAAGCAGTCTTTTTAGCAGTCTCTTTTTGCATGTGAATATTTTGCCTATCTCTTTTGAACTCTGCGCATCTCGGTAGCTTTCCTTGGGCTTTTCCTGGGAAATAAAAATTAAATAAACTTGGCATGAGTAAGAAATTCCCATGTGCATCATCAAAGTCACTTGATTTTTGCGTGTTGCTACAGAATACCACAGAAATGTTGTCTGGGTAATGCAATTCTATGTTTAACATGGTTTAGGGGAAGTACAGTTAAATACATTCTTTGAGGATGGGCTCTTGAAGTGTCTGGTTTGAGTTTTGTTCAGTTGGGCAGGTATGTATGCTTTAACTTCATTTAGAGCATCAACTAAGGCCATCTGAAGAAAAAAGATGGCACTTGTTAGACTATTAATGCTGGATGTCTCATCTTCTAGGTCTATAAATTAACCTGTGATCTCTGTACATTTTGCAGTGTTTTAAAAGTCTTTTTGGAAAAAAAGTGTGTCTGTAAATTATCTTGGCAAACTTTGTCATAATTGCTCATCGCGTTTGAGTTTGCAAAAGTAACTTTGTTTATGATCTGATATTTTTAATGGCATATTTCACTGTTTCCATTTAAACTTCAAGCTGACATCTTTGTTTTTCCCTTTTAAAGAGTAGCATAATCCAGATGCCTGTCAAAAGACTTGTTGATGTAGCATTTTATGAGTAATCCTTCTGTTGGAGTATTTTGTTTTGTCAGAAATGTTTTGCCAAGCTCTTATAAAGCTCCCCATGAATGCTATTGATGTATACTTCCTTTTAAAGAAGTGATTATCCATGCCGGAATACAAACTGAACAGTCAGTTCTAAACCACAAATGTTTTCTCAAAAGCTAACGTAATGTCATAGGAGGAGTTAATTCGTTGATGTAATGGAACAGAGGGATACCGAGCTAGAATTATTTTCCCCTTCCCTTTTCCCAGCTTAACTCTTTGAAGCACAGGGCAGCGCTGGAGTTTGGGGGACTTCTTCAAACGAATTACACAGAATAACCTCAGGGTTACTGTCAGCCTGTCTAAATCTTTGATGAAGAGATGTTAATAGTTCCCAGCCTGCTTTCAGAGATGAGTGTGATTGCGAGAAACATTATGAGTAAAACATACCAAGTAGTCTTAGGAATCCAGCAATTATCATTTCAAACCCGGAGCTGTTAGACAGTACATCCAGTGATGCTGTTAAAATCTTTAAATAAATATCTTGCACTTCAGGCATGTGCAGACATCCTCCTCCCTGGTCTTCTTTCTTGGGTGATTCCTTGTTCCAGAGCAAATGCTCTGGGGTCTGCAGACCGTGCAGTGTTTTACCCTGCAAATTTGTAGTTGGCTGATTGTCAATTGGCTAGAAGAGAGATCTGTGAATTCTGTAATAAATAATAGATTAGGGCCAACATACACAATAGTGTTTGCAGGCGTCACCGTGCAGAAGAGTCACTTCTTCCCGTAAAGTCAAGTGGGGCTGTGACCATGGATGCATCCTGCAGTTCCAGTCCTGTGTTGTTGTTTTTTCTATCCCAGCCTGCAACGCCTGGCTGTAGCTTTGCCCAACTTCAGAGCCTGTGTAGATTCTTGAGGGATCCATAATTGCTCCCTGCTCAGACCACTTGCTCAGTTTACAGACACCAGGACAACAGGTCACCCCAGGCATCACAGAGATTTTCCTTGTAGAGCTGGAATAGCCCCAGTCTAAATATATGAAAGATACTGGGATGGCACAGCAGTAGTCCCAAACCTGCACAGCAATGAGAGCTTTGGGTATGTCGGTCTGTTCTTAACTCCTCCATCCGTGTGGCTTCCCAGTTGTGTGAAGCTCGGCTCTTCGCAGGGTGGCTGATTTTGATTTGCCAGAAATACTGCCTGTAAGCACCCTTCTTTTACTGCTTATGAAGCATCTACTTAGCCTGCTTAATAAGTGTTTATACCAATATATATTGGAGCCTTTTTTTCCCTTCTGCTTTGCTTTCTTTTGCCTTGTTTATTTGCAAAGAGAGTGTGCTCCAACTGTGCCTCTGAGTGCTCCATTCCCTTTCTTTACCCCCTGCCCCAAGCTGCAGTATGTAGTGTGGGGGAGGTTGTTTGCGGTGCAGAGCAGCTTGTAAAGGGCATTTTTTAAAGCATTTTCTGCTTCACAGTTGATTTATAGCTTGTCTGGACGGGCAGGCTTTCATAGAATACTTTTGCATTACACTTTTTTCTGATTAACTAACCTACAATAACTGTCTCCAGGTCCTTGGCTTCCTTTCCCAATACATCTCTTTCAGTTGAGCAAGATGTTGTGGGCAGGCGCTGCGTGGTGCATTGCATTGTCCACACTGAGGTCCATGTTCTGCATCTCTGCTGCAGGCTGTTGGGTGAACTCTGCTTCAGGGGGGCTCTAGAACAGTCCCCGAAAGGTCTTCTGGGCTGCTCCCTGCTTTCCAGGAGTTTGCCCAATGCAGAAGAATAAGCATAAGTCATTCCCTACCCAGGGACTGGTATGACAGTTGTCTATTTTCTTCACCACCTTTCCCTTCCCAAAGAAGCACCATTGCTCGAACAAGGAGCATATTCTTCTTGATCCTTTTATTTGACCAGTTATTGCTCAAACCCTTGATTTGTTCTAGAGATAGTGATTTCTACTCTGCTTTTCCCAGCACTTTGGAAGCTGTTCAGCTTGCTCCTGGCAGGTGTGGTTGTATAGCAGTAGATGAGTCAGTTCGTAATCCTGTCCCGCTTTCCTTCTGGTTTTCCTAGTTCTGCGAATGCTGCACAAAATAAAACAGGTGTCTTGGTGGCAGATTCTGCTTGACCCAGGGAAATGCTGGTTTTCCAGGCTTCCTCTCATTGCAGTGCTAAATTGCTGGTACAGGGTAACTCTACTTTGTCCAACCCAGAACTGCTGAAGTTTGGGGGAATCCAGTTGATATAGCTGCTTTCCCCAAAAGATCCGGACTTGCTTCTCACTGACCAGGTCTTTTGAGCTAAAGTCAACTCTGATTTCATTCCTTCATGAAGATGCCCATGTTGATGAGGTAGATGAGCTGATAGCAACTTCTTATACCATGTTTTTTCTGGCCTCCTGCTAGTTTTACCCTGAAGAATGAGCTTCCTACTTCATGAAGCTTGTTACTACAGTGGTGCGGTGTCTAAAGCAGATGCTTGTTTTCCATCAGGCTGCTTCAAGTCATTTGATTTAGAAGCTTGGGTACAATATAGGATATATGGCCTGTCCATATTGAGGTGGTTACACTCCCAAAGGAGAGATGGGGCTGCTGCTATAGGTACCTTCAACTTCATAAGTATTGATACAGGGAATTGAGGCTTAATCTTTACAGGTAATACACTATGATGATGGATGGCAACTCTTGCTTTTTGGTGTTTAAAACTCCTTGCTGTGCTTCTGCCTCTTCCAGTTTCAGTATTTTATTGTAGTGGTTCAGAAGTGCCTGGCACGTGCTCTCCTTGCTCCTCCTCAATGGCAACTGCAGTAAAGTCTTGGTAAGATTAAAATCCTGTTGTATAAACAGCCAAGACTTTCTAAAGTGGGGGAAGAAAAACCCACCAAAATGCTAGTAAATAATGTAAATTGCAGTATGTTAAACAGTAAAGACTGTTAATCCTGTTTTTGCATTGCCCCGAGTAATAATTTTGACTCTTCTTCAGGACTGCGTGTCCAGGAGCAAGCAAACACATTTTGAACTTAAGCCCGTCTTTGTGTACCATTTTCATGGTGACGGATTATTGCTTTTCTTGCTCCTTTTTTCCTTCTGATCCTTCCTTTTTCAGATGCCCCGTATCCAGCTGTGAGGTCTGTTTTGCCTTTCTCCATGGCACCGTCTAGAGGCTACAATACACTTTGTAAATATTCTTCATGTCTTTCATTATTGAGGCCGGAAAGAAAAAGGTTTCTTTGATGTATAACTGTCACTGGCAGATAGGGTTCTTCCCTATCAGAAACCTATTTTAGTTTTTATTACTATTGGAGGTTCTTATGTTTTGCAAGGTCCTGGAACAAGAGCCCTGAGATGGCTCTGAAAGGAGGGTATTTCCCTAAGGAGATCTTCCAGAGCAGCTCTGGCCTGGTGTTGCCCTTGGAGATGATGGGGTAACTATGATATGATGAGTCACTATGCAAAGGAGAAATAACTCCCTTGAGTTTTTTCTTTCCTTTCCATAAACTACTTCATGAAAACACTGCTCTTTCTGACAAACAAAAAGCAAAACAAAAAAGATTCTATTTTTGTTTGAGCTTTTTCAGGCAGTCCATGCGAAATTCTTTAGTCATGTCGTGAAAGTCAGAAATACCCAGTTGAAGTGTCTCAACAACACATATGAAAAGTGTTAAATAGATAAATAAGTAGACCAGATATTTGAAAAGCTGAGCTCCAAAATGAGCCTAACCCTGTAGACAAAGCAGGGTAAGGGGGAGGATGGGGCTGTGTCTGACAGGACAGGAATGATGGGGATAATGTTGATGTTTACATGCCTGTGCCTTCTCCAGGTCTTTCACATCCTCCTTCCTTGTATTATCTTTCTTTATGTTTTCAAGACACTAACCTATAGCTGGCTAGTAGTTAGGCAGCGCTCTGTTTTTTCTCCATGAAGTAAGGACCAAAAACTGTATGTGTTTTCCTGTTTGCTTTATGAGTTTAATTTTGGGATGTCAGCTGGCCCTGTTCTCCTCCCTTTAAACTTTTCTTATAGTGGTCTGATCTTTCTTGTCCTTCCTCTGTGTGATGGTAGATCTTGCCTCGCAGCCAGCTCTCATTACTGATCATTCATTGAATCAGCATGAGCCATTTGATCAGCTAGTCAAGCCAAAGTTGCTATATGCTTCATTTGCAGATATATACTAAGATTTTACCAGTTTAATAAAGCTCTCTTAAAGGAATAGAGCATGACACAATGGAGCTTATTGCTTGGCTGATGCATCAGGTGACCTTGGATAAGTCATTTAGTTCTTCCACGTTCCTTCAGCATCCTTGCCTTCGCCATGCCTCTTTAGACTGTAAGCTCTTAAGTGCTGAGCCAGTTTTAGACTTTCACAAGAGAAATTATTTTGTCAGGCTATTTACACATAGCAAAAGTCATACAAGTATTCTGTAATAACATATTAGCAGGACAGGCAGAGGTTTTGCACAGTATACTTCCTACAGCTTGCAGGTAGGATTGGTAAAGTGTTACTCTACCACCTCAAAATCATTATAATTACACAAAACAAAGTTGATATAAAATGAAAAAAGCTTAAGCTGAGGTAATGGGAGGGAAGCCCTTGTTGCATTGTTCAAGGGAAGTGCACTGTAAACTTCAAATGAGTTTGTATCAACTCAATTATTTGTGTGCGGCGCTCTTCTCATTTCAAGAATCTTCTCTGTAGAAACTGAAGCTTCAGTCCTAAAACTGTGAAATCAATAGGTACTGTTATATCCACTTAAAAAAAATTGTATTGATTTGCAGATAATGACAGCAGTTCATTCTTGCAGGATTACATGCCACTTCCTGTCATAAAGATTACTTTTGTATATATTACATCTGAGATGGAGAACATAGGTATAAAACTGCTTTGCTGTAATGAATACTCGTTTTACTCTGGGCATTAAAATGAGATATATTTCTTTAAATTTATCTCTAGGGATTATTTTTATTTCACGGGCGAGCCCTGTGTTACCAAAGAATCTAGAATACTATTAAACTTTTAAATAATCTTGGATTGCCTTGTTTTGCAAGTGCTTGAACTAGTCTTCTTTTTGATAGCAACTAATTAAGCAAAATATCGTGCTCTTTCTCGTCTCCTCCGCATCCTTGATTAGAGGGTTAACACCAACTTATCTTGGGTATTAGATGTTCTTTGCTAAACCCTAACTATCTACCAGCATCTAACTCCCCGTGCTTCGTAACAAATTTCTGTCACCTTCACGGGATTAAATTCTTCATGCTGATCATGGTGGCATGTAATGTCTCCCATTGTGCAGCTGTTTGTTTTTTTTTTTCCTTATGCTGTGGCTCATTTGAAGCCTATTCTTATTAAGCATAGGTGACTTCATCTTTATGTATTAAAATAACTCCTTTTCAACTCTTTCCAGGTAATCTGGCTTCCCAGAAACCTCCTGCTAAATGCAAGGGATTGCTGTCCTGTTTACTGACTTTTACACCTGAGGCTGATTTTAATACAGATTCTGGATATCGCAGGGTAAGTGTGCAGATATCTGTTCTTTTTGTGGTTTGTTTTTCTTTCATGGTCTCTTATTTGCTTTCACAAAGGCAATTTGGGCTGTGCTTTCCCTTTTGGTGACTGCAGGAAGTCCCTGTTGGAGCATGTGCAGCTGAACATCTGCCTTACAATAGAAAAATAATATAGTAAAGTGAATGCTAATGCTGTAAACTCAATCAACAGTGTTTGAATTTGGTGGTATAGTTCGAAGAAGGAGCGAAGTTTGTATGTCTAAAGACTCATAGTCCTATATCTTTATAAAATTTTAAAAAGCTGTAAGGCACTTATTGGGGTGTAATGAACATTTTGACTTTTAAGCTGACAAACGTGTTTGTATTTTTGTATGACAAACATTCTTCATAATGTACACAGTTATAAATATTTATGAAGTTTGCAAGTTCAAGTTTAAGTATTTGGAAAAGGGAGGTTAAAGGTTACTTGGTTTCTTGGGGGCATGGGGAGGGGAAAGAAAGAACCCGATTCCCTCTCTTACCCAATTGTACTATGCACATCAGAATAGAAACTTAAAATACTCGACTTCATTGCTGAATGACTCTTGTGGGCTCTTTCACCTCCCAGCTACTGGAGGAAAGTGTAATTTAGTGGACACAGATTTGGTTTTTCTTTCTTTGCCTATTCCTCAGTCTTGATCCTCTGCTTCCACTTTCTCTTTCACCCTGCTATTTTTCTTGCCACACCACTTTTCTAACTTCTTTTTGCAATCCTCTTTTTTCTTTTTTTTTTTTCTTCATGGAGCTAATCCTGGTCCTTGGTGCTGTTTTAGATGTTTCTTGTCTTCTTAGTCTCCTTTGGCCAGTTTTCTGGTTTCTCCCAACAAGATATATAGGATTGTGGGATAATTCAGGCTGGAAGGCACATGTGGAGATCAGTGCAACCTCCTGCTCAGAGCAAGGTCACCTAGACCAGGTTGCACAGGGCCATGTCCAGTTGAGTTTTGACTATCTCCAAGGATGTAGACTCCACAACTTTATTGGGCCCCCGTCGCCATGTTTCACCGCCTCATGAAGCATCCTTTCCTCAGCTATAATCTGAATTTCCATCGTTGCAGCTTCTTTCTTCTTGTCAAATGTCTGTGTCCTTCCAAGAATAGGCTCATTCTGTCTTCTCACTGGAAAACATAGTGAGGTTCTAGGAGCTGAGTCTGTATTCCAGCCACCAGTGTCCTGTGTTGGACTTGCTCCAGTATGTCAAAGCTGCCTTGTTCTGGAGCGCTTACAGGTCCTGCATGAAAGGGAAGGATCTGCTGGATGTGCTCTTGGTAACACAGCCCAGGATGGATGCACTTGGCTTTTGTTGCAAGGGCACGTTGCTTGGTCAAGTTCTCCTTGCTGTCTGCCGAGACCACCAAGACCTTTTTTTTTCTTTTTTTTTTTTCCCCCACCTGTTTTTAATCTGTTTAATCTTTGTCATACGCTGTTGTGCAGTCCTTCCTTCCAGTCCTTGCTGTTCCTTCACAGGATTCCTTATTGAACACCTCACTATCCCTAACACATCTTGATCATAATGCTTCTTGCAGCCTTTTCCCATAAATGAGTTTGAACTACACTTTGGAAACAGTGGAAAGCCCATTTCCAACTCTTGGAAATGGGCATATTTCCCTGAGCAACTAGTTTAAAGCTTTCAATGCAGCTTTGATAATTTAAAAATCTTTTTCAATTCCTATCATTAGTATGTTCATGGTAAAATAGGAAATTGTGTGTATGCCTGGATGTGTACAAGTGTGTATAGGAGAGTGTATTTAATCATTTTTTTTCTGTGCTGCTAGTACATAGTCATAAATAGTGTGTATAATAATATATATGAAACTGTTGCTGGAAATTGAGTCTGAATTATGAATAAGGCTTTTATTTTATATTCCTTCTTTATGTTTGTCCCTGCGTGTGTGTGTAATGCTGCAAATTGCAGATACCAACAACTGTAATTGTAGTTGTAGTTAAATCAAACGTTCTCCAAATTTTATTTTATTTTTTTAGTAACCCTCACGATGAATAATGTGTCTGTGTTTCCTGCATTGTAATAGACTGTGTATGTTGGGAGATGTGCCAGAGAATGAATGTTTAGAAATAAAATCTCAGCCTTAGCTTGACACGCTGGTCAGATGAGCTGGATGAGGCTTTGAGCAACCTCGTCTCGTGGGAGGTGTCCCTGCCTGTGGCAGGGGGGTTGGAACTCCATGATCTTCAAGGTCCCTTCCAACTGTGGCCAACCATTCTGTGGCCCTTGGGGAAGGGAGATGTGCTCCTGCAAGCTTTGAGGTCTAGTTGACTTGTCAGTGGAGTTAGGGAATGGACCAAGAGGGTGTCAGTAGTTCAGGGTGTAGATCGTAATTAATAGTTTGGCAGGGTGGCTGGAGCTCTGGTGCAAGCTTCTTAGTCTATATCTACCAAGGAGAAAAACAAAAGAAAGCACTGAGCAGGCAAGTGGAGCAGAGAGGGTTAAACATATTGTGTCAGGGGAAAAACAGTTGAGCAGAAAATAGGTAAGAGAAGTAGAAAGGAAAAGAAAATGTGCTGAAACCAGGATGAAGACTTTAACTTGCGACATAGTGTTTTGTTTTCAATTCAGAGAAGTGTTGTCCAACTCATGAAGAAGTAGTTATACCAGAGCCACTCATACAGTGATGAGTGACAGTTTAATTCACTTTCTGTGGTGGGGAATGTCTAGCAAATCTGGCTTGTGATAAGTTGCAGCATCGCCCAGTTCACATCAACGTGAAATGCTGAGAATAGTCTTAGGCTGAATATCAAATTATTGCCAAGTTGTTCCGTTAGGTTATGGTGTGCCTGTGGATGTTTCTGCCACCGGGGCTGCGATCGGGCTGTAACAAAAGAGAAGGAAAGAAAAATTAGTTGGAAATGAGAAGCTGATTGTCTCCAGTCTTCCTCCTGAAAGGCTTCTGTTACTCATGAGAAGTTGTTTGAAAGGGGCTTGAATTCCAGGATGGACTTTGACTCCTTCTGGGAACGGGCTGCACGTAGGAGTTGCACCCTTGGCTGTCTTACCCATTTTTGGATATTCCTAGCTGTTCCCCCTAAAAGACCTTTTAACTCCCTTAGTTTTTCTGAAGGATATAAAAAGTATTTATGCATGTTGACTGTAGCCCTTTATATCTTGACAATCACGTGTGGTTGCAATTTCTGTATTCCAACTGGGGAAGTACTTAACCCCAGGTTTTTTTTCTGGTTCAAACTGAATTAGTTTTCACCATATGCAGCACCTCTTATGAACGTGCGGGTGGGAAGGAGGAATTTGAAATGAAGACGTTGAGAGCTGTTTCTGTGATGCTGTTATTAAAATAACTGTGGATCTCTCCGCACAGCAGACTGATTGCTTTTCGGAGTATTTCTGAGGAGGAGAGGGGGTCAGGAAGGTATGTAAACTCGAAGCGAGACCTCAAATGACCGCGTGCGTTTAGGTGCTTGAACAGAATGATTGTGTTTTGCTTTTCATTTTTGTAGTTTTTAGGTGGGTGAAAGCAAAGATTTGGGTTTGCTCCATTTCATCTTTTTCAGGACAAGGAGCGAGCTGCATGAAGTAGAAAAAGTTAGTAACAGAAGTTCGAGGTCACCCTTTTGGTATGAATTTGTGATAAGCTTTGGGATGCAGCAGGGAAACCAAGGAATAACCTCGCTTGTCTTTGGAATGGTCTTCATAGAATAATTCGGTTTGAGAAATACCTCAGGAGGTCATCTCGTCCAACCTCCTGTTCAAAGCAGGCCAACTGTGGAGGCAGAGCAGGTTTTTCAGGGTCGTGTCTGTGTCCAGGCAAGTCCTTTAATGCTCCTGAGGATGAGGGCTCTGCAGCCTCCCTGGGCAGCTGTTCTGCTGGTTAAGCACCCGCTCTGAATTTTCCTTCCTTACATTTTACCAGATTTTCCCTTGTTGCAGCTTGTGCCGGTTGCCTCTTCGGCTTTTACGGCGTGCCCTGGGAAGAGTCTGGCTCTCTGTGTGCTCCAGACCTTTAACCATCCACTAAATCACGACAAACTGGAGATCTGTGTTTATAAAGAGCTCAGACCAACATTTATCAAGCACCTACACACTGGGCAGTATTTTTTTGTGTGTGTTTGAGCCCATTTAACAGCATCTGCATTGGGTTGTTTGTTTTTTTAACAGGGCTCTGATTTTGCTGTGCTGTTACATCAGGGAGCAAGGACGGAGTGAGGCACAAGCAACATTCATCCCAACATCTCTATAGGTGCCAACACAAAATTACTTATGTTCCTTTCTGCCTATAGATAATGCATGTCAGGTAGGCCTGGGTTTACTCACAGAGCTCCAAGTTGGGTATGGTTCCTGTTCCTATCTCTGCCACAGCTGCCTTTGTAATAGTTGTGCCTCAGCTTCCATGCCATTAAAATAGAGATTATATACTCTTACTCACAGGAGTGCTGCGAGTCCGATGGTAACTGTGAAGTGCTTTTAGTTCCTTGAGACAATACTGCTATAAAAAAAGGCAAAAGGGAAAAAAAAAATGTATGTTTACAGTATAAACTACATGCTTGTGGTTATATAGGGTTGTGTTAACTCCATACTCCTAGTAGGTTGCTTTTAAGCCAAAGCAGTATGCTGTTGTAATGCGTTGTGTTACCATACAAATTAGATGCTTTTATCCAAATTACTTGTTGGAAATTGAAGGAGACGTACACAAGGGTTGCTGGTATGGCCTCGCTTTTCACATTCAAGATTCAGAAATAGAAACAAAGCTTAGAAACTTGGGGTTCTTTTAAAAATTAAGTCCTTTCATAGAAGCAGCTAAGTATCTTTTTTTGTCAGCTTTAATAATAATGAGTTTTTGGTGTCAGGATGAGCGATAATTGCAAATGGCAAAAAGTCATCAGAACGTTGTTGCTCAGATTGCAGATTTTATTAATCGTAAAAGAAATTATTCACCTAGAAAGTTTGTTTTATAAGTGCTATTTACATGAAGAAAGACTTGCTGCCTAATTTATTTTTTAAAGAACAAAACAAGCCCAAACTCTGTCCTGTCCCTCAAAACCTTGATTATTTTGTCTTTCCCATCCAGTTTGTCTTCTGCGTTCTTGCTTATCAGTGGGACCAATCTTATTTTTGCCCCTTCTCGCTCACAAATGTATCTGCTGCTGCGTGGATTTATTCCATCACCTGAGTACTGTGCATCTCCCCTGCATGCATTTCCTCCACAATTAAAGAGGCTATTTATCTTTTATGAATGGCTTCTTAGGTAGATGAGTTGTTTGGCCCTTTACATGCTTCTGATCTCACGAGGTGTTGGGATTCGCAGATGTAAATTAAATTTTCATTTGTTTTCTCCCACTTCTTTTATGTTGTTTTCAACATGAGTCTTGATTAAGTAAAGAAATTCAGGGCATCGTTCACTGTAGGAATACAATTAGTCGATGAGCCTGCCCTGTGAGCTTAAAAGAGGGTACATGCTGAAGTATCTCTTTAATTGGGGTGTTGGATGGTAAACTCTTCGGGCTACGGGCACAGCCTTTGCATGTTCCTCTTAGAGAATTCATACAGAGAGCACTGCTACAGCATGAATATTCAATAACTGCCTGCCCCTTATTCTTTATGCTGAAATATTAATGCAGCAGTGATTCTGCACCTAATCTTGCTGAGATGGAGTGCGGGTAGGGAATCCTGCTGACAAAGTCCTGCATTCACCCAAGCCTTTGTGTATGATCACACCTTTCTGAACCACGCTGAACACCAGGTGCTCTTAGCAATGCTGCTAAAATGGTGATGGGCTTTCACATGGAAGGTGAGGAGCATGGGCTCACATGCCACCAGGTCAGCATTTCAGCCTGCAGAAGGACATTAGCTCCAAGGGGGGAATAAAGTTACTATTCACAGTAGCAAAAGGCATTTCAGACATAATGCTAGAGAAGTACTTTACTATAATACCCATTGTGACAGAGCTCTCTTTGAACTTTGCCAATACCACACTGAGATCCTTCAGCTGGTATTTTCACTACTTGGGCCTTTCCAGGATCAGATCACAGGTGACCTGGTGGCAAAACAGCTTCAAAAGTGCAGGACTCCTGTGCTCGGCAATACTCTGGGCTGTCACTTGAAAGTAGGATTTCACAATTGATATTGCAGACTTCCCAGTCTATTTTCTAAACTAATATTTAAAATATGCCCCACCAATTCTGGTCTCAAAGTTGATTGTTGAAACTATAATGTATTTCAACACAAAATTATGCAGGCTAAAGTGAAGATTGGTATGGTAGTGGAGCAGATTCTTCTGTTTCATGTATATTTGAAAGCTGAGAAAGCTTCTGCTGAAGTCAGACGACACAGGCTTGTCAAATTGTTCACAAACGAAAAGATTGCTCTTGGATGGAATTAATTTGCAGTATCTCATTTACCATCTTGAGTTTTGTCATGAATTTCCCCTACTCGGCAGCCTGAAATGCCAAGTGAAAAAGTGTTTCAGAGAGAGATAATATAATATATTAAGAAAATGTTATTGATCACAGTATGCTTTTACTGGAAGATGACTTTTTCTGACCGGAACACTAGGGACTTCGCCTTGTTACAGTAGGAAAATGTATTGTAATATGCAAACAGGATTATTGTTAAGGTCACAGCAACTTTGTTTTTACATTCCGCTTCCTCTGGAAATTAGCTTCTCCACAACCAATGCTGTCAGCTGGGCTAGAGTAAGAACAATTTCAGTTTTAAATGTTAAAAAAAAAAAAAAAGGTTACAGCAAGTTTCTGTGTTATGAAGGAAGGAAATGAATGCTGTTTTCCACATCACCAAAGGTCAGAACTTGTAATTTGATAGGCATTACTGTAAGCATCTTGTTACAATGGTGGACTGCATTGTGGTGGTTCTTTATCAGAATCAATTAACCCACATTTTTTTCGTCATACATCTATTTATAGGCATATGTTATAGACAGAAAATGTTGCGCATTTTGTTTTAGAATGGCTTCCATGCATGAGGACTCTGAAGCACTTAATTTTCCTATTTAATGTGGGAAGATTAGCCAAGTGGAAGAGCCTGCGTTGCTCACGGACATCTTATGTGGGTATATGAACGTCATTACTCTGCAAAGCATGAGGACATAAATTTGTGGTGGGATGCCCAGTACAGGCAACCTAGAACAAGGACACTTTTAAAGATGCTTGATTTAAGGAGGTCTCCTGCTGCACAAGCAGTGGCTCTGAGCCGTTAAGGTCCTGATTGTGGTGAGGTTGCTTTCTGCTGAAGGGCTCAAAAATTACCCTCAAGAGTAAGCATGTTACTAAGATGATAATTATGTTAAGGTATTTGGAGCTATTTCTATTGAAACTCATTCTGCAAAATGTAACTGTTTACCAGATCTTTTCTGTGTCACTTATAATATAATATTATGAGCCACGTTAACTTAGACTGGAAATGCAAACCCATTTGGAATAAATCAGTGAGGTTGCACTGAAGATCTAAGAATATTGTATTTTCTGTATTTTTTTTCCTTTTGTCTTGCTCCACTTCCAACACATCCCTCCAGTGGTTTTCCCTGGTTTTGTTGCAATAAATCCCCTCTTCAGTGAGTTTGAAAGATATAAACCTTGACTGCAAAAATTCATCTCTGGTATGGTAGCAGGTTACTAACCCTCTCGAGGTTTCCACATGGCAACATCATTTCTTCACTTCAGCCAGCCTTTTCCTACACGGGCAAAGCAGTGCTGCTAAAATTGTTGTAAATTGTTATATCCTGAAATATAATAATATTTCTTTGTGGCTTTTTCTAATCTAGTTTGGACAGCGAGGAATTGTTGATGTAAATCAGGGGAACAGATCTTAGTTGTGTGAAAGACCTAGTTCCCTGATCCACTTTTGCAGGCTCTTCTAACACATTGATAGCCACGTGCAGGAGGAAGGTCACTTATGTGATTAAAGCAAACAGTTACTACTAAGAATTGAAAGATTTAGATTCTGGCTTTTTAGGGACTAAAAAAAACCGAAACAAAACCCCAGTCCCTAGATTATTTTTTCTTTAGCTGCAAGAACTTGATATGGTTTATTTAGCACAATAAGCATGACTTGAAGTGCAAGTGTAGTAAAGGTTACAGACTTATTGTTAGACTTCTTGCAAGAGTAAATCCATTGTTTGTACTTCTTAGGATATTTAAAATATACAAAAAACCCACTCTCTATTTTCCTCTCTTGCTTAAAGAGGAGGAGAGTTACTATCATCATTTCACTTACTGGCCCCCATGGGACCTTCACTTAAGGCAACTTGGCTCATAGGATCAACTCAGCCAGTGTGGATGTCTACCCTGTGGGACTTGTGCTCCTAAACATGCTTTACGTTGCAGCATGTTTTCCTACCAGTTGGCAGGAAAATGATGCTCAGCCTTGGTAATTCTCTTCATCTTCCCAGGATCTTCCAGAACCTGCCCTGCTCACAAAGCATCTCTTGGGTGGCCATAAGTCTCCAACAAGCAGTTTGAGATGGCTGGTAATGTCCTCCCTGTGTTGGGTGAGAGTAGGTAGAGTTTCAACACATGGGGTTTCAAAACCACTCCAGCACAGCTGTTCAGCATTTCCTCACTGAAATGAATTTCTTTGTCAACCTTTTTGTGACTAGCTCTCCAGAACGCTGTTTAAAATACCACTGGAATCAGCTAAATCTGCCCAGCCCCGTAGATGAACTTTAGTACTTGGTTTGATGTGCCTGAAAAGATGAATTATTTAAACATAAATCCATTTAGTTTCATGTTCCTTATCCTCATGAACCGAAAGATGAGGGGAAAGGGAGAGAAAAAAAAGAAATCCCACGGGAGAACAGTTTGTGCTGCTTAAATTATAGCTAAGTTTTATTTGGTTTTGCAATGGTCCTTGGTGGGCACTGTAAACACGGGGAAGGTATCACTTTTACTGCATTTTGCATTGAGCGTGAAAATTCAGTTGTAAGCAGAAAAGACAACAGTCTCTAAAATCCCTTTGTACGTTTGTAGACAGGTTTGATACGATGACACGGAAGATCTCTTAATCTATGCGTCTAATTGTAATGCAGTAAAGAACAGCATCTCTGCTTATGAGTATGTGAGCGAAAACGTTTACGCTGAATGTTTATGGGGACACGGAGGCAGATCTCGCCGAGCGCAAAAGGCTTTCTGTTTTTTCTGTTTATTTTTTAAAAAGCCTTTTGCATAAATGAGGGAAATTGAAAGATGCAGAATATCACATCTCTGACGGTGCTGGGGCTGTAGTGGGAAGATCACGGCCGGATTTGGGTCTTCCCTTGCTCAGCTGTAAGCCTGCTCGTGAGCTGCTTTACATCCCCGTGAAAGGCAAACCTGCACAGCCTGGATTTGAATAATAGCGTTGCCATTAACGTCCAACATAAAAAAAAAAAAAAAGATTGGTTGTATGCTTGATTTATGGGAAGCCAGAAGTGGTGAAGTATACGGTACACGAGGGGATATTTATGCCGCTAATGCTTAAAACACAGCCGAATGTTCTGTGGGCTGTAGATGCTTTCAAATGGCAAAACCAAAGGTGCGTATAGCAGTAAATCCAGTTATTCTGATAGTTGAATGGCCCCTAGATCAGGATCTGACTGCAGTCTCTTCAACATGCAGAGCAAGTCTGGTAAACCCCTGTTTAGTTACTGCCTGTTACAGGATTATCAGCTTTGAATCAAAGAAAATAATTTTGAATATGTTAGGATTTAGGGTATATTGTTTCAACTTCATCAGTTTCTAATGCAAGAATTGGTTTTTTTCCAATTTATGTGCAAATAGGCTTCCAAAATCTGTTGCTGTGAACGGAGATTTTGTCAGATTTTTTTCTTCATCAAATTACTCCTGTTCTGCTAATAACTGTCAAATTGCACCTCAACTCAGCATTTTCTTGATTTATCTTGCCTGCAGTAACTAACAGTAGCTCTCTGAGGTTTATCACTTGGCTGCTTTGCAAACAGGGTGCTCTTAAGATACTCAGCTGTGCATTTAGATTTTTTTGAAATGTTACAGCAATTATATTTGATTTTTAGAAGAAGAATTCATTGTCGAGTAAAACTGGATGAATTTTTCAAAAATGTAGAAGGCTTTTTCTTGTATGTTCATAGGCTGAGCAGACACACTGCATACATCATTTTGCGATGTCTCAAACAGATATTAAGTCTATGGTTTTAGTATCTTTTTTCAAACAAAATAGTGGTCTGATCTTTCTGCTAAATAATATTTTCTGCTCCATTTGCACAAATCCACCCATATTTTTCCAGCAAAATTCTTTACAGGGAGGGAGGTACTAGAGACCCCTGTTTTGGGACTGGTTGTTAACTCACTCATCTAATGATGTTAGTGGTGGTTTCTTCTGGCTGCTTCCTTTCTGAGGCAGAAAGGTGTTAATTAAAGAGCATTTGCTGAGCTTGAGATTAATTTTGTGATACAAAAAGTTTACCTGAATTCCCTAAAATACTGTTTCTAAACCATTTTCTACCGTTGAAGCAATTTATTTCTCTCAACCCAGTGTTTGGGGAAAACAGCTATAGGAATAAAACCCCTAGTTGGCTACAAAACCTCTCCAAGCAAAGCGTATACTGGCCCATCTTAACTTGCTAAAGAACTTTACGTTTTGAAAGAAGGTGTTTAGTATTGAGAAAACATGGATTTATACCTGTCTTGGTGTGCTGTGTAGACTTGAACCAACAAGATCGATGCATCCAAATTATAGCAGCTTTATCTAGTGCGAATGAGATGCTACTTACGTTTTCAGGTAAAAGAAATCAACAACTATTAATTTGGCAGAATTATTTATTTCTTACTGATGATATTTTCAGTGTATCTAATCAGAGCACTCATGAATAGAAATGAAACAATTTAAATAGAGGCAGTGTACATTGTATGATCTTGTTTTCTCAAACTGTTCCATAATGCAGTGAATAAATTTATCTGTTCTACTGAAAAGACTTCTGCAGAAATCATACACAGTGCTTTCACCTCTATTATTTAATACGACTGTTTTATAACTCTTGAAGATGGTTATTTCTGCTTCTGCTACAGGCAGCTGGAAAAAATGTTCATTTTGGGGGAACACAAAAGTAGTCTTACAGAGTCTGAAAATCCAGACAGATGCACCAGGAGCACTCAACTGAAAGGCCTGCTAGAAAATGATGAAGTGGTCTTAGTCCATGGCACTCCCCAACCCCTTGAATAGCAAGGTCCAGATCTACGGAAAGTAAATTAATGAGTGAAAAGAGGTCGATCTGAATCAACATCCGAGCTCCTTGAAGACCTGGTAGGAAATGCAGCTGAATAGAGCAAATGCTTATGAAGTCATGTGTCACTTGGATTTTCCTCTGAATCACTGGATAAATTTGGGACACCATGAGAATTTTAGGTGACCTTATTGCTAAACAACTTTGACTGTCCATTAGGTCTGTGGAAGAACCGATGGGCATTGCAGAGGTCTGTGTTCTCCTTGAGATGTTGTACTATGGACTGTGTGGATGGTGGTGGCTAAGGGTGAGCTATCTACTGTGCAGTTTGGGGTGGTGCTGGCCAAGGGTGACAGCAATGACATTTGCAGTCATTGCTGATGGAGAGCTCTCATAAGTGAGGTAGGCAATCTGACCATAATGCTGTGGTCTGCACTGGTTAAAATTTCTGTTAAAAAATTTCCATCTAAAATTAAAATTAAGATTTGGGTTATAAAATACAGTATTTATTGTGAGGCTTTAGGAAGCAAATGCTTTTTTTTTAACTTTGGGGAGGGAAGGGAGGGGATTCTTTCACACACTCCAGATTGATTATTTTATGTGGGAAGCTTAACTTGTCCTTGATAACTAGTAACATAAATAGATGATATAGGTGAATATAAACTAGCCATAAATGAGGAAATCAAGGTTTTGTCTTATTCCTCCTGCTGAAAGGAGGTGGATACTAGATGCCATCCTTATTTCTGCTACAGTGCCTTTAGAAAGCTGCCACTTCAGGCAGTTTTTAGGTAGGCAAAGCTCTTTGCACAAGCCCACTGTTCTAATGGGTTTTAGATTACAGTAGTTAATTCTTAGGTACCAGAATACAAATGCTTGCTTCTCCTCACTAAAGCCCTCCTAGGACCCTTCAGTGTAAGCCATGGCATACATTTCACTTTTCCACTCTTTTTAACTCTCCTAATCCTTGGGAACAGGCTGTGGACAGTGAAACTGAATCTGGCTGCTGTGTTTGTGATCTAGCCTCTTTTTTTCTTTTTTTTTTTTTTTTTTTTTTTGAGGAATTTTAATCCCAAAATGAATTCCAGCACTTACATGCTCTTAAAAACCTTACTGGCAACCATCACCTCTTAATCTTTTTACATTTCTTGTGATTAGCAGTGCTTTCTAATCCTAACACCAGACCCAACACCAACTGTTAACTGCACTTCTTGTTTTACAGCTAAATCTAATCCTTCTAGCAGTCTGAGGCCAGCATTATATTTATCATTCTGAAATTACCAACTGTAAGATGTTGTGGCAGTTCTTGAGTTGTGATGTTGGTTTTTTTTATTTTTTCTTTCTGTGTTATGCATTGATAAATGCAGCGATTAGTATAAGGTTATTTTTTTACATACCATGATTTCCAGAAAAAGATGAAAATACATGCTTTTTCCCCCTTCTCTCTTTCAGTCTTTTTTTTTTTTTTTTCCTTCTCCTGGTCTGGGAGAAGCAATTTGCTTTCTACCTGAGTTTGTGATTAGAAGCAAGATGTGTAGGTGGAATATGTTTTAGTGGCTTTTTTCCCCTTCTTCCTTTCCCTCCCCCCACACCTATTAATATATCTGTTAGTAAGCTAATGCTATTAGGTTATGCAGACTCTTCAGTGTACAAGGAAAGATAAGACAGCTGTGAAATCCTTGCAGTGCCCCAAAACATCTTTCCGTTCTGCTGAAGGCTCTGTGTGTGTTTGTCCGTGAGGCAGCAGCAGATTTTATATCCAGTCACTTAGCAAAGAAAGAGCAAAGAAATTGCTGTTATATATTTACTGGTGTGGGGCTGTTTTTTCCCCACCTGGAAAGTTGTGTGGGTGTTTACAGTCTCTGCAGGAACTGCTCTGAATTTGCATTAAGAAAGGGGGAAAGGGAACGCTGAAGAACTGCAAACTTACTTCTCTTTGTTGCTGCTTGATTTTTTTTTTTTTTTTTTTTTCCCCTAAGGGAGGAGCAGAGAAGGCTTTAGCCAGGAGCCTACAATCCTCCAAAATGTCCCTATTTGCTTAAATCCTAAAATCATTTTTAAGGTGGATGAAAAGAATGGCAAAGAGAAGCCAGGCGCAGAATAAGAAATAGCACTTTTCCGTAATCACGGAAGGTAATAGCTAACTGTGTCTTCTGCTGCTGGGGTCTTTCCACAGTCTGTTTTTTCTCTGCTGTGATTTTTCTTTCCCCCAGCCAAAGAAAAGGCGAGCTGTATTTGTTACTGGCAGTGCAAGCTTGAAAAAGTCTTTCAGAATTTACAGAAAGGTAGGAAGTTTTTATGTATTGCTGTATATATACATGTGTATTTCTGTGTTTGTGTATTTAAAGAGCAATGGTCTTCGGTTTGTGAAGATTTCATGTCTGCAGATTGGTGTCTGATAGCTCACCTGTTTCTCTGTCAATGGACTAATAAAAAGTGGTTCTTCTTCCTGTGCTCTTTGCCTTGGTTATAGCCTTGGACCAGGTCAGCTTTGGCAAGAAAAATGCTACTTTTGTATTTAAAACAGGAACAAAAATGTTCAAAACAATCAAAATGTAACTGTGTCCTTGCCCTTCTGACCCTATTAAACGCATAGTTCCCTAAACCACTTTAATCCCTTACTAGCAAGATTGTCTGGTGGCTGGAAGAGGGAACTGGGCTTTCACCTCTCCTCAGACAGAGCTGCTCCACGTCTCTGCTGAGGGGAGGACATGGTGATGCCCAGGCATTTGGGCTGCCTTCATTTTATGTTGAACAGCCAGGAAATTTCAGGGAGCTGCGTCCTCCCCATGTGCACATCTGTTTTGGGGCTCCTCATGCCTCTAGCAGTTCCCTCTCCCTTCACTGCTTCCTCTCCTGGTGGTGGTTTTCTTTTTTTTCTCCCATGTCCCAGAGTTCAGCCAAAGTCCTTGTTGAGTTTGTAAAATGTTTTAGCTGTGATAACTTAATTCTTGACTTTCCAAAGGGATAAGGGGCCATCATATATGATGAATTAGGACTGCCACCCTTTTAAATTATTCGTCTGCTTCACGTCTTTGAGGTCCTTCTTCCAGGTAACTTTAAAACTTTGAGAAGTGGAGCAAAAAATATATAAAGTGCCTGAGTCAAAATTAGGCTTTGTAGTCAAATGCCTGCCGGGGGGGGATGAGGGGAAGCTGGGGCACTGCCTGGGCTCTCCCTGGCAGGGGATACTGATCCCCACTGCTCTTCTGACTGCGAATACTCATGGCTGTGGAAGGAGGGGATGAAGCAAGAGCTGATCTTGGAGCTGGCAACGTTCATCCTGGGTCTAAAGTTACACCTTGAGATGCCTCGCTACAAGCACAAGGCTCGTGGTGTGGAAGGGGGAGGCTGGGGAGGGGGGAGCCTTCAATTTTAGGGTCCTAATGCCTTTACTGCTATCTTCAGTGGGAAACTGGCTTAATGAGGATATATTGCAAATTAGGAAACTATGCTGATTAAAAACGGGAGTGAACAATACAAGAGAAGCGTGGGATAAATAGACAGTGTAGGGTAGAGGGGGAAAAAGGTGATACCCTGTATAAATCATAAAGAAGCCTGGGGTGACATTTTCAGACTTGCTGCAGCATTGCTGATGGCCTTGGAGACTTCTGAGCTTGAGCGCTGCGGCTGTTTTACACCGTTTGCCTCCTTTTCTCTGGCTGAGTTTCCTAAAGAGAGATTTCCTGAGCCTCGCCTCTGTAACTGTTCTCTCTCCGTTCACTGCTCCTGTTTCCTGCACAGCATCACACCTACATACCATACAGAAACATCACTCTAGATTGTAAAGATAAAAAGGAGAACATATTTATCAGGTTTCTCGGTTTCAGCAGAGAGAATATCTGTTCCTTTGAAGTCTTAGGGCTGAAAACCGTGCTGAGAGTTGATTAATGTAAGAAGTTGGATCTTCCACCATCTCTTGCTTTTTAGTTCCAGTTTTGAGCTCCAACTACAGAACATACATGGTGGGTGGCAGGTGATCCCCTTATCCTGCTCCTCTTTCACTATATCCGGTGAAAACTTTTTTTCCCCAGTATGTATTTTAAAAATCAATATCCCAGTTGATGGGAAGGAAGGAGCGGCATGCAGTCTGATACCTAGGGATCTGCAGCCTGTTAGGTGTGAGATTGCTTTCTCTCTGCAGTGGTTACAATCTTGGGACTTACATACTGCCTGCAAATTTGGGGTTTATATACATAAGACATGCGCTTTTACATTTTATGGTAAGTTTCAAAGGGACAGAATTGATCAAGGCTGCTATCACGAATAGTAGATGTTCCTTCCATAAAAATTGCTTGTATAAGTAAATAGTGTTCCAGAAAGTGGCAGTCCTAAGCCCTTACATCAAATTTTATTCATTCTTTTACCTCTGTCAATGTAATTTCTCCAGTAGTTTTTGAAGCTTGGAAACTGATAACCTTCAGGCTACTCTGTACCTTAGAAACCTCTTCACCTTCCTCAAAATAGCAGTGACCAGTGAAGCTGAAAGGGAGGAAGATAGTGATTAAAAACTTAATACGAATGTGTGGAAAACAGGGGGAGAATTTCAAGTTCAGAAGACGCTAAGATTCAAGAATAAGAAATCTTGACACTGATATGACCCTGAATCCCAGGAGGCCAGCAATAATTATAACAGCATTTATCTGAAAAATCTCTTTCCTTGCCAGTCCCACTCGTTGGTGCCAGCTCAGGTGTTTGACTGTAGGACCGAGGTGGCTCTGACCATCAGTGCTGCAGGTGGGACGGGGAATCGATATGCAAAGCACGTTTTTAACTGCTTGAAACCCAGGAACGTGCTGTACCTGACCACAGCCTATTTCAAGGTCTGTCAACTTTGAGGATTCAGTGAGCTGGCAGTGTCTCTTTTTGAACATACCCATGAAAATAATTGTGAATGATTAATTTTAATTACTGCTGGCTGAGGGCAGATCCTTGGCGGTGTGGATGGGTTTTTATTATGCCGTGTCGAAGAATTGTCTGAGCTGGGGAACTCTCAAACTTCTTGCGATAGGAAAGCTGTGCTGGAGGAGGAGCACGTCTGCAGGAGGCTCTTCCCTCGTCAACTGTAATCACTTAATGGTGGTGTAGCAGCTGCCCGGGCTGTGTGTTAGTGCAGAAAGCACTTCAGATTGGGAAGGGGGATTGGATGGAGGTGAAGACAAGCCATGGCTGGTGTTCTTCTGAACTGGAAATGAGCAGAGAGCACGCCAATCTGAAAGGACTCTATTTCTACTTTAAAATGCATTCCTTCTACCTTATTTGGCCACAGTCATGCAGTAGTATTTTAATCTCTGTCAGCATTTAGGGTGGTTGTCCTCCGAAACGATCATGTAAGACTTGCTCGATGTACCTCCTGCAAAACCTAATCCAGGAAAAGTAGACTATTATCTCTGTTTTAGAGATGTAACTGGGACAAAGACTGATCAGAGGCTGCCGGACTGAAATCTGTTTGGCTACCTAATGCCCCATCACTTGTGTGGTGTCTCAAAGGCTGGTGGAAAAGGGATAGGTTTGAGCCTCATCTCACCTGTAACAGCTAGTTTCCGAGTCACCGGAACATCTTTCCTCTTGGACATTAAACTACAGTGTCTTCATTGCAGTTTAGGAAGATTTACTTGTTTCTGAGGTTGAAGTATGCATTTAGGTAACATAGCTTTCCTCCTCTTGTCTCTTGGGAATCTATCAGATAAGCCATTTGCCTCAAACTCTGAAATCCGTAGGTGAAATCAGGTGCTTGACTTTATTCCTAGCTTTTCTGCTGTCTTGCTTTTTGGACCTTGGTCAAATCATTTGACTTTTTTTCCTTACGTTTTTGCTTTTCTGTTAAAAACATTCATCTGCTGGGCAGAGATTGAATTTGTTTGTTTATGCCTTTTCTTTTTATATTCTTGCAAAATACTAACAGAAAAACTTTCAGTTGGGAGTGTGTAGATCAGAATTGAAATTGCATGCAAAAATATCTTCCAGTCATTAAAAAAACCAAAAGTGTTCCTAATTTAGAAATGTTTGCTCATGGAAATATTTATTCTCAGCCAATGAAATTCAGTTGAGTATTACTAGACTTCAAACTAGAAGAGTGTGCAGATCAGCAGCACTGATTTATGTCCCTACAGAGTTTTACAGAATCCAAGAGTGGCTTTTAGAAAGGTTTCCATAGAAGACTTGCTGCTTCTGATCTGGGTGGAGCCCTGTAGAAAGCTGGACTTCAAGCCCTGAGCTGTTTATATATTCCTCAAAATTGTTTCATTTTATTCTACTTAGATATTTATATAGTCCTTATGAACTTGCTATGACCTTGGCCTTATAGATGGAGGCAAGCACTGTATTTCCCTAGGAAATTCTGTGATGCTGTTGTGAGTTGAGCCCAGACCACCTGAACAACCTCATATAGGGGTTTCACCATAAATAATGCCTTCTTCGTTGCCCAGAGGTTGACTAAGTTGTCCTTTTAGCATACCGTGATGGTAAATTTTCCTGCTTAAACTGGTCATGGTCATGTTCACAGCACCCAATTGGTGCTGAAGGCTGGCAGACCGGACAACACCCAAGTCTCAAACCACCCTGTGGAAATGGTTCGAAGATGTCAGCTTTTTTGATGGTTGGCAAAGGGGGCTTGTTTTATCCTCTTTGTGTAGCTGGGGTTTCAGTTACGAAATAAGATACAATGATCATGGCAGTCTGCCATTGTACTGTCTATACAGTTTCCTTTTGCCAGGATAATAATCATCTGGACCCTCTTAATTAAATTAGTGCAAATAATGAACCGTACGAAAACTGCATTGGGACTTTAAAATGCAACTGATGCGTTCTTTTGGGTAGACTCGTGTATTATTGTGAGAGGAATTGTCGGGCTTGCAGGGGTGGAAGGCATTTCTTTATACTTCACGTTTTTTGGACTGAAGTCTTTAAATTGGCAATTTGAACAGGAGTTGGCTTTTTAATAGGCTACCTCTATTTTCACTGTTTCTCAGAGGAAATAGAGCTTGAAAAAAAACCTGAAGATTTTTTCTGTTTTTCTCTGGGATTTTTAATCTTCATTTTATATATATGGGAAAAAAAAAAAGAATAAATAAAATTGGTTGTTACTACCATAATTTCTCAGGTCATAACTGATCAGTGAGAAGTATGCAGCTAATCATCTTTAATTTTTCTTAGCTCATGTGTGTTCTTTTTTCATAGATCAGTACAATTTTTATCTCTTCCTTCCACCAGTAACTACCTGTCTATCCTCACGTTTAGTATAACACCCTTTACTCATTTCATGCTTTTTTTTCTCCATTCCTTTTTCATTTCAGTACAGTTAAAACAAAGATCAAAATTCATACTTACACAATATGAGATAAAATAGGGAACAAATTGCAGAAGAGGGAAAAATTGTGTGTCCTATCAAAGTATGTAATTCCTTTTTTGCCTTTCTTCAGACTTTCCTGGTGTAATATGACTTGTAGTTATGCAAACATCTTCATTGTTTTCTAGCCTTCTGTATGGACTAGAAGTAAATGGTCTTTTCTAAAACACATATGGAGAAGTTATACTGTGATGCTATCAGCCACACTTATACAAGGGGGAGTATTTGTTCCTGAGTGTTTTGCAGTGTTGCAGGTACCAAGAACTCCTCCCTTCTCAGTCAGCAAGAAACGTGCAGGCAAAATGTTCCAGTAATCTGCCTGCCTGTTTGTCAGGATGTGATGGAGAAGATATGGAAGGATCTTCCCTCGTGAGTGGACTATGCTGCAGCCCCAGCTGCTGATTTATTTTTGTCCACGTGTATTTTGTTATGTAAAACATAGACCATAGAGGCAATATGACTTATCCTAGCTGAAGGATTTTGCAAATGAGTTTCCGTTTTCTCTATAGCTCCAAGTTGATAATGACATCAGTTACTCACGCTTCAGCCAGATATCAAAAAACAGCCATGTAATTTCAGCGCAGAACCAGCAGAAGTCAGAGGATGACTCTTAATCATCCTTGCATGTTCCAAGCAAGGATAGAAGTGTTTTAAAGAAAATATGGTGGTTTCTGTCCAAAAGAGACTTCTATATGTGCCTCCCAGGTGGCAACTTGTTCCCTGTCATCATGATGGTGCCTCTTGAAGCCACTGAATGTCTTTAGGAGGGCATTTATGGAAAGGAGAAGGTATGAGGGAGGTAGGGTATCCGGATATAGGAGGATCCAGCTTAGCTGAAAACAGCACACCTTTATTTTAGTGTTACCTGCTTGGCAGCACCAGGGTTGTGCACTGGAGATGATGTTGCATGAATATGTAGAGGACAGTTTGAGCCTGAAATTGAACATTTGAAGGTGGTGGCAAAGACTTTTTCAGGCTGAAGTGGCGTTGCTTTCCAAGTGAAGTTGGAGAGTGTGTGTAGGTCATACCCATTGTATGGGGGGGTCGCACACACAACGGGTGCCCGGTGCTAACTGGCAAGAAGGGCAGCATCCCTGTGCTGCTGTCACACCGGACTTTGACCACACAGGTCAGCCACTTGGTCCTTCCCAGATCTGCCAGTAGCTCTCTTGGTCTTCCTGAACTGACTCCAAAGTACCACTTGGATTTAGAAATAGTTATGTGTTTCTTGCAGGAAACCTGAGTGACCCTCAGAAGATGATTACGAATCTTTTTTCTTTTCTTTCCTTTTTATGTTTTGTTTTTCTTTTTTTTAATTTAAAAAGGCTAGTTTGATTAAATGGCCTGCCCTGCTGCTTTTGTTTGCAGAATAATCGCTGGGTATTTATTTGTGTCTGCAAGTGCACACAATGGTGTCTTCTGCTGCTTTCCATAATGACAACACTAAATGTAGCGGAAAGGAGCTAGAAAAATCTGCAACCAACAAACCCATAAAACGCACAAAAGAAATAGAGAATCCATACTGTATTTTTAACAAGTGTCATGATTGTTTTTTAAGGGGCTGATTTCTGATTGTTTTTGTTGCCTTTCACCACTTTGAATTACTCATTGCTTTCCTTTTACTGGAGGATTTTGCAAACCGCTAGATTTGTATTAACATGCTGGGTTCATATTAATAAGAAAATTATGCAGGTTTTGTACTGTTCTTTTCCATCTCTTTCTTCTGCTGTTTTCTTTTAATTAATCTGCAACAGAGTCTACCTACAACAGATAATTCGCTGCTTGTCAGGTCAGGTGAAGGTAGTCCAGTGCAAAAGGCACTTAAACAACATGTGGAAAAGCTTCTTGGCTAATTGGATTGCAATACATGTGTTACTGCCCACTTTAACTCGACAGAATCATTTTAATCTGATTCTCTCACTGTTATTTTACACTTAGAATTTGTGACATTCAACCTTTTTTTTGCAAGACATAAATATTATTTAATTATCACGGACTCACAGAACCAGTGAGGTTGGAAGGCACCTCGTGCAGTCCGACCTGAGGCTGCCCTCAGTCTCTGCTTGGCCTGATGCTTGGATTGTAGAGGAAAATCCAGAATTCAGTGATCTTAATGGGAGAGTACTACTTCAGGTTAAAAAAACAACACACCTTATTCATTTAGGACATTTAAATTCTGCTTTACACACGTGTATCCTCCTGCTGAGCTTAATGGAAATGTGTATGTGCTTCTCTGACCTACAATGCTGTTTAGTCACTGTCTGTATGCCTGTAAATGTAGAGTACATTGATTTTAATAGAACTATTTATTTTGCCTTTTCCCCCCTCCTTGTCCATTGCAGATTCCTTTTTCTACCCTGGAGAGAATTACATTTCTTACCTGTGAGCTCTGCTACTGCAGCAAGCTGGAAGACAGGATGCTAAAGGCATTTGTTGGTACTTACTGAGTATCTCTGTGTTGCAGTCACAGAAGTAATTGCAGTGACATGCAAATATACCCAGTCTAGCTTGGTATATACAAATACACCAAACCAGGCTGTTCACAAGCCAATAGCATTCTAAAAGTCAGATGGGGTTCATAATGAGCAAGTGTACTCTGCTACTGCTTGAGCTAACTTATGGGGCTTGTTTTTACCTTACAACCACATGACCCTGTCCTTAACTCCTGCATGACGTGGTGGGTTGATTTATTTCTTCTTTTTCCTAGGAAAAAAAGCCCTTTTTCCTTAATATTGTGCACTTCAGAAGCCCTTCCCTCAGAAGAACTTACTCTTTGGTCAGACAGGAGTAAGGTAAAGCAGTGACCTGGTTCAGTGTGGGGTGCAGCCACTTCTGGCGTGGGTCTCATCACCTCCCTGCTGCAAGGATCCTTACACCGAGAAGGAATGTCTGTCAAGAGAGCACTGTCCTCTATTTTAACTTATTTTGCTTAATTTATGCACATGGGGGGAGCTGGGGAACGCATAGCCACTTTTTTGCATCATAACCACAGTAAGGCAGTATTGAAAATAGATAATCAGGTTGGAGTTATCCAGGAATTTAACTCCATGGGGATGCTGACTTACATGGCAGGTGGTATTTGGTTTTCTGCTTTCAGTGGAGGAACGTGCTTTTAGCAGCCCAATAACCGTGTGCTCAAGAAATGGTTTCTGCATTGTCTTATTAAGGAAACAGCGATGCAAAATGCCACGAGAACCAGCCCCTGTAGCCGATAAGCAGTTAATGTTTCTTAAAAACTGCTTAGTGTGCAGGATTTGACAGCCTTGCAGAACGTGGCAGCGTCGGGGCAGCCTGGGATCTCTGTATGCGATGCGATACGCTCCTGGCGTGCCAGGCTGCGAGGACTCGTAGCCATTGTCCTAATTAACGTTACTCTTGTACGCAAACGTACGGTGCAAATTCTTTGTCTCCTGCAAAAAATCCCAGCTCATGTGTGGTGAATTGTTTTGACAGTTGGCTTTCCATTAGCAGTGGGGAGAATAGCGAAGAGCTACCATCTAGACCTACTTGCAGAACTATTATGGCGAAAAGAATAATCTTACAGGAGAAGTTCCTATTTCCAGGACCTATTTGTACATTCTGACTCCTCTCCGTATAATAGGATTACACATTTCTTATCGCAGCCGCAAACTGGATGTGTGCCAGCCATAAACTGTGCACAGTGTAACAATATGATTGCAGGCAATCTTTTTTTTTTTTCCCCCTTCTCTCCTTTTTCTCTCCATTCCTTCCTATTCTAGGTTAAGGGGGGGGAATCATATTAGACAGTGTAGGATGAATCATAGAGCATCACTTAAAACATTACTATAGCCTGGTATATAGAAGCAAAACCACTTGACCAATGGAAACTAATTACAGACAAGAAGTGTGCCTTAGGAGAAAAAGATATTGATGTTTGAAGTGTTTCCTTAATGCATACATTTGAATCTAGGGGGAGAATTAAGATTCTGTCGCTTTGAGGGAATCTTCATCTATTCATATGGTAAACGTGGGAGTGACACCTATAGCTGAATGATTGTGGACAGGCACTCCTTGCCTTGCATTACTGTTTTACTTAACATGTGGGTTTGATTTACATAGTACTCTGGCAGTAATTCACTCTGCTCCGCAGCGTAACGGACTGTAATATATCGAACAGATAAAATAATTTTGGCCTGAGGTCGCTTAAAGCTGAGTAAATGCTGGAGGGGAAATCTAGGCATGTGGAGACTACCTTTAAATAGGCTACAAGAAACAAAGAGGGGGGAAGCCCACCCTTCTTTACAATGAATATATAAATAAAAATCATAATATACGTAATCAGAAGTGGAAGTCTTTTATAGTTCCTAGTGTTAAATGTTGCTCTAACCATCTGCAGAGAAATGCACATTCCTGGAGTCTGGCCAGGCTTCAGCATAGGAGAAGTTGAGGAGAAGACGACCCAGATTGCCCTTCCTCCGCGGCGTACCAAGCGCTTTCGCTACTGCTATTTTGGGATTTTTCAACTTTGGTCTGGGAAAGTGCGGCCCGTCTACTGGGATGAGCTGCAGCAGCCATTGCGAAGGTTCAGCCTCTGTAGAAGATGGGCTGAGCTGTGAACAAATGTGGCAACGTTACATGGTGATTGGGATCTGCTCTGCATCTTGAGGTTTTGTTGAGGAGAAGACGACCCAGATTGCCCTTCCTCCGCGGCGTACCAAGCGCTTTCGCTACTGCTATTTTGGGATTTTTCAACTTTGGTCTGGGAAAGTGCGGCCCGTCTACTGGGATGAGCTGCAGCAGCCATTGCGAAGGTTCAGCCTCTGTAGAAGATGGGCTGAGCTGTGAACAAATGTGGCAACGTTACATGGTGATTGGGATCTGCTCTGCATCTTGAGGCAGCAAAAATAAAAACGCCTGTCACTTGCTAGCCTCTGTTTCTGAAATATGTTCTTGCAGGAGGTGAGATGGTCATCTTTCTCTTGCTGTTTGGACTAGCTTGCAAATTTTGGGCAGAAGAAGAATAGTTTGAAATAGTTTTGTTCCTCAGTCCCAGTTTTCGAAGGACAGAGCTTCGAAGATGATTGCTGGGTTACATCAGCTTATGAGGTTTTGTGTTTGTCCTGGATCCCTCTTTCAATCCATCTTTCCCTCCCTGAAACAAATGTGAGCTGAAGAAATGCGTATGTGGGGCTGTCTCGGCTGAGGGATGCCCGGTGCTTCCTCTCTCCTTGCTCGTTGAAGTCGGGGTGGAAGTGGTTTGTGCTGTGTAAGTGCATTTGACATCCCACCAAAGAAAGCCTGTTCGCTGAGTTGGTAGAAAAAAAGAGTATTTTCAATGGAATTCTGTTGGCTGTTTGCAGGAGGGTTTGAGAAGTTTTAATCAGGGTAGAAGTTCCTTGCTACGTGCATCATATGGAAAGGAGCTCTGCTGAAGTCGGATGGGAAGATCTTAAGGCTGTGGCCGCTAAAGGCACCAAGGGCTTCTCAATCAGGCGTAGGTGGCATCTTGGCTGGGATGGCTGCTGCTGTGTTCTTGGCCCACAGACTTTTATTAACTCAGATACGATTCCATTTGACAAGTTTTTTCTGTATTAGTCGTGGTTTTGAGGAGGGTTTTTAAAAGGGTGGGGAGGAAGGCCAACACAACATAAACTGGTTCCCTCTGGGAGGAGTTTTTAAGACTTCAAGTCCCCTTCTCTCACCCAAACCTCAAATATGTCGTGCCTTTTTGAGCTGTTTGAAGTAATACTGTAGGTCATTGAAATTCTAGTCACGCATACATAAGGTTTCTCTAAACTTTTAATGTGAGAGGCTCCAATTACAAGTGCTGTTGGATTCTGCACACTAAATATGGTTATTTCAGTAATTGATTCTAAAGGTATAGGTGTGAGGTAGATTGATATATTTAGTCTGTAAATTGTATGTAGAAATTGGCAAAAGTCATCTGCATTTATTTCAGTATTCAAACACTGTTTCATTCGTTTATTTTTAAAGCATGGGAAATGAGTGTTTAAAAACCCCCACCACCAACAGAAGAGAGTTAGCGTGAAACGATATTGGGAATTTAATGTACAAGTTAGGAAATTAAAAGTTCCTGCAATAAATGCGACTCTGTCGTGTTACAGGTATACTGCAACATAAATTTCCCAGCCTCTACAACAGCACTGAATTCTGAATATGTGCAAGATGGTTGACGTAGAGTGGTTACAAGAATTACAGCCTTGTTTTTCCTAACTAGTTCATTTAAATTCTCAACCTTAATGTTCTGTTAACCTTCCATTTTCTTGCTAATCTGCTTTTGGAAAATAAACAAAGTACGAACCTTAAGTATCTTGCAACTCCAAGTGATGTATACCTGGAGGGAGAGAGATAAGGTTTGATTGCAGTAATTTTTTGTGGCTTCATCAGTGTTGAATCCTTGGTCACTGATGTTAATGTTAAAACGTTCCCTGTCTTCATGGAACCTATCACTGGACCTGTTGGATCTGGTCTCCCTGAGACTGGGAAAATGGGATAGAAAACCATTACTCATTTGGAGAGTCTGTAAAGCACTTTTCTGGGTGTGATCAGCCTTTGGAGATTCCAGGAGCGAGGAGATGGGTAGGAGAACCCAGTTGCATGGAGCAAGGTGGAACAATTGCATCTCTCAAGATACAGGATCCATGCAGGGGACTACCCTGTCCCATCCAGCCTTTAAGGTTCTTTCTAAGTCTGCATCCCCCTCCTGTTGTAGATACATCCCCCTCTCATCCCACCACTCAAACACTGGTATTGTGTGGCACTTTGATGGTGTGGTATCCACTCAAAGCAGGGCCTTAAGACAGAATTCTGAGGGCTCCTTCCCTGCTTTCCAGAGCTACAATAAATCACACCCCTCTGAATACTTGTGGGAAATTTAACCATCTTTTCTGGGCTCCTATCTGCAATTAACACTTACTTCAGTGCATTGTATGATTTCCCAGTTGCATGAGAAACTGGCACACAGAACTGATGAGGTTTGGAGTCACTTCTGAACGTGGGTCACCTTTTGCGTGGTATCAAGCTGTATGTGGTGCTGGGAGAGCTGAGAGGGAAGAAGAAGAAAGTTTCAGAAGTAGCCTCTACAAACTAGTAGAGGCCACTGGGAGATGGAAAACTGATTTTGCAAAACTGTTATATTTCATATTTCATATACAATGCAATACTGGTCCCTTTTCAAAATCTCTTGTGGTTAAACACTTCTATCATGTCCTCACCACCTGCTGGAAATCCAACACGAAAACAAGAATAACCAAATCTTAAGTTGTAGCAGCTGAACCTGTTTCAAATAAATCACAAAAGCTATTGTTTACGATAAGTGTTATCTGATTGCTGGCAGAACCTGTGTTTATTGCTTTTGTGTATTACAGTCTCTTGTAATTTGGACAACTAAAAATTGTATTCCTTTTTCCATTGTACAGAGAGATTTGTAAGTAGACAGACGTCTATAATTATACTTAGTGGGACTGGAGAGCATATAAAGCATAAAACGAAATTGCTTGGTTTTAATCTGAAGTAGCATCACACTTTTTTACATATCTTGGAACAAATATTTTTTTTCATTCCTTGAATAACTTTGGAGGACATTTAGGGACTATCATGAAGAATACTCTGTACAGATTGTTTTCATATACTTGATGTTTTGAAATGTTTGCAGTGGAAGTCAAACACTGGGTGCTTATTGTACTGGTGGTCATGGAGGAAAGTTATAAAGTACAGTCTGACAAGTGTCAATGACTATCTGGAGTGAATCTTTCATTTCAACACAGTAACTGGGTCTTTTTTTCCCCGCTGATTAAAAAAACAACAAACAACAATCCAAGTGCAAATGGATCTCACAGTTCATTTTTTTCCATGTTCTGTCAGTCCTCTTTAGAGCTCTTTCTTTTTTTTTCTCTCTTGAAATGAAGAACAGAAACCCCCAAATTATGTATAAAATCCCAAGTTGCAGCTGTAAAGTCACAGCTCAGCTGTGTTCCTCTCTGTATTTTTGGGTGCTCTTGGCTCATGTCTTTTATTTATTTACAGTTTATACTATGCTGTCTTTTTCTCTGGGGATAGAAGAATATGCATATATTATTTACACCTTTTGATTTTGTCAAATAATGTCACACTTCATGCTTTTTGAGTGCTCAACAGCCTCATCCTCTGAGTAGTCCCAAGAGTTGAGAACAGGCACATGTGATCCACCACACACAGGCTTTGATCTGATACGAAGTGAGCCTCACTGCCAGCCCATTCTGATGCTGTGTACTGGTGGTGCTGGCCAAGGTTAGGGGGTTGTGACATTCCTGCTGGCTGCCTCAGCCATCCATGTTTGTTCCAGCTAGACTCAATGAAGTGAAACCATAAGAATTTGGGATGTTGACTCAATGAGAGCTGCCTGCTGTTGGCCTGGAGAAATGGTTTTAGTTATTGGTAACACCTGCGTCTTACAATCCCGTAATACAAGGAATGAGGTTACTCCCCCAACGAGGGATTTGATCTGTGATTTTTCTCTGTGAGAGCTGTATCTGTACTGGGAGGTCAGGATATGTGTGTTTGATGAGGTAGGAGCTAACCTTGGCGTGGGTGCACGCTGGCCAGTCATGAGGGCAACACCTTTACCCTCTGCAAAAGCAAGGGAGGGAAGGGGAGGATCAGTTTTTAAAAGACCATTTTGGGAACACACCGAAAGCACTTCTTTGCTTTTGAATCAAAAGCAGCAGAGGGTAAACCCTGTGAAAAAAAATTTTCCTCCTCAGAGTTTCATGACCCAAATTCCTTTCAACCTAGAATAATTCATCATGCTACAAGCTTTGGACCATTGTGATTGCTTGTCTTAAAAAGAGATATTTTTAGGAAACTTAATCTGAATGTTCACTGTCTTATAGAATGTGTATGTAGGTGCATATTTGAATGCCAGATCTGTGAAATCTGTTTTTCCAGCATTCATTTCTCAGACCCACACAAGCCTTTTGGTAACACAAATTGCATTGAATAAATAGAATTATGATGCTGGGTCAAAAAAAATAGGAGCAGATTGACTGTGACTCTTCCCAAGGATAAGTAGCCTACTTACGTCTTCTGAAATTGCAGTTCCTCCTCTTCTAGCTAAAACTAATGGTCAAGGATGGATGCATAGCACAGTGATGGTATCTGCTCAATTGGAGGGAATTCACTTCACAGATGCTTATGCATCTTGTCATGCCAGAAAAATGAAATGGTACTTAGGGGATAGGATTTAAAAAATGACAGACTTCTCAGGTACACGACAGGTATGCCAAGAAATGTAAAATCACAAGGCACCGTGTAGATTCAATTCTCTGCAAGGGCAGGCAGCAGCTGTCTTACAGATGCGGTCCAGGGATGCCCACAGATGTCTGCTCTGTGTCCCTTGTTCTGAATCAGGAGCTACTAAACACATCCCAATGCTCTGGAAGAACATGAAGCCTAAAAGCCCAAGTACAGCATGCCCTTGGGAAAGAGGAGGAACCATGATGGTCATTGCCAGGACTTGGGGCTCCTGTAATAGCCAGGAGCTGATTAGAGGTCTCATGGTAGACCTGGGGCTGGACCTGCTGTACCTTTATTATTTGTCCTCTAGAGAACTGAAGAGCAGGCTGGTCCTTCAGTTCTTCTCCTTTATTTTCAGTATTAAGAACAGACTTTTCCTTCCCTTTTCAGTTTAAACTCTTGCATGATTTTGGTCTTCCTGCTTTGAAAGGATAGATTAGAAAAATAATTTTAGAATTTGTCACATTGACTAAAAAAGCCCTTCCACTGTTTGCTTGCTCTGGGTCATTTACATCTGTGTTTCTGCCTCTGATCTGTGTACCTGACCTGCAAGGGTGGAATTTGGATGTAGTTTTGAGTGTCTCATCGTGCCAGCATGGTCATCACTAACAGCTCTCTGTGTCAACCTGCAGCAGTCTCTCATGCTGTAGATGAGGAGTAAAAGCAAATACAGTTGTAAAGCCCACGGAAAGAGACATTAATTTCCTCTTTCTGAAAATGCATTATCATTCCCATTTCAAAGATAAGAGAAAACAAAACCGTCTATTTAATTGTGTTTCTGTCAGGAACGTTGTTTGGAAATGCTGGCCATTTGTGACACATTTTAGAGACTGAAGGACTTTTTATAGAGAAAGAAAGTGCAGGAAGCTTTCCTGTGTTGCACAATCCAGTTGGCTCAGACTGGGTGATTGTCCCTCCACTGGGACTGCTGGCCAGCCAGTGGGTGATGTGTGGGTGGCACTTGCAGGCTGGTCAGCAGTTACTGGAGGCCACTAGTTTCATATCTAGACGCCAGTACAAATATATAGAAATGGTCCTGGAATCCTAGGTGGCCTTTTGTGACTACACCTTGAATAAGATGATTCTTTCAAAGTATTTCTAGTATATCTATATCCGACAGCCACAGCGACTGTCTTGAAGATACCAACAAAAAAGGTTCACCAAGTATATAACTGCTGTATGTTTGCTATTTTTAAAAAATCCCTTATCCTTTTGCTGCTGGGATGGCTAAAATTTAGAGAAGATGGATATGTAGGAGTTGCTACTAAATTGGCCAGTGGTTTACTGCTTGCCCAACACGTTGGAGAGATTTAGGCTTCATGGAATGAGATGCAAGCGGCCAGCATACACAGGATGCAGCTGCCTTCTGCTGGTTGATAGAAAATTATAGCATTAAATAGAGCATTAAATCCACTTTTCCCAAAATTTCAAAGCTTCAGGGATTGGCATCTACTCCTAACCCTATTTTAGGACCTTCTCCCAAAGGCAGGTTGTCTTCTCCTCTGACAAAAAAGTCTGAACTGGCTCATGATGCTTTTTCTTACTGTTAAAAGCCAGCACCAACATTTGAAGTGCAGGAGCTGACAGATAGTTTGATGGGTAAGAGCAGTCAGTTCATGGCTACAGAGGTTCAGAGGTAACACTTGGAGACAGGTTCGGAGTTTGGGAGTTCAGAAAAGTTTAGTTAAGTGGCACCTGTGTGGGTTGTATTAGCATGGCAGCTGTATGCATGAGAGGCTCCTTACTCGTTTGAAGCACTAAAGGAACACAGGCAGGTCAAGGAGAGCTCATAGAAAAGGGGGGATGACTTTGGACTGACGTACCAAAGCACGTGAAGAGAAGCTCTGCGTGTGGCAGAGCTCCCCAGGGTTCAGGGTAAGGCCAGGAGGTCCCCCGAGCCTCGGCAGCACTGCTGGCTACACCCTGCGCCGTGCTCCCAGGGTGCTGGAGCAGCCCTTTGGATGTTTTTCACGATCTGTAGCGATGTTTTCCCTAGGCCCATATGTTTTCCCTTTTGTATAGGACTCTGCTTCCTTGCCTGAGGAACAGTTGCAGGCATCTATTTCCCTCATCCTTTCTGAGCCCTTTTCTAAGCTTCCTTCCCTTCGCAAGTCTTTGATATATTCCCTTCCCTTCCTGATCTGAAGACTGGTAAGCACAGCAGGTGAGGAGTGTTAGTGCTGCATCTGCTGCTAATTGGGCTCACAGGCTCATTCAGAGAGCGCTGGCAAGTGATCTACCGAGTTAATCAGGAGCCGGGGTTTGGAGGAGAATGTTCATATTATGTAGGGTAAGCAGAGATTTGCATGTCAGCTTTCGGAATTGGAGCTTACCAAAATGATACTGGCTGCTGCTTTCTGCTGTTGGTCCCCCCGTGGTCCCCGTTTACCTGGGGTGTCACAGCACCCTGACTCTATTTATCCTGGGAGTGTGAGTGATGCTGCCAGCCCCAGCTGGGAGATAACGCCTGGCAGTCCAGGGTTTAGGGAGGAGGTTACACAGCACATTGTATTTGGTGGTGGTGGTGGAAGTGAAGTCCTGGCTGTTTCTTCCTCTCTAAAGCAGCAGGTGAAATGCTGACATGTTTCCTTCTGCTGCCCCTGCTTGGAGGGCAGCCATCCCTGCAAAGGAGAGGCAGCCGGGCAGGGGGAGCCACATCCATCTCAAACAGCAGCACCTGAGGTTCTTCCACCTGGCCGAGCATGTCTGGCACCACCAAGGAGGTCCTTCCACCTGGCTTGGACAGCAAGTTGGCTTTGCAGCCTTCCTCCTGGTTGCTCGTTCCAGACCTGGTGCCACCACGGGCTTCCCCAGCCTCCCCCTCTTCCCCTGCAGTTTTGCTGCTGTAGCTGATTGATGGCAGATCCTTTAAGCAGTCCAATGCAAAATTACCCTCCAAAACACAGCGAAAAACTTGCTTTTAACATCTTTCTGTTCAGCAGTTTGGTTTACAGGGTAACGCCTGTGGGCTCTCCGGGCAGCACAAGTGTGGAGGCAGCAAATGGCAGGCAGGGGGAAGGCAAGAACTTCTTAGGCTGACTTTGCTTTTGAAGCTGAGGTATCCGCTAACTACAGCTTCAGTGGTTTTGCCTAGGGTCATGCAAGAACACTTGGCAGAGCAAAGAACTGAAGTGGGTCTCCCCAGATCCAGGTTACCACTCTAACCCCAGGACTGTTTTTCTTCCAGCACTTGAAAATGGTCTGAACCTCCCATGAGGTACTTTGTGAGAGCTTTTTAGGCAAAGATTTTGCTCAAAAAACGCACGACTGTTTGCTTTGTAAGGGGAAGCTCTTGTTCCTGTTTCCTTTCTGATGTATCCCTTCTGTTCTTGGCTTGCTAACTTGATGATATCACTCCCCATGCATTGGGCAAAAGCTGTTTTCCCTCTATTCAAAGAGCCAGGAGGAGCAGCTGCTGCACTGACTTTCGTCTCCAGTTCTTCCCACACTCCTGGGGGATGCCGGTGGGAGCTGGGACCAAGGAGGCACATGGAGAACGCAGACAAAAAAGTGAATTTGCTGTGTCATCCTTGAGTCTCATCAGCCAAGAAGTGGTTCTCTGGTGTTTGTTCAGGAATGATCCAGAGTTTGTGCAGCGTGTCCGGGGAATTGCTGATAACTGGATATGAAACGTTCCCAGGCTCTTTGTCAAAACCACTTGCATCAGAGAAGGTGGAACCCTCACCACCTGGTGACTTTCCTGTGACATGGTATGAGAAGTGAGTTCTTAGTATGTTCTACCTTTTCCCTATGAGATGCCCATATTGTAGCTATGGATATGATAGCATCTTTTTGGTTGCCTGTATGCAGTGGAAGAACTGTATGCATGAACATGTTCCCTTCCTTGCAGGTGGCTTCCTTCAGTCAGGTACCCTGACCCCCCTTCTTCCAGAGAACCATCGTCTGTTTGGGTCTTCAGCGCTTAACTCAGCTGAATTTATGTGTATGGAAACACTTAAATGTGCTCTTCTTTTTTTTTTATGGCCTTTTTCAATGATGATATCTCATTCTTTTTAAAAATAGAGTAATTGCTTCAGCACTATCCACAGCTCAGGCGTGCAGGTGCCTGGGTAAATTATCCCGTGCATGCATCTAGTATTCACTCCGGCAGTCTTCCATAATTGACAATTAATTTGTGAATCTTTTTCCATGCTGTTCTTTCACCTTGAGTGCTGGGCGTACTGGATCTCTGCCACCTCATATTTCTTGGATAAAGTCACTGTGGCTTCTTGTCTTACAATGTCTGACTCCGAGCCAGTGCAACTTGTTGAAAAAAAAACCTGCAAAACACAGTGTGGGTTGGAAGATTCATTTAAAAAGGCGGAATAGTTGCTGGAGAACAGTCTCTGTAAAACAAAGAGAAAGTCAAAAATCTTGATCTATCCAGAGAAATTTCAAGGGAAGGTATTTACCGAATAACACAATTAGTCAATGCCTTTGTCACAACCGTTGCATTCTTCATTCTTTCGTTATGTGAAGAGGGGATGATATAAATCATTTTCTGGGATGCCTTATGTCCATCCCATTCAAATGTATGAAATTCCACTGCGGTGGTGCTTTGATTTCTAACCTTTAAAAGTTATGAGCTGTGACAGAGAAAATTATAAACTCCCATTTGTTTTGTGTGCTTGTGTGGGGAAATTCTGTCTCAGTCCAAGCACCATGAAAACTACAGTGCCTTAAACTGATTTATGAAGCCTTTTCCTTGATTTGCTTGCAGCTGGTATGTGTAAGTCCAAATTCAGTTACCACACCTGCAGTAAATCAGCAATATATAAATGTTTCCTAACTTGGGAGAAAATCCATTAGTGGTTGAATTAAACCTTTAAAAGACTCTTATTTCCTGAGTGTTAGGCTACTATAACTTTTATGTGTGATTTTAACACGTTCTGAAGTGTTAGGCAAACTACAAAGAGCCACTGAGTATGTAGGTGACGGTTCTTAATGTATTTTAAGAAAGGTTTGCTTCTAGTAAAAAGGGCTCTGTCATGTAAATGTTGATGTATCAGCTCTAATGAGGGGGTTATAAAGCAGTAAGAACTTGGTGACTGGAGACATTTTGTTGTTTTTTTTTAACCTGAGGGACTATCTCTGCCTTTGTGATACCATTTAGGTTTCATTAGGGACGAGGAAAAAGCTTTAGAGAATGGGAGGATAAATGAGCCAGTATTTGCTAATAAATGTTCCCCTGCTGCATCTTCTCCATCCCCGTCTTCCCTCTGAGCTGGGAGTGGTGGGTGACCCGATGCCTCCCTCCGTTGCCTCAGCTGTGAAGGGTGAGGATGCCCGTGTGGTGGCCATGCCACGAGTGACCCAACTGCTTGAGCGCATCCCGTCTTGGTCCATGGAGTTGGGGCCTCAGTGGTGGAGTGGGCTGGCTTTTTGTGGTGATAAATCAGGCCAGGCACACACTGCCCCGTGAGATCGGCCATTTGAGCTGCTCATTTGAGCATTGCCACCGCTTTAAAATGAGCCAGAGCTTAAATGGTTGAAGCACAGTAAGTCTTGGGTAACCCATGCAGTTTTGCTGGCCTGCTGTTGGCCGTATGGATGGCCCTTGCATGAGCCACTGGGTGGTGGCAAAATTTGGAGACCTGTCTTACAATTTCATCTTCTTTCTCCTCCTGTAATTCCCTCTCTCTTTTCTTCCCTCTCACACCTCCCCAAATAATATTCCAGCCAACAGATCTGAGCGGGTACAGAGAAGTAAACAAGTTGCATCACTACACTAAATTGCTTTCTCTCCCCTTTCCTCCTCAAAAGCACAGAAGGGAATAGAAAAGGAAGATTAGTTGTGTTGGAGCTCCATGCCGGTGCCGTTCCCGTGCCATGGATTGCTCAGAGCTGAGCATCTACTCTTTGTCTGGGATAAATAACAGTGAAACTCTGTCTCAATTTTCTCTGCAGTTTCTCCCACTTGCATTCATTTTAAAATTTCATTCCTCACTCTCATTATTGTGAGACCTGCTGTTCTGTGCCCAGGGGAGTTAGGTAAAACATTTTTATTTACTTTTGGTTTGGATTGGTTCCCCTTTTACCTTCTTCTCTTCTTCAATTTTTTTTGGTGTGTTTTGTTTTCTAGTGACTAGGGGAGGAAAAGCGGGGGGGCACAAGGAAGAAGTGACATTTATATTACGTGTGAGATGCCTTCAAATGTAAATCCATCTCCTGTAGCGTTCAATTGCTGGCTAATGCTTTCCCTATAAGGTCAGCTCAGTTTGTTCTTACTGTCTCCACCACTGGTTGTAGTCTTCTCAAAAACATATACGTGGAATGAAGAGCACCAGGAGTCAAGGACATTTTGGAATTCTGGATTGGGTTGTTTAGATTATTATTGGATAATGGATTATTTGGCAATTTAGGGGTACCAGTCAAGCTACAATTTCGCAGTCCAAAAGCCTCAGCAGCAACAGTGGTTTAAAGACTTCACCCTTCTTCTCTGTATTTGTTCTCCCCGCAGCCTTTTCAGGTGACCTGTTCACTTGTGCTGATGCTGCAGTTTGAGGGACATGACATGAACCAGATTATCAACTGAGCTGGGCTAAAAATAATCCTTCATCATAGGGAGGAATGGTGGGGTTTTTCTAGCTGCCTCAGTTCACCGCTTTGCGTGGTTGCAACATCTCAAAACGAGGAACAACATGGTGGTGATGCAAGGACGGGAACAAGACACTAGAGGCTGGGGAGAGGTCCATAAACCAACTTTCCCCTGGGAATTTTGGCTTACCTCCTGGCAGCTGGGTTTTGATGCACCTTGCTACAAAGGTTTTCAGATGTTTTCACTGTGCACCTCTCTAATAATTTCTGCTCTTGAAGCAGTTATTCGTGTCTCGGTGCCAATGCTCTACAGTCGATACGTTAATGCAAGCCCACCTTTGCTAGCAGTTGCTGTGGCTGCTGAGGCAGAGACACACGTCCCATTTGGCCACTGTTGATCTGAGAACAGGAACCTTTGGAGAAGGCCAGAGCAATGATGCATTAAACCACAGCCACTAAATCTGCAAGAGCACATCTGCCGAAACACCCAAATGTAAAAGGCAACGTAAGCTTCCTCTTCTGCAGCGTTACTCAAAGGGGACATCAACAGAATTTTCACAATGACTTCCAAATCAGTGGCTAATTGGCTTCTAGGGTGAGGATGATGAGTATGTCCCTACCTCTGTGACAGAGAAGTAAGGATGAGGAGGAGTTTGCAGAAGAGGCTCAGGAGACCGAGATGCTCTCTGTTTGTGGCGGAAGAACCACGGGCAAACCCATGTGGGTTAGCAGACCACTAGACTGTCTGAACGCTCTTAAGGGGAAAAGTTCAATCAGCTTTCACTCCAAAGAGCATTATCAGTGTAGAACACTAATCCTATGTAGCGGTACTCCAGCCTGACACAGGTACCGGGAAGTAGATTTTGGTGACGTAAATTGCCCTCCCTGGTTTAGCAAAGTTGACAGGCCAAAATACTCCCTTAAATTACAGCACTCTTCTGATTGATGGCAAGGAATCTTTACCCCGAGCAGTTAGCAACAGTTAACATGCCATAAACTCTGTAATATTAAAATTACTGCCTGGTTATTTTTGATCTTCTTGACTTTCTTAGTGTTTGGTTGTAGCATTTGTTCTATTTTTTTTTTTTAAGGGGTTGTTTTTTTTCCTTTAACTGTGATGATTGTGCCTTGAACTTGAAAGTGCTGTGCTTAGTCAGTCGAGTGCTCGTGTCCCTGTGTGTGCTGTGCCAGCCTGGGTCTAGGGGACAGTGTAGCCTGCACTCAGATAGTGCTGGGTCAGATTTCAGCTCTCCCAGCCTCTGCAGTAGCATTTTGGTTTTAATTTTAAAGCACATGGCTGAGGCAGGAGGGAAATCATCTTAAAATATTCACAGCTACTCAGATGCACAGGAGGCTTGTAGCGGAGATTTCCTAATCTTTCGCTTTTCAAAGAAAGCAATAGAAAAAAATTCTGTAGGTCACTCAAACCCTCGCTCGGAGAAGGGTGGATTTATTGTGGCTGGAGACACCCTGCTGTTCGGGTTGCTGGGAAGGAGAGGGCTCATTCCTATTCATGCATGATATTCCCATTTTCCCCCATCTTTTTCTTTTCTTTTTCCCTCCCCTTTAAATCCCATTACCATGCTCTTGCCCCCCACCCCTCCCCGGCCGTGTGTGCCTCTCTGTCTCTGCCCATGGCCCTGCTTTTCCCCTGCTGTGCCACCCTCTTGTGTGCCACGGCAGCCGCAGAGTGATCTGCGAAGCGCTGGCACAGAGCGCTTTGGAGATTAGGATTTTAGTGCATTGTCCTCGGCTGCCAGCGGAGCGGAGCGCTGTGACAAGGGGACACACATTGTGTGACAAGGGGACACAATGCCCCAGCCGGGGGTGCTGACTTGGAGCCGGAGCCCCGCTCCCTCCGGGCAAAGCACTTCATGCATCTCCTGCAAAACGTCTTGGTGAGCGTTTGCACGGTCGGGCTTGAGTTTACTCCGTAGACGAAGAGAAATATCCGAGGGCAGGTTGAGAGCCTTTTCATCTAAATCACATCTATTATTAAGAAAAAAGAAAAAAAAAAAATCACAGAATCACAGAATCGTAGTGGTTGGAAGGGACCTCAGAGATCATCGAGTCCAACCACAAGAAAAAACCAAAACCAAAACCAAAACCAAAAAAAACCCACAAACAAACAAAAAAAACCCCCACCACCCACCACCTAAACACACCACAACAACAACCAAACCAAAACCATCACCCACCCACACAACATCCCATCACAAACCAATAATCTTGGGCACTAGAGCATGCCCTGAAGAGCCACGTCTACACGTTTCTTAAATACCTCCAGGGATGGTGACTCCACCACCTCCCTGGGCAGTCCATTCCAATGCCTGACAACCCTTTCAGTAAAGAAATGTTTCCTAATATCCAACCTGAACTTCCCCTGGTGCAACTTGAAGCCATTACCCCTTGTCCTATTGTCTGTAGCTTGGAAGAAGAGACCGACCCCCGTCTCTCTACAGCCTCCTTTCAGGTACTTGTACAGAGCGATAAGGTCTCCCCTCAGTCTCCTCTTCCCCAGACTGAACACCCCCAGCTCCCTCAGCCTCTCCTCGTAAGACTTGTTCTCCAGACCCCTCACCAGCTTTGTTGCTCTTCTCTGGACCCACTCCAGCACCTCAGTGTCCCTCTTGTGGTAGGGGGCCCAAAACTGGACAAATCTTACTAACAAAACAAAAAGAAAAAAGTTTTTTACAGCAAGGTTTTTCTGACCCATTCTTCTGTCTGCATCCTCATTTTTTCTTTTCCTTTTCCTGTATTTAGCTTTTTTATTCTCCCAGAAGCTAGACGTTTTTCCTCCTGTTCCCATAGACTCGCAAGCTCGTGTTGCAGCTGCAGCAATTTGCTCTAGATCCCGGTCTCTTCTTCGAGGTTCTTGGAGGATACAGGCGTTTTGGGAAGTGCAGTCTAGTACAAGACCTAAAAGTAGCCTTCTCCAGTTTCCGACGAGCCTGGCTGGGTTTTGCCCTGCAGTTGCCAATTGCCACCGGAGCTGCTGCCCGCGTGCAGGTTTGTCTGGAAGTACCCACGGCCAATTCTGGAAGGTGGACCGCGGGATTTCGTTATACTTCAAAGAAGGCCGTGCTAATTAATGCCCTCAGCTAGTGTCTGCTCTTCATTGATTTTGAAAGGATCATTACTTAACGACATAAAATCATTTTAAAAACTTGGTAACCTCTAATATCTTTATCAAATATCAGATAATCACACATTTTTCGGTGTATAGTTTTTCCATTGGCTTAAGGCCACTTAGTTATATAAATATTAACACTTCCTTCTGCTAGGTTTAAATCCTATTTAAAAGTGCTTCTATTCTGTATTCAGAAGGGAAGGAAATAATATCAGGTACCAGAAGAAATTCTCTCTTCTGGAACAGAGAAATATTTCTCCGGCACAGGCTGAGGTTTGTGCTGCGTGCAGATGTCGGGGAGCATCTGTCTCTCTCAAGCTCTTGCTCTGCTCAGAAGCTCGTACCGCTGCTTGCTTTCAGCATCCCATTTCTCCTCCTCCTCAGCACCATGCTTGGTTCCTCTTCTCTCTCATTTTTGTCTAACTTTGTCCATTGGCACCACTTTTCCTCCAACCTTTCTGCTCATTTTCACTGTGTTATTTCTCCCATGTTGTCTTCTGGTTTTACACTTTGGCCTTGGCCTGCCCTTCAAACCTGAACACGTTTTCTCTTGTTTGAAAATGGCAACTTCTTGGACCTGGGTGTTCTAGCGTTCCCTCTTTTCTTATCTCCTTCTCTGATTGCCGTTTTATTTCATGGTGTAGGTTTCTTTCCTACATTCTGTGACTTAAAACATCCCAGTCAATTTTTCTCCTTTTTGCTTGATGTAACTTCCCCTTCACAATCCCGTAACTGGGATTTTCCCCTTTTTCCTCCCTTACTACCCTGTTGCTGGCAAGCCATGAGGCTCAAACCACAGATTCTCCGCGGGTTTCCTGCTTTTCAAGTTTTTGGTAGCTACTTTTAACAACAAATTTACTTTCTCGTCGCATGTAGTCCTGCACTTTCGGTGAGCTCTGATAACCCCTCTCAAATTCACGGTCTTGCTCGCTGTGCTGACAGACTCAGCGTATTTCACTGAGCTGTAGTTCATGCTTTGCTCTCTACCACCTTCTCCCAACATTTTTTTCCCTTTTCTTTCCTTGCTCCTGAATTTTCTACCTTCCACTTAACTGTCTTCTTTTGACTCATCTTCGTTTCTATATTTTCCATATGAAAGCAGAGTCTGGTAACTTTGAAGCATCCTACGAGTGGCGATTTGTATTTCTGTTGTCTCTTTTCCCTTGCAAACATGGGGAGCTGGCACTCGCCTCGCTGAGGTTAGGCACAGTGGGAAATAAAAAATGAGAGTCCTTGAGCTCAAGTCCTCCTCAGCGTAAGCTGAAGCACACACCTGGCTGCTGTGCGTGCGAACCAGGAATTGCATATGCATGAGCCATTCTGGACCCCATCTGTGTGGCTATGGACATCCCCCCCCTCATGCTTTGGGAGCACTGAGCCCGCACCAGAGCCGTGGTGGCTGCCCATGATCTGCTCTGGGTCCCCTCTGGCTCCCCTTAATTCTGGCTGTGATGAGCCTCCCCTGCTCATCTTCTCTCTTGGAGAAGATTCTGAAAAAGCAGCCCTGAGAGGGGAAGCAGGACAAGGGAGAGGAAACTATCAGAGGCAGTGAAGTGGCAGAAAGGCCACGAAAAGTAGGGATGATTTACAGCCTTTCAGCTGTAGTCAGGAAAAGCACACCAGAGACTGCCATGGGTGTTTCTCCAGAGGGAGGACACAGGCCAGAGAACTTCCAGCACATGCTAGACCTTGTAAATAAATAAACAAATAAATAAGTAATGTGCATATGGCAGAATCATGAATATAATAGAATTGCAAAATGGAAAATAGCTGATTTTTTTCCACAAATGGAAGTGTTGTACAAGGTGAAATCCAATTATAAAACCCTGCTTTTCAGCGGAAGCAGCTTCTTCTAGGTGAATGGTACCACTGTCAGGGTTAGTCTCCTGAGTGACAGTCCCTAGTCTGCTGCCAACACACATGTGGCTTAGATGGGTGGTGAGCTGTCCTGGACGCTGTCTGTTTTGTAGGATTTAGTAGCATTTATCATGTACTGTGCCTGTCCTGGAAATGGCTTGGACTGCGTTCACCATCCCTTGTGTGCCATGTTTTCTGTGTGAAGGAACAGGGGCCCTGATGGTGGATGCTTGTTGGAGACCCATGATGGCATGCTGCACTCTGCTATGGTCCAGAGGCAGCTGTAGCACATGATGCAACTGATGATGTGTTTGAAAAGCATGAAAATGAAGAATCGCATTTGAGCTTTGCTTCTTTAGGTAAAAGATAGGAAGTCTTACAATTGAAAAATTTTTACACTTGATTAACCATCATGAGAGATGATCTTGTTTGTATGTGTTGTCCCACATTTAATATGCATGTCTGACCCATAAAGCTGTGTCAGATCCAGTGCAGGACCATTGTTACGGGGAGAGTGTCCATGGTCAGGCTGGATGGGCCATTGAGCATTCTGATCTAGTAGGAGGTGTCCCTGCCCATGGCAGGGGGGTTGGATTGGGTGGTCTCTGAAGATCCCTTCCAACACCAACCATTATATGATGCTTTGAAAACCGTCTTGCCAAGGCAGCTACCTTTTCATAACATGCAATGTGCTAATGTTGGTTTTGTCTTACATCAGTGGTCCCAGGTTCTCTTTCTTTTACCTCAATCAAGCTATTAAGGTAAAATTACGGAGTCAAGCTCAACACCCCTTGGGGGGACCAAAAGCAGCAAACCCCCAACACATGCACTAAAATCTCGTCAAGTGTATTTGAGTCACTGTGCAGCAAATCTATGTCTTGGGGAGGTCTATGTGATCAAAAAAATGGCACATTCTCTTAAAAATATGTCTATGCCACATTTTCTCTGAGCAGCCTTGATGCCCTGCAGATAGGGCTTCTGTGTAGACAGTGCTGGTCCCCGGCCTGGGGGTTCTTTTTGTACAGGGGAAAGGGAGAAAGGAAGAAATGAGAATCCTATTAACTTATTTATTTGATGTGAATGCTTTTGAAAAGTAGCTGGCACAATGTTTGGGCCACCAGGTAATCATAGAATCATAGAATGGTTAGGGTTGGAAGGGACCTCAAAGATCATCGAGTTCCAACCCCCCTGCCATGTGCAGGGACACCTCCCGCTAGAGCAGGTTGCTCAAAGCCCCATCCAGCCTGGCCTTGGACACTTCCAGGGATGGAGCAATGATGGGTGATGATTGCTCAGTCCTGGCTCTGTTTTGGTGGTCCTGGAGTGGTTTTTTGGGCTCTGCCCTTAGTCTTTTAAGCGATGCTTTGGGAAGACCCTACGCTGGGTATTAGCAGTGCAGAGCTCGTGCTTGTTCCCTACCAGTTGTCACCTGCCGCTGGGACAGTGAGAAGCCGATGTACCCTCTGACCTCGGGCCAGCTCAGGAGCAGCTTAGTAATACCAGACACGGCATGGTCTAGTGGCCTAAAATCCCACGAGCCAGGGAATAATCTGCAGCGTGACGCTGATTCTCCATCAGGTCCTGCTGCCTGTTCGGCGGTGGGGATCAGTCGCCATATGGCTGTAGTGCAGCTGCACAACCTTTAAGCTCACGGCTGTTTGCCTGAGCCCAGAGCCTGATTTTACAGGGCTCTGGCTGCACGGGAATGAAGGGAAGTCCCAGGGCTTGCTTGGCATAACCCGGGCTGGTTCTTGCTCTCAGCAGAGGGGGTGGTGTCGACGCAGTGGGCTGCGAAGCTGGCGTAGGTGCTTGAGGGACACCTAGTCCCCATATGAGATGGCGTGGCCCATTGCTTTTCCTGCTGTCATGCCATAGAATAATAGACTGCTTAGAGTTGGAAGGGACCTTGAAGATTATCTGGTTCCCCCTGCCACAGGCAGGGACACCTAGACCAGGTTGCTCAAAGCCCCTTCCAACCTGGCCTTGAATCATAGAATCACAGAATCATAGAATGGTTTGGGTTGGAAGGGACCTCAAAGATCATCTAGTTCCAACCCCCCTGCCATGGGCAGGGACACCTCCCGCTAGAGCAGGTTGCTCAAGGCTACATCCAGCCTGGCCTTGAACACTTCCAGGGATGGGGCATCCACAACTTCCCTGGGCAACCTGTTCCAGTGTCTCACCACCCTCATAGTAAAATATTTCTTTCTGATATCTAATCTCAATGGCAAGGGCAGGATTGCTGTGCTGCAGCCATGGGGAGCCCAGCGGTGCCATCGACGTTCCTTGCCTGCTCTTACTCTGCCAGTTTTACAAAAGAGAAGGGCTAGAGGGATGGCCCCAATTGTGCAGAGACAACAGGTCTACCCCCTGCACCACCCCGGCTGTTGCTTGAGCAGAGCGCAGCGGGAGGTCGTGGGTGGTTAAACCTTGAGATCGTATCTCTGGCTGTAAGCTCTGGGAAGGACAGGATGAAAACATAGCAAGAAGAAAAACCTCCACACCCAAAACATGGCTTGCACGAGCAGATGGGAAAACAATGCCAGACTTTTCCAGAAGCTGATGTTTATAAAAGCAAAAGTGAGGGTACTGCTGCTCCCTAGACCGCTGGGGAGCGATGCAGAGAGGTCAGAGCTGCTGGGCCACTTTCTCACGAGGTTTTCCTGGTGCCAAGCTTTCCAGCAGCGCTCTGCCTCCTGCCAGACCACACGTGTGGTGGCCGCAAATTAGTGGGATGGGATGGGCTTGGGATGGGTTGGTCTGGGCATCCCAGGAAAGCTTTTCAGTGCTCTGTGAGACTTCACAGCTTGAAGACTACAAGGCGTGTCTATAATCTGACCTCTATTCACCTGCTGTTTACTCACAAGACACAGAAGTATCATTTTGTGTTTCCTGTGAAGGAAAAGTATCCATTTGCTCAGCATCCTACAGGTAGATGCTGTCCTGCCACGAAGCGCTGTGATTTGATGCAGGGAATCTGCTTCCAGAGGAAAACCTCCTGCCACGGGCGCTGGCGATGCCAAATTGCTGGGTCGGATTTCCCTGAGCTGAGTGAGGATCTGAGGGGTGGTCAGGCTCACACCGCTGCTCCTCACAGGGGTGGTGATGCACCCACACAATGGAGGTTTCTGCACTTTAATAACTGATTCAAGCTGTATAAATAGCTATTTTTATTTTTTAGTTTTACTTGTGTTGTAAACACACACTTATGTATATAAAAAAACCAGCTCTACTAAGAAAATTACATTGGAGAGGGGGGGCTGTTTCTCTCCTGCATCTGAAAACCAGCGCTTTGAGCTGCAGGTAATTTTTAGAAAACCCCATGAGCATCAGTGTCAGAGTAGGGTATCCCATATTTATTAACCCACTGCCTTCACATGCTTTAGCTATGTGCACGGCAGTGATGGCAGCCACGGGTCTCACTACGTGTTTACTCACATATTTGTGATTCAGACGTATGTTGCAGGGTAGTTTTTCCACTGGTGAGAGGCTGACTGCTTCCAGAAGGGGCTACATGGCTGCTCTTAGGACCAGACTTCAAGTGGCTGTGGTGGATGATCAACACAAACCTATTAAATACAGAAACGTGAGATTCCCTATCAGATAACATTGTGCTGCTAATTTGGGTGTGACAGAGATGATGGGATCATGAGTGCTTGTTATAAGGAGATACCAGTGAGTAAGCAGGAAGGGAAACAGTCAGCAACATCGGTGGTTTAATTCTTCTACAAGATACACGGGCAGAAACATATTTTTGTGACTGTCAAAACAACTGCAAGGCAGAAAACTGGCTGCCAGAAAGCCTTTAAATATAGAGGGACTTAAATCCAGGTGACGTGGTTGGGGTCAGGTCTGCTCTTAAAGGCATTTTCCCTTTGTAGCTCCTGAGAGTTGGGTTTTTAAACTTCTTTTTTTAATGTTTCTGTGCAGACACTATATTACATTGGCATTGATTCACTGAGTTTATTTGTCAGCAGTAAAATGAATGAAATTCTAGAGGTACAATTTCAACCAGCTGCTGTTGTTTACTAGTGAGACTACCAGTGACCCTTAGCATCTATAAATACTTTACTGTGAATTAAAAGCAGTGAACTATCCAGTAGTTTTTATCTTACTCATGTTTCCCAGACTATTTTTTTGCTCTGCCTTTTTTTTTATTATTGTTATTTTCAGTCTCGTCTCCACTGCTTCAAGAAAAGCCAAACATTAAGACACAGATTTAATTTCTAGCGAACAGTAGACTTCGTCATTCGTTAAAAGACTCATCAAGTTGTTAGACCATGTGAAGATTTGTCTCTGGTCTGTGTGGTGCTGACTTCCAGTAATGGCCTTTTAAAGTGAAAATTCAGATTTAAAATATCTGAGCATTATTTTTAGCTCTCCTGAGCTCATCCTTCTTATTAAGGAGAAAGTTGTTTGCAGTCATTGATCAGTTACAATTGTAAGTTCCAATAGCTTTAGGCGGTATTGCAAGACTGCAGTTTCTAATCCCCTTTTTCAGGGTGGATATTTTTTTTTTCCTTTTCACGAATTTTGGAGTTTTGACATGGACCACTAGGTCTTTTATTTTATCACAAGGCATGAAAACAAACGCTGCTGTTGCTCAAGCCTAGCTCAGCATTACAAGCTGCTATGAAAGGGTTCACTCCTCGGTAGCCCAGCCTCTTGCCAAGTAAAATTCTCCTTGTCCCTCCATGACGCTGAGCATCTTGGTCTACAAGACTATTACTTTCCCTGACACAAAACCACGGACAACATCACAGCCTCACAAAAGAGTTTCTCCAGGCCTGATTAGCTTTTGTTAGAGATTTTGGGATAGTTGGCTGTTTAGCTTTTCCACCTCCTGTGAGGGTGTTCTGAGCTCCCATCTCTGTGCTCTCGCTGCAAGGAGGGAGGTTACAAATTTGACTTTCATGCTACGGAGCAAGCCAGTGTCTCCTTGCTAGGCTTTGTGCCTCTAGAAATTGATGTGGATACGGTCAACACCACGGGGTTGTGCAAAATCTCCAACAAAAAGGCAATTTCAGTGCCATTCATAAAAAAAAAAAAAAATCCCAGCCAGACGGAGGTGGTTGCTCCGTGTGGGTCTGTGATGGGATGTGAAGGGAGATTTCACGCCTCTCGGCAGAGCACTGCGAGCACCAGACAGCCCCTGTCAATCTCTGCCAGTAAAGCTGTTCCAGTTTCCATAAGGTGTTTCTGCATTTTTAGGGTCGGAGTGAATGAGAGACTTCACTGCCTCGGGATTCGGGCCGTCGGTGGTGCCACTGGCTCCTTCTCCCTCCTTTATAGGGAGCAGAGATGCATCCAAAAGAGAAAACCAGGAAGGACCCACCCGAGAAAGGGTGGGAGTTACCCAGGAGCATCTAGGTTTTTATTAAAACTGAGCCAGACGCAAACATATTCTTATAAAAAGCACTTTCTTTCTTTGTATTTTATGTTTTATTTTGGTCAGCCACCAATTTTGTTTCTAAACACGATTATTCATACAGCCCCAACTGCTCCAGGATAAACTGGAAAGGACAGGCCCTGCAAAATTTGTACGGGATCAAAATGACATACAGCAACACACTGGGAATATGTGAACCAAAGAAGCAGCCAGGTTTAGGGTTCAGCTGTTTTTTGATCCCAGGCAATGGAGATTTTTCTTTAGCAAAATACATTTCTTATTTTCCAGTCAACTGTTGTTACAGTCTTTTCTTTGAACCTTCCTACAGGGAAATTTTTTTCCCGCTGCAGTTTTTCTTTCACTGACGAGAGTGTCTTTTGCTGTCTAGAAATAATGTTTTTTTACAACAGTCCTCAAGTCATTTGAGGACTTACTCTTGCAGTCTGCTCTCATGAGCAACCACACATCTTGATGAAATGGCTGAATTTGGAGATACAATTTACAACTGTCCTCCCTAATTTTCTGCGTTAAGAAGTACAAAAAATCCTTCCAAACTTTTTCTGATGAGAAATTCTTCTTAATTTACTACTTGTGTCCTAAGTACAATATGAAGCATTTTCTTTTTCTGATGATCTTTCTGGTTTCGGAACAAGGACGAGGAGGTTTTAGTCTCCAGAAACTTTTGCAGAGATGCTTATTACTGTTTAGTAGTGTTTTAAAATAGGAAATTAATTCTAAGCTATTTTTCCTAAATGGTTGAGTATTGTCTTTTTACCTGCAATCAAAAAAAAATCAACACTTGTTGAAGGGAAAGAAGATAATTATATAGTGAAATTGTTGCTAGTCTCTTCTTTTAAAGACAAAGAAAAATCCAACAGAACAGATGTGAATCTGCAGACCTGTAGTATTTAAGAATAATTGCTGTACCCGATATAAGCTAGTATTTTTTTCCTTTGTAATTTCAGTATAGTTTTTCTTGTGCATTTCCAGGATGGCAGTGCTTTTTCATAGGCTAGTCCATGTTTCCTGAGCTCGATTAATCCTTTTTTTTGGAAGTGGCGTGCTTTTATTCCCCGTGTTGTTATCGCAGCAGGAGGAAGGGGAAATGTGTGATGATGGAGGAATTTTAACATTTATGTATGCCACACATGAAGTGAGTGACCCCATGAGATTTGTTTGTGTTCTTGTATATGTGTGGATGAACATCTGTGGAATGACAGCCTAACAACTTCCTTCTGACATTATAAAGGGACCATAATGGTAGGATATATATTTTTTTTAGTTGGCTTTTTTTGTGTTAACGCTTTCATTTCCCTGCTGGCTTCAAGCCTTGTTCGTTCCATCAATCAACAAGAAGGTTGAGAGTTGATTAGACCTTGAATTTGAAATTAATAACGTCAGAATACCAAGCCTGAATCTTCAGGTAACAAGGGGCTAAATTTGGGCTCCTTCCCCATTATTTCCTGTACTAACTTGCTTGCTGGAGACGCAATCTTTTTCCTTCCCCTTCTAATCTCCTCTTCCATGGTCTGAGTGCCATTCTGCAGGTAGTCTAATTGTCAATTATACCTCAGCAACCTGAAGATGCAGAGGTGAATACGCCTCGCTGCTTTGTGTCTAATAGAGTAGACATGAATTTAAGAGAGCAGAGAGATGTTGAAAATTCTCCATGAAGTTTTCAGGCTGTAATTCCTGGGAAAGCTGGGCTGGGAAGGGCTCTCAGGTCACTATGTCTGGTCACCGCTGGTGGATCTTCATCCTTTACAACCAGGCTTATAACCTGGTTTGTTTTGTCTCTATCTCAGCTCTTTTTGCACCCTGTGAATTGTTTGCGTTAGCGGTAAGCAAATGAGTGTAAATGTGTCGTGAGGAAAGTTCTGACTAGAAATGGGAAATAGGATTTGAAAGCAACATTTTAACGAGTTTCTGTGTTAACTTCCCAATAGGAATAATAAAGACCAAAAAGAAAAACCAACCCCAAAACCCCAATAACAACAAAATGCCTCACAATCTATTTTTGAGGGCCTGATCCAAATCCCAAAGCACAAACCTAATCAACTTCGTAATAATTAGAAAGTCTAATGTACTTTCCTGGTAATCTCTGCCTCAAACCCTTAATTTCTGTCTGAGCTATAGCAGATTTTTAGGACATTAACTTGTCTGGTTTACAAATTCAGAGCCATCAAAAATCCACACCATCCTTATGTTTTTTTTCCCGGTGATTAATTACCACATGAACCCAGCGGTGTTTCATGTGTATTAACCATTTCTGTCTTGATTTTAATTTTAGTTTTGTCTTCCCCTTGAATTTTCTGATAGATTAAAGACCTGTCGTTAGAGGCCGCGATCAACTCCCCCGTTAACCTTCTTCTGGATAAGATGGATTTTGTTTCTTAGGACTATGATTTATAAGGCAAGTTTTCTGTGCATTTGCAGATGGTGTTTAGTGAATACTTTTTGATTTAATTTTTCTGTTTTAAAACAGAGACACTAGTACGGGCTTTACTAATTCTCTGTGCTTTTCCTATATACTGAAGGATTTTATTCAACCTCATAACAGTGACATTGCATAGAAATCTAATGCTCAGTTGGTAATTTATGATAACCCCTTCTTAGTGATGGTGTATTGATTTCCCCAGCCTCTTCTAAGGGGAAAAAGGGTGGCTTGAGTATTAGAATTCTCCTACGACGATAGCTCTGTTTAATATTGATTATCATAACCATAGAAGCTCTTGAGATCTACTGGAGAGAAAGTTGCTAGAAACTTTGAAAAACACATGATACCTTCCAAGTAAATAGTAGAATACCCAGAACTGATGCTTCTCAGAATAGGCAGTTCAGCTCCTGTGTGTGAGAAATATGTGTTTATGCTAAAAATCCTGCGTCATTTTCTGCTTGGGGAATTGAGACTTGCTAACAAAGTTTAATATGCAAAGCTGAAAATCTACATTTAAAACCCCTTTTTATGCAAAGACACAAAAAATTAGCGATTTTTAATAAGTGAACGTATAACTTAAAGGAAAACATGCACAAACTGTGTAAGCTGTGTCAGTGGCAAGCATTTGGCTCAGCAGCATGACACGGGAGATGTGGAGCTCCTGTCGAGGAGCGGGACAGCAGTCCATGGAGCAGCACCCAGCCATCCCACACAACTCCGTGGAGAAGCACCACCTCTCGTTGAAACTCCACAGGGGATAAAGGTGGGCAGAAGGTTACCATCCGAAGTGAAATTTGGCCAGGATGGCTGGGGTTAGCACTGCTGCTCCCAGGATAATTGCCACCAGCCTAAGCGGAGCGTTCAGCATCTCTGCTCGACAGCTCATCTGAAAAAGAGTCATAAAACCTCATTCAGCTGTAAGCACGCAACAGCAGCCACCTGAGATAAATAACTTCACTTTAATGGCATCTATTTTTCTTTGTAAATGGCTTTAATGTCTGCTGTGCTATATAAAGGCTTTCTGATGTTCATTATTAAAGTTGCATGTAATGTATTTTCACCGAATCTGATTTGAGAGGTGAAATGCACAGGAACGTGCAACCCAAGGAGAGCTCCTAAGTCTCTGAGTCCCAGCTAAGAGATATGGCCATGTCGTGAACTTAACCATGCTCCTTCAGGAAACCCTTTAATTTAAAAATACTGTTGGAAAACTCTTCTCCTTTTCTGATTTCTAACCCAGTTCTATTCAGAGGAGGTTTATACCATTACTTGTCAATGTTATTTCTCAGTATCTCTTGCAGACTACTGTTGGGTACCTCAGTTCTCGATTATTTTCATCAGTCATGAAAGGAAATATTGTTTTATGTCTGATAATCCTTACCAGATTTGCGCGTGCAATGGATATTTAAAATAAAGTGTGGAACGCCAAGTACTCAGTTTGTAATGAAAAACTTTAGTTTTTGTTGGAGTAGAAGCTACTACAATTTCCATTAACAGTCTTGCTATCCTGGCATGCTTCTTCTGACTCCTCACATCTCTGAAGATCAGCACTCAGAAGTCAGGTATAATTTTGGTTTTGAAGGCTGAATGTCTCCTTGCTGGAGTTTTTAGAAGTGACTTTTTTACTCTAATGGTGGCATTTTCACCCTGAGCTTTATTATAAGGCTTTACCCAGACATTTTATTCATAGGGAAACCCTGGTTTTATTATGAAAAGTTTTCTGTCTATGGGTAAAAGGGGCTTTTGCCAATCTTGTTTTGCTGCAGAGCCCAGGTTGCAACCCTACTATATATTACCTGAAGTTCACAGAGCAGAGCAATAATACGCATTAATTTGGCCTTGCAACTCCATTGAAATAAACCATGTGTTCCACTTTTAATCCTGATAATATATGCATCAGAGTATTAAGAATATGGAATCAATAGTCATCTTTTCCATACGTAACACTAATGTTAACATCCCCCATTTAAGGTTGGATTCAGCCCTGAAATTTGGCAATATGTGAAGTTTCACTTGTCCCCCCGTGGAATTTTGGGTGTGTTCTCTGCAGAAGTTTTAGTATGCAGTTGTGCTAGCAGGTTATTTAAGAACACTCCTGGTTTCAGCTGATTTCCTTAGCAAATAATTCTGTGTGCTTCGCTTTGCTCTAGCAATTTCCATAGCCTCTCCGATAAAATACTAAAAAGGATCACATAAGCTTTCCCCCTCCCCGTAACATTTAGCCTGTCTATTCCATTATAGCAAAATATTGCATTTTACATGCCAAGCCTTAAAACCTTCTTTCTAAAAATGGTAACTGTATTTAATAACTAATTACTCTAATGATCCTACAGAAGTGCTCGAGACCTGTTTTAGTAGTGGTGTCAATTACAACCATCTGCACGATGAATAAAGGAACCGTGGCCCAGCTGTAGAGTTGAAACATGTTGGCATTTTCCTACGGGCGGCCATATGGTACTTAACGAAAGCGAATTGTTCGCGCTGCAAACAGCTCTGCTCCTGATGAATGATAACGTTTTGTTCTGGAAAATGGTTCCACAAACACGGGGAGTATTTTTAAATGCTGGAAGTGTGTCTGTAAGTGACAGGCTATAAATGGGAAGGTCTCTAGAAGGAGGAGAGGCGGATGAGAAAGGAATTGTTTCGTTTGCCTAGGGGTGTTCTAGCACAGCCTTCCTGTCTCTTAATAGCAGTATCTTTTTTGTGCATACATAGCCCCGAATCTGTAAATTTTATTTATTTTGGTAAGGAAGAAGATAATTAGAAATGTAACTCTCATTTGCCATCAGCATGCCCAAGCTTGAAGCTGGTGTGAGCTTTAAAATAGTGAAGCTGAAGCTGTGAAGAATTAATAACTCTTTGCCTCGCGTATGTGCAGACATTTTCTTACGCTTGGAACAGGAGCCATCAGAGTTGTAACCGCAGTAAGTGTGTGAGCACACGGGTTGGGAACCCGTCCTGCCTTCCCAGAAAAAAGGGCAGATAACACATCAGCTGGAGAAAATGTCCTCCCTTGTTTTTTGTTAGAAACAGAAATCGGTTTTATTTTTCCCCCCCCATGCACATGACTGTCAAAGAGTGGCTCAATGAACTCATCGTGAGATTGATAACTCTTTACCTCCAAATCATTAGCCCCACATCTCATCTGAATCAACAATAGGCTGGTGCCATTTCATGGTTGATAAGCAGCCATTTGGGTAATGAGTTTGGTCTCACTTCAGTTCCTAGTATCTGTCTTAAAGAAGTAACTGCTGCTAATGACCCAAATTGATCATTTTATTAATCTCGGAAATTGATTTTTTCCATGTGGCTTATTGCTTCTGTACATGAGATGTAATTAGAAATTTGCATCATCTGAATTCCTGTTTGGTTGATTCGTAAATCCCTAATTTGGGGATTTTTGTTTTGTCCTGCACGCTCTGCGTGGATGCAGTTTGATGATTGTTTCTGAGGTTTTGGGCGCAGATCTGACAGCGGTGGTGCCGCATTCCTCATGGGGAGGTTCTTTCTACCTTTTGCCAAGAGAGGACTGGGTTTCTGTGCCAGCCCTCCTGGATGTTTGCAGGCACAGGAGCTGCTTAAAGCCTCTTGATAGATCTCGCAGTAGTTTTGCAGAAACAATGTAGTAAAAAATCTCGCCAACCTGTGCCATCCGAGTTCTCATTACCTGTGCACAGAGCTATTTGCAAATTCACAGCAGCAGTAGGGCTACAACTCCAAAGCCCCACGCTTTTGGACTAGGAACATCTGTCACTTGAGCTCAAAGCAAATCTTCCTTAGCTCTCAGCAGCACAGGGTGGATAACGCTGCTGAGAAACCCCAGGTAATGAAACCGTGGGCCCCAGTTCTGCCGCCTTCTAACTCAAAGTCCAAGAGTTAACACAAGGAGGAAAAAAATAAAAGCTCCAGAATCAGCTGAGTTACATTTTCTTGCAGCCTCCTTGCAAGACGGTGTTTTTATCTGATTCCTCTTCACAAATCATGATCTTGTGTTATAGACACAGCCGCCATGCAGGCGAGCAACCAGATCATGGTGGGGTGCAAAACCCACGCCGCCTCTGAAACCGATGTGGCTGTGATCTAAGAGGCATTAAGTGGCTCATTGCAGCACATTGTGCTCCGTGTCCTTCTTGCTATTTGATCTGTTACAGCAGTGCTGCCTGATGCAATAAATCTTCCTCATTTTTAATTAATAGTTGTTCATCTGGATTGCAATAATTTCAAGTAATGTTTACATTAAAAAGAAAGCACGAGGGGAGGGAAAAATATCTCCAGGCAGGAGTGTAGTAAAAAAAAAAAAAGATCTTTTCCTCCAACTGAGAAGCAAATACTATAATTTGGGAGCAACGCTTTTAGTGTGTGTTTTACAGAGGAAGACATAGCCCTGCCATAAGACTGGGGTAAGGTACGTCTCCAACTAAGCCCTACACAATTATTTAAGGTATATTTCTGCATTGCATTTTCTCTAGGGCTGTGCCAGTTTCAGGGGTTCCTGTAGCTTCTCTCCTGCAGTTTACAGCCTGCCCTCCCTCCTCTGCTGCCCTCTCACCTCTCCCGGGCATATTCTTTTTTGGAGAACCCTGTTATCTATTAGATCAAAGAAATTGTTTGGACTTAAAAATGCAGAAACAAAAAGAACGGTAGACCCATGGTTTTTGAATGTAGAGAAGTGTATTACCTTGAAGGCGAGGTCGTGAGTCTTATAAATATTACCTACCTGGCACGTAGCACACTAATCGTGTTACAGGTTTCCATGATGTTTGCTCCTGAAGGGAATGAGTGAAAAAATCCCAAGTCACGGATACTCGCAGGATGGGCTGCTGGGCCCGCCGGTGGCCTGCGGTGCTTGCTCAAAAGGCAATCTGCAGAAAGCTGATTAAAGGGAAATATGACGGTGATAAACTTTAGTCATTGTGTTTAAGCAGAATGTGTTGGAGAACCCGGCTCAGGATGGTTAACCGAGTCTCAGTATTTGGTGTATTTGTTGTTGCTGTTGTTCATCCTTCTGGATTCCTGTGACTTGGTGCTAAAAATGGATGGATAGAAGCTGGGATTGTTGGTTTGTAGCCATGTCATCACGGAATGGAACCTGAAAATGTCACCCAGAACATATTTTACGCGTAAGAGCATTTGAAGTAAATAAATTAATAAAGTTCCTGAATCTGAATGCTTGGGTCTCGATTCAGTTGGCTCAACATAGGCATCCAGTGCCATTCAAGATGCCTCAGGGTCTCCCGTCGTGCCTCCAGCTTGCCATGCCAGATGGGTATGGGTTTCCTGGAGGTCTGTTGTCATATTTGCCTTGCCGACTCTGTGAAGATGTCTCGTATACCCTGGGGCGTCTCAAATGGTGCTAAATGCCTGTGTTTAGGCAACTAAATCAGCCCTTCATGTTGGAGAGCAGTGCAGTCAATCTCAGCTGCCCCTATATACTCAACATAAAGGAAACTTCCTAATTCTAATTTCAGGTCCCCATTGCTGGCAGCTTGCTTTTGGCCAGTGAAATGTTAATTTTGGATGATTTCTGCTGGAGGTGCAGCAGAGCCATGTCTGCCCGTCAGGGGCTGCATCTGAAACTGCATCTGTAAACTGAAGAACTCCAGGACCCAGGTTTTAGCACTGCCCTACAGCTGCCCCAAGTCTTGTGAAGGTTCTGAGCATGGTTTTGGCATCCTCAAAGACAGGCTGATGAAGTATGGGCTAGATGAATGGACATCCCAGCAGTGTGTCAAAGGTAGCCAGCAGCCCCCCAAGCTACATTGGGAAGAGCATTGGCAGCAGGTCGAGGGAGCATCTCTTGTAAGAGGAAGGTCTGAGACAGCTGGGAGTGTTCAACCTGGAGAAGACTCAGGGGGAATCTTGGTAAGGTGGGTAAATAGGGGAGGAGTATGGAGGACAGACTCAGATCTCCTCTTTGTGGTGCTCAGTGACAAGACAAGAGGCAACGGGCACTGAAAGGTAAGAAACTCCATTTAAACATAGAATAAAACTTTTTTACTGTGAGGAGGGTCAAATGCTGGAACAGGTTACCCAGAGCAGTTGTGAAGTCTCCATCCTTGGAGATACTCAGAACCTGACTGGACATGGCCCTGTGCAACCTGCTGTAGGTGACCTGGCTCTGAGCAGCAGGGTTGGACTAAACTATCTCCAGAGGTGCCTTCCAGCCTCAGTAATTCTGTGTCGTGTGTGATTCTGTGACTCTTAAGGCTTAATCAAATAGCCAGAATTACTTCTCAGTAATTCTGTGTCGTGTGCGATTCTGTGACTCTTAAGGCTTAATCAAATAAAGGATTTGGAGTTTAACAGCTACTGCCATGGTCAAAGGTCGTTCCAGTGATGTGGCAGCGATTCAAGCTTTTCTACATCCAGACATAAGGAGTTCAGTTCCTGCAAAAGATGCTGTGATCTGCTGTAATTCCCTCCCAGCCTCTACGGAATGCATCAGGAATTGCAGTGATCCTTCTCTTCTTCACAAACGGTGTGAAACTCCCCTTTTCTCATTCCGTAGCGATGCCTTGGCGTGTAATCCAGCAGAGGCTTCATTCCTTTGGTGGGGGAGGCAAACAAAGGTCTACGCTGGAGTATTGAAACGGTATCGTTCAGTATTTTGGCCTCCAGATTCAGGCTTAATCACTGAAAGTTCCTCTTCCTGCTCGTGCTTTAAAAACAAATTTTTAGCAAAATGGAAAAAATGACCCAGTGGAAGGTATTTTGTTTGGACTTCAAAAGTTTTTCCACATACTGAAGAAATGTCTTCTCTGACTGAGGGAGAGCTCGCCTCCAGTTTCCTTTAGGAAAATATTTACAGTTGTTGTTTCAGTTTGGAAACCTCTCCCATATTATGGCACTTCAGCTACATTAAATATTTAAAAAATTAATGACTGTAGAGCTGTGCCATTGCATAAAAGACAGAAACTGAAACCACTTATGAATAGAACTGGAACAGACTAGTCTGCTTTCCAAGCAGAGTGAAATGCAGGAATAAAAAGGCTAATCAGTAGTTATCCTAGAATCATACTTACTTTTAATAATATGTGTGTACACATCTCAGAGTATTTCAAAGAGGAGAACTTAATATAATATGTATTTAGTAAATCCGAGTTTGTTTTGGATGCCACAGTGTAGAACTGAGACAGACAAGCTTCCATTTGCTTCGTGTGAGTTTCTGCTCCACGTTTTTTAAATTTTTGGCTTTATTTCAAAGACAGGAACTCTACCATCTTTGTTTAGACAAGAAGCGTACAAAACTTAGATACTTTCAGCACTTAGCAGTGCAGTAAGTTATTTCTGATTTGCGATTTTTCACCTTGAAGCAGGACACCAAATAAGCTGTAGGAAGCCTCAGAAGTGATGGGAGTTTGGTTCTGCTTCGGAGCGTGTTGCTGAGGGGTTGTTTTCGTACAAGAGAAAACCAAATATGACAGAACTGAATTTAACACATGGCAGATAGTCACTGTGCTTCGGAATGTTTTACAGGTTTAATCTTTATTCTCCTTTGCTTCACCCTGGCGTGCTGAAGGTAGGATGATGCTGCCTAATGGCTGCTCTGTCCTGTGCTATCAGTTGGCTTCCTCACCAGATGGTTGTTAAACCATCAAAGGTCAAGCCCTCAGTGTAGTTTGGATAAAATTGTGATGTAGGTGAATTTACTGCCACTGGTTGGCAGAGTAGAGACGAGTACACACACATATTTTTACAATAAGATATAAGTCAGCTTCTGTTGAAGAAACCAGCAGTTGTGGTCATCTTTGAGTTTTGGTTCTGATATGAGCTGCTGGCACTGGGGTTGACTTCTTGCGTAGCCATAACACAGTATCACACCAACTCTTCATCTTCTCAGTGTGCCCCTCTGAGCCCTGTGCTGTCGCATCCCGAATGTGTCACCTTCCCCTGGAATGCCAAGGAGAGCTGTGGTGGGAGGCACCACGGTCCACCAGCTCCCGGGCTCTCTGGCTCCTCTTCGTTCAGGGAAGATCCTGGCACATTTTGGAAACTCTGTAGATGAGTGTCTCCATCCACAACAGACACCCAGGGACTCCTGAGGTAGAATAAGACAGTGGTTTAATGCTGTGGAGCAGCACAAAGTTAAATGTAGGCGAGCCAGAGAGCTCTTCTTGAATCAGCTGCTGATGGAGCAGCCAGAACTCCGACTGCGGGAAGGGATACTGAGTCCAGAGAAAGGGTAGTGATGTTGTGCAAAAGAGTCAAATAGGTGTCACCTGCTCTTGTTTAATCATTTTGTTAATAGTAAAAAATTGAATAATTGACTATATTCTTTCCTTTACTTAATCCTACAGCAAATCCCCCAAGCCAGGGTCATGGACCAAGATCTCCTTGTGTTGTGTGGTGTGTGCACCCAGAGTAAAACCAGCATTTGGAACTCACCCCAAGTCCCCTGGGTGCAAAGTGTGATGCAGGAAAAGACGGGCTGGACCGTGGCAAAGGGTGGTGTGTGAGATGAAACCCAAGGAAGGCAGTTATTCAGAGGGATAAGCAGGAGTTGGAGCACACCCTGTCAAATGGGCGCGTCTTCTGTGCGGGGCACCGAACACTTGGAAAGGAGGGAGAGGTTTGCTTTGTTCTCCCTTCTTACAAGCTGTTCTGTGGATATTTCCAGGGAGGGTTGGCTACTGATGAGTGGCACTGGAGCATTGTGCTGAGACGGTGAGGGCTGACAGGGCTGATCAAAGGTGGGAGTCAGCGTGCCAGGAGCGCGGAAGGGATGGCAGTCCGAAAGGGCACCCAGGGCAGAGGTGCACGGGCTGATGCAATGGAGAAGGGAGAGGGCAAACAGTCCAGGAAAATAATCCCTGTAGCAGCCTTTAAGAGGTCACCAAGCTCCCTCCTTGCAGCACTTGACCTTGATGAGGTTTGAGATTTCCAGTGAGACAGCCCAAGTGACACAGCTGTATCTGCGATGGGGAAGGAGAATTTGTGGGATGTTGTGACTTTCCTAAATGAGCCAAGCTGTATGTGTTTTCATCTCAGAGAACATAAAAAAGCTATTTAAAAATTGATGTGCATACATTAGACCTGTTCCCCAGCCTTTCTCTCCTACCCTAGGTTTCACAAGTACTAACTGAGAAATCAGTATAAAATTACTTTGAAGGGAAGAAACTGAAAAACACTTTCAGCAGATCAGAAATAGCAGTATGACTTTTACAACATTCGGACAAAATATATGTAATTGACACAGCTCAGTGGTAGCACGAGGACTCATTTTTAATGCACTTAGGGAAGGAACTGTGAGATACACTGGTATGATACAGAGAGAGAAGTAGACTTGTTATAGTCAAAGCTGCATCCAGGTTCCACAGACCAAACCTGACCCTCTTCTTCCACAACCTCCTACAGCTTTTACTGGGAAGAAAAATTATTATTGTGAAAACTGCCAGGCTCGCTTTGAAAAAATTGCTAGAGTTTGTCTTCAGATTTCAAAGAAAATTAATCAAATTGGTTTTTATACTCCAGTTGTCTGGTGAAACCTGCAAGGAGGATGAAGTGGGATATACGTTGTATTTTTGCTTCTTCATTTGCTTTATTGTTTAGCTTTCAGTCTCATATAAATGTCAACCAGAGTGGCCATCCAAAGCTCTGGGTGCCCCTGATGTATGTTGGAATATATGGGAATGTCAGAAATACAAAGTAAAAGTGGGTAATTTAACGATCCTCTGAAAAGGCATGTAAGAATGGTTTGAAGGAAGGTTGTATTTTTGTTTAAAGCAGATAGTTTTAGTTTCTTCCCATGGCAGAAGTGGATAGCTAACCCATAGTAGAAACTCTAACTGGATGCCTGCTGCAAATGCAAATTACTTTAAGGAAAGAGCTTTTTCAAACATAAATTTTTCATTTTTAATTAGTTATAAAGCTAAAAGCTGATATGCAAGTATTGTCACCAAAGTAATTAAACTGGACTTCAAAAAATTAGTTTAATTATTGTTGTGCACATTCGTGTACAGATGACCTTAATTTCCGAATAAATATAGCCTATATTGAAGTAGCAAAAATCCGCTTTCCAAACACAAAAAGTGGTGAGCAGTTTGGTTTTGAAATCTGATTGTCCAAATAAGTTTGTACGGCAGTAATAAGAGTGGAAGGTTGTTTACTTTCAAAGAATCTTTTTTTTCTATGCTAGTTCTAATGTATTAACTGAAAAACCTGTCTCAAAACATTTGCAGTTTTACTCCCTCAGGTAAATTGTTAGAAGCGCACAGAAACACTCTTGGACCTTCTTGTCATTTTTCTCATATTGTCACGAGAAAAAAAGGAAAAAGCAAAAGAAAGAAGTTATTAAAAATCTTTTAAAAAATTTACTGAATATTATTGCATATCTTGTTCTGATGAAATCCCAAACTCTTGCTTAGTGAAATTAAAGTAGCCAGTCTAAAATGTGTGCTTATTTGATGCTTGTGGTAGTCTCTGTATTTTCCAGATGCCACAGCGCTTTCCCCACAGCCTCTGGTTTGGGAAGGTTCTGCCCATGGATGATAATGTCAAGGAGAACTTCCTAACGTGAGAACATGGTTGGTTCGATATGTTTTTTTCTCCCCAGAGGTCTTGGGCAGCCCCTGCTCACCAAAAGCCTCCTGAAATCTCTGAAACTGAAGTTACTTGTTTCGTCCAGCTGTATCCTAGTTTATGGCAATATTTACCCATAGCCTTCCCAACACGCCTGTGGAAAATGACCAGGCTACTCAAGTTAAAACTCTGGTTTAAAAACACATCATTTGATTTAGCCACCATGTTTAAAAACACATCATTTGATTTAGCCACCTCTGGTTTGGGTTTGGAGTTTCTGTTTGTTTGGCTTTGTTCTTAAGAGGTGTTTTAAAACCCCATCAGGTGGACTGGCTGCAAGGGACTGGTGGGGAGGGGGATGGATCAGCTGGGAAAGTCTTCAACAAGTGGGGTTTTTTTTCAGAAAGTTCCATTTTTTGTTACCTCGGGAATCTCTGAACGGAGACGTAATTCTCCTGCACAGCAGGAATTAAAGCAAGGAGCTCTTGATCTTCTGTATGAAATCTCTCATGTTGCAAGATTTTAACATACAAATATTGACCACTTCAGACGGCAGATAAGATGGTGTGAAAGCAAAAACAATTCCTCAGATGGTGACGTGACTCACAGTGTGGAGTCCAAAGACTATAGAGAACAGCTGAATTATTTGTATGAAAAGGGAAATTTCTATTTAACCTGCAGGTTGCTGTCAGCCTTGCTGCTGCCGGGGCGTAGAGGGAGAAGTGATTGTAGTTCTGCTTAGTTCTTAACACTTGTCCTCACCAAATTATTTTGTTAAATCGACCTCTGATGGTGGAGGGACAACAAAGAGAAATATTAGATATATAGCATGTATAAGAAAGCTGAGAAAGAGAATTGAAGACCTTGGCTTTCGATGTGTCTTTAATTCTTGTTGTCCAGCTGAAGAACTCAAAAGGGGGGTTCTACAGAAGTCCAGGGTCATGGAAGCCCTTGTTCAAACAGTCAAGATCTGTGAGTTTTAAATACATCTTCAAGCCTGGCCCAGCAATGCAACTCCTGCCTTCCGTATTTCTTATGGGGGAAAAAAAAAAAGCAAACCCAAACCACATATATTTATAAATCCTTCAGTGCTATTTTAACACTTTTATTCTCAGTACTTTAGTATATGCTGCTTAAAATGGACATGTGTGCAGCCGCATTATCCGCTGCCTGAATGACAAATGGTTTATCAAGCGCTGACAGAGCACCCGGCTTCATGCTGAACGGAGGAAGGCAGCGGCAAGGACTCTGGCTTCAGAGAGATTAACTTCCAGATAGGCAAATAATAATAAACAACAGCCCGTAAGCAAAGGACCAGAAAAGAGGAATCGAGCCCATAAAACGGAATCGCAATGATCCAAACGGACAAAGGGAAGCGGATTTGTATATCTGAGCTTGAAATATGATAAATGAGTGGCAGATTAACGTTGCTAGGCTCCATGATCGCAGGGAGATTTGAAAGAGGGAAACGTGGAGAAGGGCAGTGCAGGGGAGCAGCGAGGACGACGGCAGCCGGCGAGAGGGGAAAGAAGGGGAGACTTAGGCGGGGGCGAAGGGTGCGGGTCCCTGAAGGTGAGACCCGGGGGGGCTACAACCTCCTGGAGGGTTTTGCAGGAGAGGGTGGCAAGGTCTGAGCTGTGAGATGTGCGGCGTGTATGTCAGTGGGGTTCTTAAGGCTGGAAGAAAAGAGCTAAGAACATATAGTTTAACCATTCAGGCACAATAGTTCATAGCGCCCAAGCTATTAAACCCCAGGATTTTCAAAGGTGCATTTAGAAGACATCCAGGACTTCATGCTTTCAGATTCAGGTATTTGCATTCACTTTGCTATCAATATTCAGTGAAATTCAGTGAAATATGTCTTAAGCCAGTTTTTCTCCCTGATGTTGGAAAATAATTTTAAATAATTTTGGAATAAGCCTTAAGACATACGGTAGTGTTTGATTTACGCCTGGACTTCTCTGTTACATCAGAAAGCGAGATGAGGTGATGGAAAGTTACAGCTCTAAAGAATTGCTCCCGTGTGTTTTGATTCTTTTATTGGTTGGGGTGACTTGTAGTTAGGGTGTAGCGGGAGCTGAGCAGCTGTGGTAATTCCTAAAGGGATGGATGGGTGTTGTGTCTTATCTCTGCTCTGTAGTCTCAGCGAGCGGCTCAGTGTGTGGCACAGGAGAAAGTCAGTTCACAGAGAACCGTCAAAATACTGAAGGTTTTAATAGTAATGTCACATATCCCCTCTTAACCTGCGTATACGGTATCGCCCCATTACAGATAATAATTTATTGTTAGTCTGTTGTGTTCATGGATTAACTGGAAGTAGTTAGTGGAAATAAAGCTGGCACCGTCTAAGAGGTGAGAGGCAGCGTGGCCCGGTGGCTGGACCACAGCCCCACATCAGCACCTCAGACCTTTTCCTGTCCCTTTGTTCATGACGTAGTTTGTGACTTTAGGTAGGTCACTCCCTGCCTTGATTTCTCCATCCAGCCAAGATGATAATTTACTCTATTTTTTTGTCATGTTCCATGGTCTAGAGCTGAAAGTTTTGCATCCTTACTGTATTTGGAAGAAAAATGAAATGCTGGTGGAGTGACTGTATTTATTTTCAAGGGATTTGATAAAGAACTACAATTCAGATACTTTGGAGTGAAAGTGCCCTGGTTTTTGCACCTCTTCTGTGAGATGGCATCGCTCTTGGAGAAATGTTTGTATAATAAAATACGGTGAAATGACACTATTGCCAAATGAGATTGTGATGAATAGAGCATTTGCAGTATTAAATCCATGGGCACTTTATATTGTTATGACAATAATAGTTTGCATTGTTGTAATAAGTTACACTTATTTTTCTTTTAAAAAATAAATTTAGTTAGACTCTAATGCATCTTGGAAAACATACCCTCCACTGAAATCAGATGTGCATCTCTTGCAAAAAAATTGCTTTAAGCATATATAGAGGTACATTGTATAGCATATCATAGGCAATTGTGAAATAAATGATGTTTATCGTTGTGCCTTACGTAAAAAGATTGCAAATACATGGTCCTTTTTGTAGTTCAGGTTTGGCATAATCATTGCCATAACTCTTCTGCTTTTAATAAACAAAATTACATTGCAGCTGACACTTGAAAACCTTTTATTAGAAACACCCAGGGACAAAGCACTGCAGTGAGGGGCTGGGGGCGTTAAACATAGCATTTTAGAGATTTTATTCCCCTTTCCCTAATCATAGATAAGGGTGCCATGCTTCAGAGACACTTGAAGGATTTTATGAACCTGCAGCTGCCGGTGCAGTTTGTTGAAAACCTTCCATTTTCATAATGCAAGCTGGGATGAGACTGTATTCCTAAACCGGCAGGAAAAAAGTACTTTGACTTTACAGGTGCCATCCATGTTAAAAGGATGATTTTGAAGATTATTAGCCGGTATGACTAAGATTTATGATGCAATCTGCTTTTTTTTCTCTTCTTTAGTACAGATAAGGGGGGTTATTATTGTTAGTAGAAATACCTATTAAAATAAACCCCATGAAGCAGTTTCAAGGATTTGATAAAAATGAATATAAAGTTGAAGCTCCCAGCTTATCTTTAACTCAAGTGATTTTCATGGGGTTATAACTCTTCTGGCATGGGATAAGGGAGCAGGAGTGTGATTTTTATTCTCACTCTACAATAGAAGGGAAAAACACATTTTGCATTCCATTCATTAGCACGTTACTGCTCAGGTTTGCATCTGCATAGGAGAGTTAGCAGAGATTGCGTGTAGGTGGGAGTGAATCGGGAATTTGCATGGATGGCTCATTTTCAGGTTGCAATCGGTGGTGTCTAAATATCAGGCTCTACAAGTAGGTTTAGGGAGAGTCCTTCCTACCACAGATGCGCTCGGAAGAGCTGGAGAAACCTCAGGGTGGGGGAAGCTTCAAAGAGCTCCCCCCAGAATGCTTTTTGCTGTCAAACATCTGGGTTTCAAGCTTCCAGTCCTTCCTGCTGAGTCGCCTCCTCCCTCTCTCCTACTTCTTGCTCTCTTCTTACATCTTAAGACTGCCATGACTTGATCTGTTGATCAAGAAGAATTCACTGGCAGCATCAGCTGGAAGTTTTGACAATACAGTGTGGTTTTATGTCTGTCCTGGCAAATGCCCATGTGTCCATCTTAGGTAGAATCAAAGTGAATGATGCTGAGTTGGCACAAGAACAGTAAGATATGGTATTGATTTTTTCTTGATTTCCCTGTTTTGATATTATGGGGGATTTCTTATTCTAAGTTTTAAAACCAAACAAGTCACTTTTCATGTTTGGGTTTTTTTCGCACTAGTTTTTTGGGGTGTCCATTTTACTGTTGCTAAATTATTTTCTGTATTCTGAAACGATTTTCAATACAGCACCTTCCGTGACCAGATTACCAGTTAGGTGAAACTAAAAGCTAAAAATTTTAGGTTTCTTTTTTGTGATTAAAGAAAAGGTACCGGTGACTCAGAAAACGTTTTTTAAAATTATCGTGCCCAAATGTTAAAGGAATAGTTCATAATTTGTATGTTTAAGATTCCTTTCCTTCAGTTAATAACTAAATTTATTTTTTAAAAGAAATCTTTTAAAGTTGTGGGTCCTCCTGTGGATTTGGGGGATATTTGTGGAGTGTTGGGGTTTTTTAATACATGTATACTATTTGTGCAATCCAGATGTTAAATGCTATTGACTTGGACAATTAAATTAGTTTGATAGTTTCACTTTTCTGCTGAGTAAGACGTGTTTGCAGGTTGTACAGCTGAGCCTGATCTTGTGTCCCCAGCAATGCCATTTTGAGAATGCTGCATTTGCAAAAATATTATTTTGACTTTCAACTTGTTGAGGTCTGAAAACTTAGGCTGGAATCTAGTGACATTGGTCTGACCAATATTGTTTTTTCTTGGCAATGGATTTTTTACTTAGTAGGGAATTTTGTCTTGGTTTCTGAGCATTCAGCATGCTGCTGGTCTAGATTTGTGGAAAGCAAACGAGTTGTGTTCCCAAGGAACAAAAAGGTTTGGATTGGAAGAAGCATGTGGGCTTCATTCCTCAGCATTCAGGTGCTGGTTGAGAAAGAAGGGGTCGTTACTAAAACAGGGTTTGAGTTTTCCATCACTCTCATGGTCGGATGCTCCGGTCCCTCCCCAAGCAGGTTCTGGGATGCAGAGATTACCGTCTTGGTGGAGCCCTGGTATCTTGGTAAAAGCGAAGTGTCAAGACCTGGCTCTGCCTGCTTTCTCTTTTAAAAGCCTTTTCGCATCTCAGCCAGGTGATGGGATGTCTTGGATTAAACTTCCAGTTGTTTGGTTGAAAGCTTAAATGCCAGACATCATCCAGTGGTTTGCTGGAAGCTGTGTGCTGGTTTGCATTCTTCCCAGAGTTTGTGTGGGGAGGTGTGTGTGACATCCTTCCAGCAGATCACTTTTAAGCAGCTGAATGCTGAGACTTTCATTCTCACTTCCTTCATGTTTATTAAAAATGACTAGAAAGAAGTTCAGAACTTTTGTATCTCATATGTGTTATATCTATTATGGTGTCAGACAACTAAGAAAAAAGTCACTGGCTAATGAGTCTTAATTGTAACAAAACATCAAATCATTGTCACTTCTGCTGCAGTAAATGGCATTCATTAAATTAATCCACTCCATTACAGAAGTATTTTGCAGAGAATACCATGACCCTACTGCTTCTGTAACAGTAATAAGCTGAACATATCACTGTGGCACTATTAGGTATATTAGAAAGCAGTTTGAAGCATGGCTGCATGACCTGAAGCAACATCAGCAGGTCTCAGGTAGCATGTTTGAAAAAATAAACTACCTTAATTAGAGACGGGACTAAGCAGACCCTAGATGTGAACATTCCAGTAGCTTAGCACGGCAGGAAATAAAAAGCTGGATCAAGAACCTCTTTGGCTCCATTTGTAGAGCAGCACAAGCCAAAACAAAGCTTAGACCTTGAACCGGGAATGAGGAATTTTTGAAATCTGGATATTGCTCCTTTTTCTTCACTCTTATGCCCCCCTTTTAGCTTCAGAGCTAAACCTCTCCCCTTTCCCCCCAGTTTGGGAAAACAGAGAACTGCATCATGCCCCAACCCTTTTTTTTTTTTTTTTTTCCTAACAACGCCGCCATCAAAAATTTCTGGCAGGAGTTGCTTTGACTTTTAACAGCGTTCTATTTCATACCATATGTGTGCATACACCAAACGATGATATACCGTGTTTGTAACTAGGGAATGGCCTGCTTTATTAAACATCCCCCTTGCCAACAGTAAAAATGAACAGCCACAGTAAACACAGACGCGGGGAGGGAAGAATAGTCCGAGCTGTGTCGCAGCGCATTGTACCTAAAGAAGAAAACGTCAACCTCTAATTGGCTCTGAATGCAGCCCACCTACTTAGCAAAATAGGCTGCCAAAAGCAAATTGCCCCGGTGCTCCATGCGCCGCGCTGCCTTCCCATTGAATTCACTCAAATGGGAGGCTTTTGCCTTCATTTTCCATACTCTCCATGAGTTGGCAAAAAGCTGTCTAGGGGAGAGCCTCTCTGTCTAGAATAAAAACCTCCCGAGGATGCCTTCCCTCCTTTGCCTCCTCCGAGGGTGGTGCCACTCCAATTCTTCTCGAAATTTGAAGATGACTGCAGGGGGGAAAGGGGGGTGTATTTGTTTTGGGAGGAGGGGATTTATTTCTGGGTTGTTTTTTTTTCTGGGAAAACACATTTTGGCCCGGGAAGAATGAGCAAAATGACAATCTGTCTTGGAGCTCTTAAGCTACTAAGCACAACGTTCAGTGCTTATATGTTGTCACGTTGCCAGCAGCGGGTATGCAGAGACAATGCAGAAAAGAAGAAATTAATGTATGCCATCCATAAAACGATTCTATTGAGAGCCAATACTTTGTTTTTACTTACAAAATCGTAATCACCAGTTTTGGCCCATCCCAGGCACTGGGATGTGGCAGGGATGCTCCTGGAACAAACGGCACTGTGGGATTTAACTCCATGAATTCCATCACAAATAGAAATGGTTGGTCAATTGGCAGGTTTTCCTGCTGGCCACTGAAATTTTCCGTCCTAAGCTAATAAAATTAATTGTCCAAAAATAAAGTCTCCTGCAAGCGGTTAGCAGTAGATAGGTGAACTGAGAGAGAAAGAGGTTGTTGGTTCTCTTAAAGGTTTTTGCTAAATGCCATATTTAGGAGGGACCCTTTTTATTCCCCTGGTTTTTGGATAAAATTATGCTTAGAAGCTTAGTAAATTACCAGTTTGTCACTTCCACTTCATCACTACTAAATTCCCACCTATTTGTTCACCTCTGTTTTGTCCTATCTACATTTGGGACCGGGACATGAGTCCTTTGTTTCTGTTTAATGCTGTCAGCTTGCCAAACTATTGGTACGTCAGGTCACTCTTGTTCACTAAATTATTTAGTTTAGGTGTTTTAAGGTGGAAAAAGAAGTCAAAAAGATAAGAGAAGCCAAGTAAAGAAAACAGACTGGCTGTTTGGGTCAGTCTTGTTTTGGGAGCAGGGGAAGGTCTTGGATAAGTTCTTACTTTGGCATGAAGCAAAGAGGGAAGGGGACCTGAACAGGGGCAGGTGGTGGGAGGGGAGGTGGTGAGTAGAAATATGAGACAAAATGGAGATGTGGTAAGGATAGAGGGAAAAAGTTGATTGAAAGAATGATCAACACTGAGGGAGAAAGTGGGAAAGGCTGAAAGGGGGCTTCCTCCATGCGCAGAGTCCCAACTTTAGGCTGCATCTGAAGGTGGTCTGTTGTCACCCCTTTTCTCTCCCCATCCTCCTCCAAGCTAACTCAGGTTCACTGAGCTTCCCTCGAGCCTCTCCCATCACCCTGAGATCCCACTGCTGCCGGGGCAAGGACCCCTGAGCTGCCCCTGAGTCATGGTATTAGAAAGGTGGAGAGATGGAGACGGTACCTTTCAAATGGCTTGTATGGCAAGCAAGTAAGTTTGTCAAGTTTTCTCGGCTCCTTCAGAGAGCCAATGGTTCAAGATTAAAAAACAGACGGTAACAGCAAGCTGTGTTTTTCAGATTCCTGAAAAGGGCTTTAATTCAGTGTTATTTGATATTTCCATAGTTGTGACAACTGCATAGTTGTATTTCTCATTAAAAAAAAAAAAAAAAGTGACTTCATATAGGGTTTGGCTCCCCCTCCCCAAGAAATTTAATGTTGGCCATTTTGCTAAGTGTATTAAAATCTGCAGGAAAATTGTTGTTTCTTTTTCCTTCCATATGCACATTACTGACACAACATGACTTGTGTCGACTTTACTGTAACCTGTACTTTAGCTGGTCAATGTAATTTATAACAGAAAAGCTACACATTATAATGACATAGCTTTCATAGGGTGTTGCCTCCACTCTGCTGTTTTGTGGCAGTGCTCTAAAATATTTTACCAGTGTCTGTGTAAATCCCATAATCTTAAAAATGAAATGGTAAAAAAAAACAAACCCCAAGAAAGTCTTTACCTGACCAAGAAGGCAGAAGCACGTACTTCGTGCAGTAGCGGGGCATGTGAGCGCCTGAGGAAGATAATAGCACCCTTGCTAAACTGTGGTGGCATCAGTCCCAAGGAGTGTTGGCAGCAGAAACACCAGTGTCCTCCCTCACGAGCTTTGGCTGAGATGTGGGGTTGGGCTCAGTCTGCCCAAAAGCTCTGTTAGCAGAGTGGTGGGGGGCACGGTGCTAATTTGGCTCATCCTTGGTTGTTTTTCTTATCGCTCTCAAGTGAGCTCCAGCGCTCTGTTGAGCAGAGCCCAGAGTTGCACAGGACATCTCAAGAGAGCAGAGGATTATCCCCAGTCCTTGCCTTCGGTCTCAAGCTGGAGTTATAAAACACACTGTAGCACCTAAAAGAGAGCTCTAGCCCCAGTGCTGTAGTCATACCGGGCACATCAGCATCCAGCACCTGGCATGGAAACTTCTGAGTCCAGCAGATTTCCTTAATGGCCCTTGCTTGAATTCTATGGGGAGCCGCAGCTGGAAAGCAGATCCCTCGGCAGGATGAGTCACGCCGTGTTACCTCCCGTCGGTGCTCAGCTCAGAGCATCCCGGTGTTTTGGAGGGGCTCATGACATGACACCATGGGATTTGGGCAGTGGTTGCCTCATTTGGGAATTTGCAGTGTTCCTGCGGTGATAAATGCCCAAATGATGTTCCCTTTGGCTTATACAACAGCAGGACGTTGGGCACCTAAATAGTTTTATTAGCAAAAATGTGGTTTCCTGCAGACTCTGAGGCGCATAAGCCTTGAGGGGTTTTGTATGTGTTTACATCGGATATAGTGTCTGAGCTCTGCTCTCCCTACCTGAGAGCTTCTTCTAGCTCTGGTCTGTATTCTCTCCATCCTCAGTTCCTCAGCTGGAGAGGAGGGATAACAACAGTTCTTGACCTGAGAAGATTTTGTCACAGTTAAAAGGGTATCAAGGGTGTTTGAATGTGGTGGCACTGGAGCAATGTAAGCAGTAAGAGAACCCAATGGCACAGAGGTGGAAGCCATGCTATATGCAGATATATTTTTTGTTTATCTTCGGCACTTACCCATACCATGTTTCTCTTAAACTCTGTGTTTTCATATTGTTGATCTTGCATGAGTACATGCATTTCCCATGAGAGAAATCTTAAATAAGACCAGAAGGTAACGGCAGGAGCACATCTCTCTCTCTCCTGTGAGTGGCACTCAGGCTTCTGTCCCACTTCCCACGTGTCCTGGCAAGGGATGGATGCTCTGGTGTTGATTGTCAGGGGACACGGCACTCGCTGTCACGGCATCGAGGGCTGGGTTTGGCTTCCCATTCAGCCAACGGATGACGTGTCCAAAAAGAAACTTCTACAAAACAGGGAGTCTCTGGGAGATAATTAGGTGGTTGTATAAATAATGAGTGAGGGCCAGATATTATCTGCTAGCTCTATAGTCACATCCGTGGAGAGAAGAGATGAGCTTTCTTCGGGGGTAGGGGAGTTCTCTCAGCTCAATTAAATGGACGTATAGTACCAGCCTGACACTGAGCATTTGTTCCCATAGAAGCCTGTTAAAGGGAAATACAGTTAATGTTGCATACAGCCTGTGTTTAGACCTCCCGCCTGGATTATGAAAAATGTTAAAGCTAAAAAAAACCCCACTCATTATTTGAGTTTCGAAACCAGTCTGGCTCCCGAGCGCTCTCTGCAGCAGGGCGCACCTTTTCCACCGGCCCATTAGCTTCTTGTTATCTTGTTGCAAATGCCTGGCTTCACTATTCCTGTACTTTATTTTAAAAGGCTTTTGCTGTGTGCAATTGAATATACTGTAATCTTCTTATCAAATACTAAAGCGCTTTAGTGATGCCATTTTGAAACGTACTACAGCTTTTAAATTGCAAATTCTTCTCTGGCTGGAAGGACTCTGTTCTCTGTTTAGGTAGTGGTTGGGAATATACGTATGTGTACATGTGGGGCTGTGTATAAATGCTTGAAAACATACCATCCCCTTTTCTGATGACGTACGTTTGTGGGTTTCCCTCTAAAACACTGGAAAGGGAGGATATGGATTGCAAAGTTGGTAGCTGACCTCCTGGGTCATTTTGGGGTGCTTTGCCTGTGGTTTTTTGGGTTGCATTTGGAACTTCCAAGGAGACCAATAAATTCTTCCTGAACAAGAGCAAGGTTTTTCATTATTATTTTTATTATTTAAGTGAAAGAACAAGGCTGGTCTAGTTTTGAGTATGGAACTGAAAATCTGAGCTCATATATTCTGGTTTCACATCCATCAGTAACTTGTGATGTGACTTGAAACAAAATCACTTAACCTGTGAGTCTGTTTCCCTACCTGTAAAATGGGGTTGAGAGTAAGAAGGATGCCATGAGCATTAAATATTTAATGTTTGTAAAGTGCTTTGAAGACAAGGAGTGCCACATACATGCTTATCACTGTATTAAAATATGAGGAAATGGATAACCTTGCGGAGGAAAATTTTGCTAGAAACCGTAACTTTGGAATGAAGACCAAAGTGGGAGGAGAAAGGGCATCTTGCAAAATTGTGTAATAAGAATTTTGAATGAAATGCACTGGAGAGTCTGTCTCCAAAGAATTAGCAGAGGCTGTCTTCGGGACCATTGAAAATAACCTTTGGAAAATCATAGGATTCAGTAAATAGACAAAGTTGGACTTTTCTGCTAATAAAGAAAAGAAGAAAGGAAACTTTGAAACAAATTACTGTGTTTAGCCCGGCCATAGTAATGAAGCATGTAATAGGGCTATTATGTGAACACTGGGAAATAAGACATCGAGTTATAGACAGGCATTATTTCGAAGTGTATGTCTAATCCATCCTCAGTGGATGTTATTCCTTACCTAGAAGATCAAGGAAATACAATGGATATGTACTTTAATTCAGGAAAGCAATCAGTAGAGCACTCTGTCTGTGAAGATCATTCCAAGCTGCTCTTACACTTACGTCAGTTTAGAAATTATTTACAAGTGAATAGGCAAAAATATAATGATACAATGCAGAGAGCAATATTTTGTAAGAAACTGGGAATAAAGCACGTCTTCAAAGCAAGTAATAAAGCAAAAACCCAGCCTTCGTAATAATGTAGGATGTCTTCCCCATGGTGTATTTTAGAAATACACTAAAATATTGCAGATGCAGAAATATTCAGTCTTTTCTGTCCCTCCTCCCCACTACTACAGAGAATGAGTGTGTGCCTGGCTGCCCAGGGAGGTGGTTGAGTCACCATCTCTGGATGTGTTTAAGGGATGTTTAGATGGGGTACTGAGGGATATGGTGTAGGGGAGGACTATGTAGAGTAGGGTAAATGGTTGGACTCGATGATCCCAAGGGTCTCTTCCAACCTGAATGATTCTATGATTCTATGATTGGGAGATTATGGAAAAAAAAAAAAAAAAGTTCTTTTGCTGCAGGACTTTGGTCTCTGTGGTGGCTTGGCCACAGCCAGCAATCCAGGCTCCTCTCTGCTGCTCCTTCCTCCTCATGCTCCTTCCCTGCGCCATCATGGGTTCATCCCACAGGATTCGGTCCTTCAGGAGCTGCTCTGAGGGTCCCTCTCTGGGCTGTAGTCCCTCAGGATAAGCTTCTTCCAGTGTGGGTCCTCCATGGGCCACAGCTCCACTAGAGGCCTGCTCCAGCAAGGGCTCCTCTCCACGAGGAGAGGACTGTGAGCTCCTCCATGGGCTGCAGTGTGGATTTCTGCTTCCACTGTGCTCCTCTGCACGAGGAGAGGACTGTTTGGTCTTCCATGGGCTGCAGTGTGGACCTCCACTTCCACTGTGCTCCTCTCCACAGGCTGCAGGGTGATCCCTGCTCCAGCGCCTGGAGCACCTTCTCCCCTTCCTCTCTCTCTGACCTCAAGTGTCAGCAGGGCTGTTTCTCACACTTTTCCCCTCATTCCTCACTGCCTGTGCAGTGCTTTTGCTCTTTCTTTAAAATGTTCCACAGAGACACCACCCTCTTGTCCATGGGGCCTGGTCGTGCCCTGCGGCGGGGCCATCATGGAACCGGCTGTGAGGGGACAGGGCGGCCGCGGCCTCCTCCCCACACACCACCCCTGCAGCCTCCTCCTTCAGATCAACTACTAGGAAAAGAAGGTGCTGATGAGAAAAGTATGTTAGTTCATTGCAATAATCAGTAATTTTACCTTTTTTTTTATTTTTTAGAGGGAACTGTTCAGGTGCTTACAGGCAAATACATGATAATTTCACGTGTGACTGACCTGCCCCCCCCGTCAGACAGGCAGGGTGCGGGGTGAGGCGGGAGGGCCGTGCTGTTGGCAGAGCCAGAGCGTCACGATCCTAACAGCCTCCTGTGCTTTTTGGCCTTAAAAAAACCCCACATCTATAAATTCGTAAGACTAGCAGAAACGGTGCAGTGACACATTCAGATGGCAATCAAGGTGTCACAGCAAATCAAAAGTTTTCCCTGCTTCTTTGAGACGGGAATTCAGAGAAAATGTTGCCGGTAATTAAAAGAATTGCTCATAGAAGGCTGCGGAGCTCCGGTGTGCCTCATCAGATATGTGTCTTACCTCCAAACTATTTATGGCTCCGTTTTGGGTGGTACGTGCCTGCACCCGGAGCGGTGGAGCAGGATGTGGCTTCCCAAAATGGGGTGTGCTGGTGCGTGCCTCGCCTCCCACCCGCCTGCATTTTCCATGCCACGCCGTTCCCCGGCGTTGAGCTGTGGCTTTATTCTCTCACACACCATCATCTGTTAGGATTATTTACTGGGAGTGCAGTACCTTTGCCTGATCTTCCCCTGCCTGCTTCTGTAGATGCCTAAGAATTGTTTAAATGATGGTAATTCGCAGTCTTGGCTTTTGACCACTGGTTTTACATTCGCAAAGAGCCTGAATTTCTGGCCGCAGTGATGAAATAAGTGGTAGGTCCCAGTTTCTCACAGTAAGCTGCAACTACATCATTGCTGCTAGGTAGGTTGTATGCTTCTCTTAAGAGCTTGTAAGGTTTATATGTAACTGCTCAAAGTGATGTCTTTGTAATACATTAATTTATGTCTTCTTGCCATGTTTTAGATCTCTCTGAAAACAAACTCCTTAGTAAGTTTTGTAGCAGTAATAAAATAATTCACTTCAATGTTTTGCTATTAGATGTCACAACATACTTTGGTTTTCCTCCTCATGTTTATGGGGAAATGGCAGTGTGAGGAAAGATTAATCAATCAGGAAAATGATCTGATATTTCCCTTCCCTTTTCATCTATCCAAAAAACCCTGATGGGCTGTGATGCAAAGTGTCTCTAAGCAATGCATATAATGTATGCGATTACTGCATGCTCAGCAGCCGAATGCAAACATTGCAGAGTAGAAACACAAGGTTTATCTAAAAATAAACAAAAAGGAAACAGAAATCTGTACTTCAGATTCTACACACAAGCTGTTCAAACAGTCAGATCCTTAATAGTAGATTTAAAAGTGTCAACAGCAATGGCCTTGTTTTTTTGCATGGTTAAAACTTGTCAGCAAATTCAGTCTTTTGAGTGATAATAACACTAAAAGGCTTACAACAGACTGTCCTTGGTGTATTGCAAAAAAGAAAAAAACCTTACAGGAACAACAAGTATCTGTTGACCTGGGGTCGGCGTGGGAATCTCAGGTCACTATTGTAGGCTGAGAAGGTTCTTGAAGAAAGAGCAAAATCCATGAAATCATTGCATTGCTTGCCCGTGCAGCGAAAGGTCAGAAGGAAACAGACCTCTTCAGATTATATTTAGTATCTATGAAGATATGGCTTGTAGTAGTTGCTTTGCACTGCATAATAATTTGCCCACCCTCCTTCCTGCTCCTCCTCTGAATAATTTCCTCTGATCTAATCTGAAAGTACTCACATGCTCATGAGCATTTTTTCCATTTTCCAGCAAAGCAGACAAAGTGATTCTAAAAGCAAAAAAAATAAATTATTTTGCTCCACATATGGTTGTTGATAGATGGGCCAGGCTGGATCCATACTGGAAGACGCAGGGATGGGACGATAGAGAATAAGTACGTGATGCTTCCAAATATTAAACTGCCCGCTGATGCGCTCCTGTAAATTGAAGTGACTACTGTTGCTATAAGGTTGGCTTTACACATATTTTTTGCTGGTGTTGACATCTACTGGATAAATTTGCTACTGGCAGGAGGAATGCACTCCGTTTCAAAGAACAGGAGAGTGCTCTTCCCCTCCTCTCGGGAAGCTGTCTTGCAGAGTCACATACCCTCGCTGCTTCCTTTTTTGCTGTTTGCTTTTTGTTGTGTTCTGTTTCCAAAATTGTCCTGTGAACAAAAATTGAATTTAAAGATAGTAAATTGCAGGCACATTTGGGCAACAGACTGATGAAACAGCTGCAGTCTTTCTTTCATAGACTTGAATTTTTCTATTTTGCCCAAGGCAGTAGAGGGAAATCAGTTTATTAGTTTCACTTTGGTCACTAGTGAATATCATCCCCCCTCACAAAAATAACACTTTAATTCTGCTTGATTTGAAATAATTGACCGATCAGGAATGAGGCATGTGAAGGGAGCTACCAAGACTGAATTACACCGTCGGCCTAGAAGATCAATTGTTTGGGAGGAGAGCTGAGACACCGCAGCCTTATATTACACCTGCCTGTTTATTACACTTGGCCTGAGGGGAAGGCAATGCACCATTCTGATCTGTTGCCTCGGAGAAGTACGGATGTAAAATGAATGCAAAATAAGGGAACAGCAAGTTATTTTTTTTTTATGTTAATACATTTTATATTGATATTGAGGACATTTGAGTAAACCGAGCTTCTAGTTTATAGAAGAGCATATGTGGTTTTCCTTCCTTCTATGCCAATATTCTTTGCTAAATGCATTTTATTTTATTTTTTTTTAGCTTCTCAATAATACTTGTAGTGATTGACGCGTAGCAGTAGCACAAATACTTAGTAAAATTAGTCCCACTGGAAGATTACTCAGATGCTACAGATCCTCTTTCTACTCCTTCCTCTGCTCTTTCTGCCTGTTTTAATGATTTCATTTTAAGAAAAACGACCTGAGGCACAGCAGAGAGAAAAAAAAAACAGAAGTCACAAGAAAAAAAACAACTGATGGACTTAAGCTTTGGCAAATCCATGGAACAGAAGTGAGGCCAGATGTTTGCTATACAGGCATTTGGCATGTATATAAGAATCTTGCTACAAGACTGCATATAGAGTTTTTGACAGCTTTGGTTGAACGAAATGAATGATTGCTATTCAGGATAAAATGCAAACATTTTGGCCAGTGCTTGCAAATCTGGGAGTTTCAAAGTCATATTCTTAACTAGATTCCTGGTAGTCTTAAATCCATGCTTAAGTACGTGCTTACCAAACATGGTTTGATTTCTCTCTGTAATTTTTAAAGGTTCTACATCACCTAATGTATCTTTAGGGGGACATGGTGAGTAGTTCATGCTTTTGAGAAATGAGCTGATTCTTATTTGATGATGTTATTTCTAAAGCAGCTAATTAAAAGCTTCAGACTTCCGGCCTAGAAAAGGTAGGTTGCTGATTTACTGCATTCGGCAAACAGTCTCCATCCAACAGTTGAAAAGATAAAACATGAGTCACTGGTGGCAATTTTAAGTAAGAAGCAAGGAAAGGTTGTGGAAGAAGTGATAACAGGAACAGATTTTAAGAGGCAAAGGAGCAAGCTGAGAAGCAGTTAACATTGACACTGGGTGTGGTATTAATTTATTAGGATGGTGGCACTGTCCCTCTAATTCTTGAAGCATCACCTTTCAAAACAAAACAAAAATAGCAAGTGGATGTAAGTGATACTTTGCCTATTGAACCAACTGAAAATAAAATCAATCCATTTTATGTAACATGGTTAGGCCACAAGAGGTGATGAGCTGTGACTGCAGATGGACAGATAACGTGGGCTCTGGCCAACTTCAGTGACATGCACCATTTAGGTCCGAAAGGCCTAAGTGTCTGCTGGCTGGGATGGAAGACCAAGATTTCCAGCCAGGAAAAGGGGCACCTGGTACTAATGTACTGGTACTAATGGTACTGGTGCCATGAAGCAAACAAATGTCTTGTGGAAATATGCAGAGAAACTCCTCTCCAGGCCCTTCACAACCTCCAAAAGTGAGATAAAAATATACAAGGCTCCTTAAATGAAGAGCGAGGTTGCTTCTGAGGGTATGTGGGTGGAGGTTAGTGACAGTCCTGCATTTAGGGCACCAGAAATTAGAAAAACTGTAGTTATTCCCCTCCGTGCAGGGAAATCTCTGGAAATTCAGTTTCTTATTGCAGGATCAGGATAACCGCACTTTCCTACCTTACTGTGAAGTTAATTGTGTTAAAACCTTGAAGCTTCTTGGATGCATGTTAGTATGTACTGAGCTGGTCTAATATTCAGTAGATTTAATGTTGTTGGGTTTTTTCTGAGGCATTTTGCATCTAGTAAGTTCTTTTTATATACCAGGTGCTTAGTGACTGTTTCACGCTGTAAGTGTGCATGTGGTCTTGATTTGGGGGAGTGATATATGCCTTCTTTAAACAAAATGTGTGTGAGAAAACCCTGTGTGGTCAGAGGGCATCTGTCCTGGAAGAGAAAATTTACTGCTTCCTCTGGTGCTATCTGAAGCTTTTTAAATGTGAACAGTGACAGGGGTTGAATGACCCAAAAATATCCTCTAAGAGGGAAATTCGAAGTAGTTTATTACACAGTTTTGCAGCAGTACAGGTGATCCAGAGCTGTAAAATGTGCTGCATTTAACCCTTTCCTTGGCAGAGAGCTTTCTCCTCTAATAGTTCTGACTGATTGATCAGTCTTCCCCAAGGGCTGGAAAATTGAGAATGGCAGTAAATCAAAGGAAATTTCTCCTGCCTTGTCCAAATGTAATTCGAAGACCTGGTCCCCTCCTCCTCCCCCACCACAAGAAACCAGCCCCAAAAGAGCCAAGATCCTGTTAATTAAATTTTGTGAGATTTAATTTGTGACATTTGGCAACACTGACAGTAGCTTATTCTACATTTCTGCTTTATTAACTATGAAGTCTTAGGCGAGATTAGGTATGTCAGGTGCTGGCAACCACTTAATGCATTTTGAGAAGATGGCCCATTTCCCCAGAAGAAATCTAGTCGTGTCCCTGTCTTCCTTCCTCTACCTCTCCCTGGTGGGCACCTTTGGACCCTGGCCACCAGTTGCCGTTTAGCCAGCCCGAGTGCCAGGGCTCAAGGTGCTGGCCACCAGTTCTGCTCTGTGAGTCTGCACAAACTCTCCATGAACTGGCCTTTAACATAGCAGCTTTTGGCATTTGGTTTACTTTTGTTTGCTTTTCATGCTAATGAGATAATTTAATTAGGCAAGTCAATGTTTTGGGTGGTGTTTTGCAAGCAGGAGTGTTACAGAGGAACATGGTCTTTTTCCCTGTTTTTAACAAGGCTGGGTTCCAGTCAGTGCTGACTACCCGGGACCCCATAGAGACATCTCAGAAAGTTATTATGCCTTTGTGTAAAGTTGTGTTGGATTTTCATTTAGAAAACTGCTGTGCAAAATACCGGTCGTGTTGCTCCAGAAGGACCTTGGAAAACTCAAGAATCTGCAGCAAATGGCAGCTAGAACTGATTTTTGGGAATGGTGGGTGGTGAGGATTGAGTTCTCCCCTGAGATTTCTGGAGGATGTTACAACTAGCCAAGGGAGATCTTTCTGGTAAAATCCTGGAGAGGAATGGAGTTAGGAATTTTCTCCAGATACATATCCCAAACCAGTATATTGCAGGGGTCTTGGACTACATGACCTTTAAAAGCCCATTCCAAACCAAACTATTCCATGATTTTATGATGGCATATTTCCTATCAATTTATAATTGACATTAAGTGTGTCTGAGGGTGTGGACCAAGGCTTTTCAAAACAGTCCAAGACACTTGGATGATGGGGGCTTTCCTCAGAAGGAAACCCCTGCACCTGATGTAAACCCCCTAACTTTGTGTGTGTCCAAATCTGGCGTGCAGCAGGGTTCAGGGTGGGACTGGTCTTCATCTCCCGTTCCAGCAGGGCGAGCAGCAGGACCACAGACACCTCTGGACCTCTGAATTTTTCTCACCCTTTCAATGCTCAGTGCATTGCAAGATGTGTTATCTGCTCCACTCAGGTTGTAAAGGAATTAGCATTTCAAAGCAAATGACGAAATATAGGGAATGATCATATTGAAGATAAATTTCCAAGAAGCTTAGTAATAAAACATACAGATATTTTAGTAACCTCTTATTTAGGAAGATCATATTCTCCCAGTTCGGAGAGAAAGAAACCAGACTGGTAAGGTACCATTTCACTCTCGTTGTGGCTGGGTTTGTTTTTTTTTCAGTTGGATGGTCTAGCCTATCTTTTTACTTATCTAAAGACATAATTCCCATCTGCATGTTAAGTAGTCAGAAATAATAAGCGTACAACCTTTTCTGCAATATTTTGAGACAGAGAAGCAAGAGTCTCATTGGTGCTTCTTGCACAGTGAACTCTATCCTTAGAAGAAACTGTGTTGTGTTGCTGCTCTGATTTTTTTTTTTTATATGTCCCAAAGCATTGCCTCCTCCAGCATATATTTGGAAAATTAAATCCTATATAATCTCTTGAATCTACTGCTCCTTTATCACTTACAGGGTTAGGATTTGGGCTTTTTTTTCTTCCCTTTTTTTTTTTGAAGATCTGATTGTAGCAAAGCAGCTCAAGTCTCTCTGCCTTGTCTTGGATTTTACAAGAGCTTTACAACTGTTTACAAGACTAAATCAGGGGTTTACAAAAGTAGACCTTGCTTGATAATAAAGTTGTTTCCTTGCCCCTCAAATATTTCTGGGTCTTATCTTTCTACACAGCTGCTTGTAGTTCAGCTTTACAGAATCTCTTGATTGGGTTCCTACTGCCTTCGTCTAACAAAGAACTCTTTCAATGAAGTCACCCAAATGGAAAAAAAGAAGTTAAGTAAAAATTGTGAAAATGGATTAGTCAGATCCATGTAGGCTTATAACAGTGATTCCATATGTGTCTAAGAAAGTCTTTGTAGGTTATAAATAATGTTGAGCTTGAATAAAACACTTTGTTTGTCACACTTCCGAAGTGAAGAGTAGCTCCCGGAGCTGCCAGGTCTGTGGCACCCGATTTTATTTGTAAGATTTTCTTAAAGACGCGTTTACGTGTGTATAGTGTGTGTACATGTATGACATCACTATTGACTAAAATCCAGAATTTAGGGTGACATTGATGTATTTCAGTGTGATTTTGTTGCCATGTGCGTAAATTTGGTCTTCAGCCCTGTGCCTGGGGAAGATGTTGTGTCGGTATGCTCTGATAAACCTGCATCCATCCAGCAGCGTTTCGCCTGCAGTGTGTATCTGAAGTCGTTCAGGCTTAGGTACTTAGACCTTCTTCTTTATCAGTTACAGTTCTTCATGCTAGATCTGATTACAGCAAATCTCTCTCTTCTTCCTTGTTTTTTTTTTTTTTTGTGTATGTGGATCTCATAAAATACTTAGGACTTACATGCACTTAACTGCTTTTGAAGCTCTCTAATAGGCTATTTTATCGATGCTTCCGTTCATCCAGTCTGAAAACACATAAGGCTATTTAGCTGCTTATTTTAATGTTTCAGACTCTTTCTTCTTTTCTTCCATTTCCCTAATGACCATGTATCTACTTCCGTTGCTCTGTCTCCCAACCTCTCTTGCCTATCATATTTCTCTAATGTTATTATTTAAAAGGTAAATTTAGAAACAAATGCTTACCCAGGAAAAATTTAAATTAAAAGGTTGACCTTTATTTTTGAAGTCACTTAATGAAGTTGACTAATAGTCTAAGAAATCTGATTCTCTAGCTTCAGACTGGCTGAAAGCCTGTTTTTCCTTATATTTATATCTGTGAGGACAGGCGTTTTAAGGAGACCTTGACTAGATAAGCGTGGAGGGCAGGGAAAAAGCTGCTCTGAGGCTCGAGCCGGACTGTCATTTAGAGGAACATGAATAAGAAACATTTTTTCTGCAGAACAGTGAGTGTTTTGGGCTTGGGGGAAGAAGGGCTGTGTTTAAATGTATCGAGCATAAAATGAAATGTTAATCACTTAAGTGTAATAAATCTGCAGGAATGATCTGTTTGAACCTGGTAAGAGGCCTGTAGTTAGCACGCCGCTATCTCAAACGCCGCTGGTCTTTTTCTTGCCTCTGTGTACGTGTGTGGAAGCTGTGGAAACAGGGAACAAATCAGCTCGCAAGAGAGAGGTGGTGAAAAATGAGTACCAGGAGGAAGGTGGTTCTAAACTAAGAGGGTAGGAGGATTTCCAAATGGCTACAGTGTTTTGGGTAAATTTGGAGGCTTGATGTAGTCATCCGTGTAGGTGCCCCACATTGTAGTTCCGGAGATGCTTGTGTTTTGCAGAAAAAAAAATTCTCAGATTTTATTGTTGCACAAGCTGTTTATGTTAGACATTTCTAAAACTTCTAGTCGTAGAAAAAGTTATTTTCTCTATCAGGGGCACCCTTACATATTACTTTCCCTCCAGAGTGATAGATTTAAAGTAATTTTTTTAATGCTCTTTCTCACCTGCTGCATTGCATACTTTGGCCTTGGGGGGCTGGGAGAGATGCCCGTCACATCCCTCAGAAGGGCATTCAGCGTTGCCTCATTACTCTCGTACTCTCCCCTGTTCTGCCCTCCCAAGTCCATCTTCCTGGGAAAGGAAATTCCAGAGGAAAGGGTCGGGGGTGTGTGTACGATCCTCACGCCTGGCTCCAGGGCACCGTGCATAACCCCTCTCTGAAACCGAGAGGCTTGGCTATTTTTTGGCATGATTTTTGCAGCGCACACACAGCGATGCAGTCTTTGGGGACTGAGATAGGTGTTTTGTCTGCTTTGCCATATCACTAAATCTCGTTTCAGATTTGCCATGGGATTTTTATTTTCCTCTGGTTGCTCGATCTCTCTTCTTTAGCTTATAGCCTTTTCCACAGCTTTCCCTTAATACCAATGTGATCTCCTTTTTGCTTTTAATTTATCAGTTCATCCAGTAACCACTATGGGTTTCTCTCTCGTCTCTTCTCTCTTTAGTAGGGTGGGGTTTTTTCCCTCTGAGAGAGATTTTGTTCCTTTTGTCTGCACAATAAAATCCTTTGATTCTGTGTGACAAACAGGAACGCACGTTTCCTTTCTAGTGGAGATTAAAGACACCCGGCTACTCCAGTGATTACGTCTTGAGTAGAGAGTGGGAGAAGGCCTGTCTCATTGACTTCACCACCTTCACAAGATAGTATGTCAGCTGAATTAGCTGTACAGCGTGATTTTCAGCAGTAACAGCATGCAGTAAGCCTCCTCATGGACTTCTAGTCCGAGATACACAAATCATACGTTCTTTCTGTTCCCAGCTATGTCTACATTGTGGTTTTATGGATCTAATGTAGGGTAGACATATCTGAGATAGCTTTAAGCTTATCTGCTCAAGAACTGCCTTCTGGACGTTACAGCGGGGAGCTTTGTGCTAGCTGAAAAATCGGCCCCAAAACTGAGGCTGATAGATCTATAATTAGCCAAGGTTTAGCTGGGGCTGTGACTTCAGTGCGGACAGCACTGGGAGTTCCCCAAGTCTGAAAAACAAGGTGAAAACCTCCTTTCTCTTCCTTAGTGTGAGAAAAATGCATGCATTTGAATGTTGAGGAAAACTTAAGCTTCCCTTTAAAAGGGAAAACGTACAAATTAATTGTAGCTATTGATATTGGTATTAGTAAGTATCAAGTATTGATCTTCCTCCTTCTCCCTGTCTCCCAATAGAATGGTTGGGGTTTATTTTTGTTTATTCTTAAAAAATAAAAAAAATTCCAAAAGAATCCACATCTGGAAAATTTCAGCTTGAAAGTGGGTATTTTGAAACAGGTTAACGACTGGGTCAGGATGAAAATGCTCGTACATCTTTGATTCCAGCAGCTGCTGCCCTCCTCGCTCTTGGTGTGTTTCCACCGGCCTCCGTCACTGCCGCTTCCCAAGATGGTTTATGCTGCCCCGTGTCAAGCTCTGTGCAGAGGAATGTGATGAATATGCTTGGCTGGGGACACACTTTGTTGGAGAAGTTTTTCTTATGAGTACAAAATATGTTTAAGGCATTATTATGATGATTATGCTCCTTGACAAAAATAGCCTAGACAAAGCATAAACACTGGATCCAAAAATCTATTTAAAAATGAGCTAGCCTGTTCGCGAACCATTTCTTACCTCACCCAGCAGCTATTTATGAGAACATTTTATATTGTTTCTAATTTTAAACAATTAATAGCGAGCACTAGCAGTTGAATACTCATTTATTAGATGGTTATCCCCTCTGGTTTTTCTGCACATCTTGTTGCTGTCAAATATCTTTGTACCCAGCCAAAAAATGACATGTTGAAACAAGCAGTGTGTATTTAATGCAATGCGTAGAAAAAACGTGACGTTCGGCCCTGGCTTTTATTTTTTTATTGGAAATACCATGAAATACAGTCGCTGGACAAAGAAGTGAATTTGCTCGTGAAGAGGGTGGTGGTTTTTAAGTAAAATTCTTAATGCGTGGCTTAGTGGCAGGCTTTTTTCTTGCTTGTTATTGACGTAATTGCCTGTCAGTCTCATCTGATAGTAGAATTGCTGGGGGCATGGTGTCTTGGATCGTGTGGCAAAAACTGCTAGCTATTGACTTACGTGCATGTGTGCCTCTGCTCTCCGCTGAATTAAATGTCAGATATACTCAAGTGTGTGGGTGGGTGGGGGAAATGTGATTTGGTTCTCTCTGGTTGCCTTGTCAAGGAGTACACTAATACCGCTAATGGAGATCCTCGAGCTCGGGAGGAGAAGGGCATTCACTTGACAGCCACCATCCAAACAGTCAAAAAAGATCGCTTCATACAGTGGTGGAGGCCATGGGGATTTAAAAAGAAACTTCTCCAAAGGCAAGGAATAATAAAGGATGTTTTGAAATTGCAGCTTGCAGTTTACAGTCTCCCTTTTTTGCCTGGCGTTGCAAATGGTTTATGAAAAAAAGGAAAGGGGTTTATACCTGTGGAATTTCTAACCTGTAAAGATAGTATCGTTAGGTACTGATTTTGTTCTGAGATGGTTGACACTGGAGGAGAAACTTGCTTTCTTCATCCCTCCAGAAACAAAACGGTCCTTTTTCACTGCACTGTCTTTCACAGCACTTGCATCTCTGGTTTTTGCTGTGTTCAGTGTAGAGCTGGCATTTCCACGTGGTCCTCTGGAAAATATGAAATGAGCTTTCTGAACTCAACTATCTAACGGCCACAAAAATACAAGAAAGAAGATTCTAAGTAAATGTCAGTGAATCTTCAACCCTCAAATCATCAAGTCAAATCTTGCATCACATCCTCCTGAAAAAACAGCTGGCCATGTTGCATTAAGAGGCATGTTAATTTTGTGGTCAGCATCTACGACACTGCTCTGTGATTCCCAATATATGCTCTCATTGGAGGTGCTCACCCCTGCAGAGGGGCAACAGAACCATCACAAATGCAACTTCTTAGGAGCTTTGGTTCAGCCCTCTGGTGAAGATAATGATTGGGGAGGGCATCTTTTTTGGTTTTTAATACATTTTTATATTACTGAATTTTTAACTGAGAAAGAGTTTTCTTCATCTCAAGCTAATAGCTCTCTGGTGATCCAGGTGAACCTTTAATTATTTAGTCATAATAGTATTTTGTTTTTCATTTCCTTTTGAATTTCTTCCAGGTGAGTAACTACTAATGTTGTTGATAGGCACAAAGGTTTTTGCTACTTCTAAGTAATATCTCTCTGAATTAGTTCCTTATCTTTAAGTTTTTCTGTGAGTTTAGTTCCAGCTCCCTCCTCAGCCATTATAAGCAGATATTTTTATTCTCCATTTTTGTGTCTAAGAATTTGTGAAGCAAAATTGCTTCAACTGACCTGATGTTATTATTGCAAAGAACTTGTTGGATCGTCTGATGCAAATAAAATAAATCAGATGCTGCAGCAACCTAGATACACATTATTTATTTATGGGAATAAATGTATTTAGCATTTATTTACACAGTTCTTCAATTTCAATTGCTGTAAACTTTCACTTAGTCTGAACACTGCTGGGAAAATAGCATTATTGCCGCCATTCTGCAGGTTAGGAGACCTTGTCAGGAAGACTTAAGTAACTGCTTTAGGCTACGTAACATATATAATTATCAGAACTAGGATTAGATATTGGGAGTCTCCACTCCCAGCGTTGTGTGCAGACGTCTTGCTCCAGGCTGATAAAATCTATGGATAACAAAGACTGAGGAGGTAAGTAACGATAAGGACGGGATGATCACACAAAGCGATTTGGTCATTTGATCATTTAGGGTATATTAAGTGTTTTAAGTCTAGCCAGAAGCACAGGAGGAGACAGGACATGTTGGCCTACCCTGGAGAGCAGCCACACTGTGGAGGGCTGAGGTGACACAGGGTGAACTGTTGCTGTAGGAGCTTCCAGTGAGAAGGCCTAACACAAAGGAGGAGAGGGGCCTGGGGGAAACAATATTCAGCTTTAAAAGTAGAGAAATAATGGATAGATTTTGCAGGTAGGCTTTGTCCCTTTGGTCTTCAGGGTTCATATTTGGTCACACATCAGGTGCAGAAAAGAGCCACAGAAATGATCTGCAGACTGGTGAGAAAACTGCAAGACAGAGCTGTTGGAAACATTTTCCTGCTATCAGAAGATTTGAATGATGATTTTCTGCTTATGTGGCATTTCGTAATTTGTGTGTTCTTGCTTGTTGCTGGGGAGATTGGGCAGATGGTGTTTCCTCAGGTGAGAGGGATTGGTCCCCCCTCCACCTGCTGGTAGTTGTCCAAACTCTCTCATTTGTGTTCTAGAGTAACATTTACTACACCCCCTCTCTCTTCTGCTGACATCTAGCTGGGAAAAGGGAAGAAAGGGTGCTCTCCTAAAGCAGAGGAGGCATAGCAGGAGCTTGTCCTGGTGATGATAGAGTACAATCGCCGTGCTGGGACCTTATTCCTAACGCTTCTTTGGTTTTCACTTTTCAGGCAAGCTCTCACGTTCCCTTTGAGAAGAAGCTGCCCTCCATCGCCATGTCACGGCACCACAGCCGGTTTGAAAGAGATTACCGGGCCGGGTGGGATCGCCGGGACTGGAGCTCCAACGGCAACCACGTCAACAACACCAACTGCAGCAGTGCCCCCAGCACCAACAGCAACAACCGCCCCGGCCTGCTGCCCCTGCCCATCGTCCCCTCCCGCCTCCCCACCCCGGCCACCGCCGCCTGCACCACTGTCAACAGCGATGTCATCACGAGCCTAGTAGCCAACTCCTCTCCAGCTTCAACTACCAAAGTAAGAATTTAGCTTTTTGTTCCCGGGGTCGATGTGTTGAAGGGGTGTTAAAAACAGAGCTTCATCTATCCCTTTGCAAAATCTCATGGTATAGCCAAGAGAAGGAAGAATAAATTTCTGTGGGCAATCTATTTTTTTTTTTTTTTATTCTTTTGTGTGTTGTGCATACACTACAGTAGGTCATTCTTGCTCCAAGACTGAGGGTTCCCATGCTCCTGAGAGGCCCAAGCAGAGTAAATGCTTCTTTCCTTTCAACACTGCCAACATTTGGGCTTTCTGTTGCTTTCCCTGGAACCTGTGGTTCCCACTTTGGCATTTTGGAATGCTCTTGTCTGTTGACTGAGGTGGAGCTGTGGTTGACAACAAGTGGATGTGGTTTTCATCCACAGGGAGTGGAAAGTGACCAAAGGGCATAATTTTAGATGAATGGTGTTTTTTTCTTCTCTTTAGTTGGTACTTTCCTGTAAGGTTTTCAAAGCCTGGTTCTTAGTGCAGATTGGAGTCCAGCAGTGGGACTGCTATAACCAGGCGCTCTCATTTGTGCAGAAATGCACACTAAGGAGTAAGAAAATGTTAAGCGGCAAAGAATTGAAATCACTAGCAAACCATTGGGCTTTTTTGTTCTAATACATAATTGGAGGGAAGAAGGTGAGTTTTCCTTGTTTTTTTCAAATGTTTAGCTCTTAAATCTGCAAAGTGCAGGTTGTTATTCCAGTAGAAAGTTGGGGGTTCTTTCTGCATGCAAATTCAGGTAGAACAGCTGGGGAATAGAAAACCCTGGCAAATTGTAAAGGTGACCACAGCATTAGCAAAGTGAGCCAGAAGCACTGCTGGTTTTCTTTTTATGATATTTAACATTTTCTTTCAACTTGGTTTCATTTTAATAACTGCAAGTGCCAAATACAGCAGATGCAGACAGGGGGAAAGGAGACAATAAAGTTATTTAAAGTAAGCCAAGAGCAAGCTGAAATTTTACTGCAGTACCATTATTATATTGATTTTTTTCACACTGTAGAAAAACAAGGTCAATGCTGCAGAAGGAAACATTAGGCTGAAGTTTACAGTGGGATTGGTTTTAAAAAATTTCCATGGCATCTTCAAATTATTTTCATTTGAAAGAAGCGAATCAGATTCCGATCAAAACATATTTAGAGTTCTCCAGATGCTATCCACAGATAGATGCATTTCAATCATGCTTTGTCTGGAGAAGATTGAGGCAATTTTGGAGCCAAAGCAGTCATTTCGTTTATCATGACCTTTGTTCCTGGGTCTACTTAGAGTCCAATGATTGTCTGGGGCTGATCAGCCCTTCTCCCAGATGTTCCTAACAATTTTAAAGCATAGCAGTGCCAGTAAACCATGTGTTTATTGGGGGAGAGGAGGCAGGAACAGCAAGTTAAATGCCTTTTGATCATATGTTCAATGTGAACTGTCTTCTAAATTACCTTATTAGACAATTTTCTGATGATTTTCATTAGTTAGAATGTTTTGGCGTGAATAGATCAAAAGCAATAAATAGACAAGAATGGAGGTAGCATGGGACACTTTTTGCTCTGAGAACTGTTAATCAACTGTGTAATCTCCCATAAAATAAATGTGTAAAAATGCATACGGTCTTTGCCCCAGCCTTTTCTTTTGAGAATCAGCTGAACTGCTCTAAAAATTCAAAACTGCATGTACTAAGGAGGAGAAAACTTTGAAAGAGAAGTGAGGTAGATAGGATGAACAGAGATGTAAGGGTATGGTGCCTAGCAAGCTTCCAACTAATGATGTGGAACGATGTCAGGAAAAAACATCAGGTGCTCATACATACTCATGTTCACCCCGCCTGACTCCGTCTCTCTCCTTCATACACAGCAGAAAGACACTTGTGGTTCACAGTGTAACCAGCCAGTGCCTTCCCCTTCTAGAAACCAGCTAATGGTTAGGCATAAAAAATTAAATCCGTATAATGAGAAAATCACTAGTCAGAAGGATAACGCGGTTGCTTGATTTATTTTAAAAAAACAGGAATGTGCTGAGTTGCCTTGAGCTGTGGAGAGGTCACAGTCTATTCTCTGCAGCCTTTTTGTGAGCCTGCTTATGGGGTACCAGCTCATGGGGGGCAGGTGTCATCTTAAGCTGAATTTCTTAGGAGCAGGATATCTGATTGCTTAGCTGCTCTTCTGCAGTCTGAACCTTCCCCAACATCGTGGCAGATGTCATTAGAACCAGTGGCAAGAGGGTGCCCCACACAAGAGGTGACAGAGTGAATAAAGAAAGTAGTCATAGTGTTATGGAGCAAGAAGATTGAGAACCTGATTCTCCTTGTGTGATAGTTCAAGGATATGGGTACAGCACAGCCTCCAGGCTGAGGACACAGAGGACTCTCTGTGTCATCCAGTTATGTTTTGACTTTAGTGTATCTTCCTGAGTTGATCTGAAGATCTTGGAATTGCAGAGGCCAACCTTCCATCTCCCTTTATTTGTGTTCCTACTAATTAATTATCCTCCCAGGCAATTTTTTTTTTATAAACCGTTTAGTCTGTCTTCAAACTTTCGGTCCTTGATTCCTCTGGTTTCCAGCTCTTCACCAGTCTTAGTACCCTCCAGATAAATGTGCATCTTTTGGATCCCTGCCATACTTTGTTTGCCTCTCAAAATATAGGTACCAAAACTATATGTATCCTTTCAGCATCAGACTCGCCATTCCCTTGCATTCCCAGATAAAACTGCTCCCTTCCTCTGTTCCCATGTCTGCACAGCTCCAGGATTTTTGGCCAAAGTGCTAAGTCAATAGCTATTAGAAATACATATACATGCCATCATCCTCCATTACATGTTATCAGAGTCGTAATCTTGTCAAAGACTGAAGTCTGTTTGACAAGGTCTGTCTTCTGGATATGTGCATTGGCAAACATTGGCCATATTCCTGCCCTTCAGCTCCCAATTAATGGAATCCTAAAGTGACAAATTCAAAATAGAGGAAAAACCTTCTTTTCTCTCTGCCATGTAACTGGACTGTGAAACTTGCTGTGTTGGTGATGGAATTGGTCATGGAATTCATAGATAAATGGTTTTAAGGACCACTAGACTGTCTAATCTGGCTGAACCATTTGGTCTTTAAATTATTATGTAAATGTATGTTAGATTAAAGACTTCACCCTGAGTTATGTGATATGAACAGAAAAAGCATTGGAAGGGAGAGAAAAAATTGATCAAATTAACTGTTGGAGAGAGGTGAAATCATCTTCAGAGGGAAGCTTAAGATATATAGCACCAACTATGAGGGGGCTGGGTTTGGTCTGTGTTTTTATGCTTCTGGAAGAGCTTTTTACATCCTTCTGTGGAGGGCTTTAGAAGGATTTTATTGCTAATTATTAATGTGTAGGAGAACTTTAGAACTAATTATACTTTGCAGACCTTTGAAATTTATTCTCAAAGCATACCTGTAACCTTCTTAGCACAGATGCTTTGGTACAAATCACACTTAGTGGATCTGCCACATTTAAGTGGTTATGGATGTTTGGTCTGAGTTATTTAAACAAAAAAGCTGTGTTTTTCCTGAGCTCTATTTTTTGCTGAACAAAATGACGGTGACACTTTGCACTGCTGCAGCCCATTTCATCAGAGGCTGCCAGGAGACATCAGAAAAGCGATTTAAACCTCAACATCCTGTAAGAAAAAGTTTAATGTTGCACTCCCAGTATACCAGCAGGGAAGCTGAGGCACTAAGAGGTAGGGATTATTGGTTTTTTCTGCTCATTTCTGTACCACTGTGAGCAAAGTTCCAGCCCTTTCACTCAATTTGGCTTTTCTTCCCTGGTGCTGTATCCAAAGCGTTGGGCCACAGACCAGTACCCAGAGTCAGCACAGTCTGAAGGGACAAGTCCTTTGCCAAAGATACTTCCTCAACCCCTTGAATGCCTGAAGGAGTCGATAGGAGAGTGCAGTTCCTGCCATTAAACTGATGTACTTGGATCAATTTGTCACACTCTGAGCCCAGTCATGTATGATGATTGAGCTCAGGTTTGGGTTTGTGCGCGGCGGAATTTTGGGGTTTTTTTCCTGCGGTGAAGTTATTTGTTGGTAGAAGGAAGCTATCAAAGAAATCCATATAAGACTGCAGCACTGCTTAAGATATTGGCAACAAAACAGTCTAAAATTCATTTAAGGATGCTGCACACCATTCCAGCTATGTTTTCTGTTCATCTCAGCAGCACCTTCATTCTTTGTTGCTTTTCCGAATTACTTTGCGAGTTACTTGTACAATTTTCTCCATCAAAGCTCCTGTATCACAGCTTCAATTTAGAAGTGTTGTCATGGGCTGTAATTTGAAATTTTATTACCAAGAGATTTTTTGGTTATAGAACATTTACTTTTATCATCTCTATATTATTTTTAAATGCCTGAAAAGATTGATACATCAACAGAATCTGTGCAACGCCAGGCGAGATTTGATTTTTTTTTTTTTTTCAACCTTAATTTTAAAACCTCTTTGCTTGGAACATAAATTGATTCTTAAGCCTCCACACACTTAATGATTTGTTATTCTCAAGGTTAAACCTATGACAAATTTTATAAAAATGCCAGTCTTCAGTTTAGATAAGATTTTCCCTAGTTGAGCTCAGGGATAACTATATAGTCTTAAGTCTTTAAATAGCATAACTGAGATGTGATCCTGGCCTCCTGTACTTACAGTCCTCCCGCGGCATTTAAGACTTGTGTGTTGCTGCTCCTGTAGTTGTGATCCCACTGTGGTGAACCACAGTTATGGTGTGGGAGAGAAGACAGAGATGGTAAAGCATTTGTTAACCTCTCTGGGAAGTCAGGCAAGGATTGCAGGGGAAAAATTCGCCCCCACTGTCTTTGTCTCCGCGCATCGCTGCAACCAAATAGCGTTAAAAAAGTGCGTGGGGAGGGAAGAAAATTCTGATGTTAAAGGAAAAGCGAGTCAGTGTGGCTGAGGAACTCATGGTAAAAAGGAAAAGTGGAACAGCGAAGTGAAATGTTACATCCTTCTTTCCTTTAAGGTCCAAAAAAATTTAGTTCCCTCAACAGCAGTCTGTCATATGCAGATGATTTGCTGTACGTTGCAGAATTTGTGTTGTCTCTTCTCTTTCTCTCGCTTCTGAGGTGATGATTTGCTGAGCTGGTGTATGGCTTCCACAAATATTTAAAATATTGATTAAGCAGAGGAAGAATAAACACGAATTGTTTTTCAAGTTACGCCTTATGTTGTACATGACTAATTACATACAACAATTTGCTCTGCAACGGTAACTGAAATTTATGTACTCTTTTTATTATAAAACATAAGAGGCTTGCATAAAGAGAGAGATTATAAATATTGGAATACAACAGTTGCTAGAAAACAGTCAGAACATGCCGTGATGAAGCATATAGGATTTGCTCTTCCAGCTTCTCTGTGCAAAGCTACTCTTCCACTCCCCTGAGGGCTTGTATTGATAGTTGGCATATTTTTGTCACTATTTCAGATAGTAGCCAGTCAATTCTTTGATCTGGACAGGATGTAGCAGTCCGGCCCGAGTGCAATAGTGGCAAAAGCTGTGTTAAAGATCCTCCTGATCCTTTTGGCAAATTACTGGGATGATAAGTGAGGCTTCAGTTGCTGGATGTCAAATAGTGCAGCTGACTTTTTTCCAGGGGCATATTTTTGCCTGTGGATAATTTATTAAAATACAGCAATGTCCCGTTTCATTGGTAATCGGGATTATAGAATCATAGAATCTTCTAGGTTGGAATGTTTAAGATCATTGAGTCCAACCATCAACCTAGCACTGCCAAGTCCACCACTGAACCATGTCCCTCAGCACCACATCTACCTATCTTTTGAATACCTCCAGGGATGATGATGCAACCACTTCCCTGGGCAGCCCGTTCCAATGCTTAATAACCCTTTCATGAAGAATTTTTTCCTAATATCCATCCTAAACCTCCCCTGGACCAACTTGAGGGCATTTCCTCTTGTTCTATCGCCTGTGACTTGGGAGAAGAGACCGACCCCCACCTCTCTACACCCTCCTTCCAGGGAGTTGCAGGGAGTGATAAGGTCTCCCCTCAGCCTCCTCTTCTCCAGGCTGAACAAGCCCAGCTCCCTCAGCCTCTCCTCATAAAACTTACTCTCCAGACCTCTCACCAACTCTGTTCCCCTTCTCTGGACACACTCCAGAGCCTGTTACCACTTACGCAGAGACTTCTAGTGTATATGAAGCTCTAATTATGGCAGAATATTACATGAATGTATAGAAATTTAAAGCAATGCCAAGAGTATGTAACACTCGACAGTTTGTAACAAAAGACAAAGACAGGTTTTCCCTGGCACCCGAATCACGTTCTCCTGGTTCTCTAGGTTTGAAAGTTCAATAAATTTTGCACAATCTACCTTTTGAGGTGACACACCATTTAACTGGAGCACAGCTTCCAGACTGTGCCTTCTGTAAGGAGTCTGCAAGCAAGGAAAGACAGCCAAAGTGTGTGACGTTGGCAGTGATGTGTCATCACACCAGCCCAGCTTGGGTGGAACCAGCACAGTTTACCACAAAAAAATATCTCTATAGTATCCTCCTGGTATCCCCAAATAATTTTGAGAGTTGCTGTTGAGGAATGGACATAGCTTGTACCAGGAATGAGAGGAGGAAACACAGAGATTTGATTGTTGGCTCGGAAACTTTTTTTTTACTTATTACAAATTGACCAAAAATCTCTGTAAATTGAATTTAGCAATGACTTCTGCTGAAGTAATCATATTAAGCTACTATGAAAGCATCACAACTACTGGGGGGTAATTGTGCCCCCAAGGGACAATAGGGCAAAGTGAGATCAGTGGTGGGTTCCAAAACTGATGTGTTGAAGTAGAGGAACCAGTTCTTCCCTTCGAACAAACTGGAGAGATGCTTTGGGCAGTTTTCAGACTCCTCTGTGATGGCTGTTCTTAATGATCTGTGGCCCTAGAGAGGACTTAGTTTCTGCTGATGATCTGTCACTTCCTCTTACCATCTAATTTTAGTGTTTTTTCTCAGATGTATTTGTACATATTTTTCATAGTGTAAAAATTGGAACATATAAAATGTGGTTTTAGTTTGTCAACTTTTGCGGATACTTTATTGGACTGAAATTGGTCTGAAAGCCCCGGCATGCTAATTAATCTGTAAAGTCTTAAAAAGCTGCTTGGATTTTCTGACTTGCAATGTGTTTATCATCTGTTGAAAGAGCTAAGAGGTCTGGCCAGTTTCTAGGCCCAGTTCCATTTGAAGATGAAAGGCAGCATTTTTGAAGCACTAATTGACATAGCCAAGTACTTACAAGGTCACAAACACGACAGCTTTGGATAAAGAAAAAGGAATATTTATAGGCTTTGGCACTTTGATCAAAAAGTATCTTGACTTCCAAAAAGGATAAATATCAGTAATAACAGTAACCTAAACAAAGTGTGCGTTGGCTAGGATTTAAGCGCTTGATTCTTTGAAATGATTTAGAGTTCTTTTTATTTTCTTACTTCTTTCTCATCATTACTTCGTTTTCACGTGCATTAGTTGCAGATTATCCATTAAAAATTCAGCAGGATTTATCCTTCTGCCATTCAGGAGGCATGGGTGTTTCATTAGAAAATTTGTCCCAGCCTCCTGTCAGGCTAAAAAAGCTTCCCTGAGAGCTTTCTTGCCTGTGACTTGCTGTTGATTTCTAGAGGTTTTATTTTCAAGAAGCAGTACTTGTAAAAGAGGACAGGTTGTCTGAGTTGTAGATGCATAACATCCTAAGGTTGGTTGCTGTCATTTAGGAAAATCTTCCTATTGTCACCATCAAATGTAGCTACTAAAAGAATTTTACAAGGAATCACTTTGCAGTTTCCTATTATTTTTGCTGTTAATGACTAACTTTCCAGATAGGCCCTGGAAATTATTTTCAAGAAAGCTGATCCTTTCTCAACTAGGTAATTTCTGATTTTGGTGTTCCATGAAGAGGTTAATGATGGCAGAGAAATCATATAGGGAGGGATGAGTGCATTAAGGTATAAATTGGGTATGGAGTAGCCCAATGCAAGCAGTTTGTAGAAGGCTGCAGAAGTGGTTGGGTGGGATGTCTCCATACCATTTTTATTATAAGTAACAGGAAAACAGTGGTCATTTTTAAAAGCACAATTTAAATGCTTGTCAGAAGGAAAATAAATTGTTTGCCAAACAGATAATATTTTCTTGATGGCATTGGTTTCCTCAAATTGCTGATTGATTTGCAGTTTTCAATTTACAAGTTGCTCGCAAAACAAATGAACCAAATGAATAAAAAGAAGGAAAGAAATAGAAGGGAGCTGAGCTTCACCTCTCCCTGTGATTTCTATGGGCCTTGAGTTTCTGCTCGATACAACAGTTGTCTGTGTGATAGACATAAAAATAAATTTGGCCCTGGGAGTGATAAACAGTGCATTAAACTCTGCTCCCTGGCTCCTTGTACTGCTGAACGTTGCACCTGCGAAGGCCGGACACAGGCTGATGCGCTCTGGGACGTACCGGGAAGCTTGGATCAGCCCGAGCCGACGCTCCAAATTGACATTAGAATCATAGAATCATAGAATCATTGAGGTTGGAAGAGACCCTTGGGATCATCGAGTCCAACCATCTACCCTACTCTACAAAGTCCTCCCCTACACCATATCCCTCAGTACCGCATCTAAACATCCCTTAAACACAGCCAGGGATGGTGACTCCACCCCCTCCCTGGGCAGCCTGTTCCAATGCCCGACCACTCTTTCAGTGAAAAATTCCTTCCTAATGTTCAATCTAAACCTCCCCTGTTGGAGCTTGAAGCCGTTCCCTCTCGTTCTATTGTTAATTACCTGTGAGAAGAGACCAGCACCAACCTCTCTACAGTGTCCTTTCAAGTAGTTGTAGAGGGTGATGAGGTCTCCCCTCAGCCTCCTCTTCCTCAGACTAAACAGCCCCAGTTCCTTTAGCCGCTCTTCATATGATTTGTCTTCTAGGCCCTTCACCAGCTTCGTTGCCCTCCTCTGCACTCGCTCCAGCACCTCGATATCTCTCTTGTATTGAGGTGCCCAGAACTGGACACAATACTCGAGGTGTGGCCTCACCAGTGCTGAGTACAGGGGCACAATCACCTCCCTACTTCTGCTGGTCACACTACTTCTAATACAAGCCAGAATGCCATTGGCTTTCTTGGCCACCTGGGCACACTGCCGGCTCATATTCAGCCGCTTGTCAATGAGAACCCCCAGGTCTCTTTCCTCCAGGCAGCTCCGGCCACACTTCCCCCAGCCTGTAGTGCTGCAGGGGGTTGTTGTGGCCCAAGTGCAGGACCTGGCACTTGCCCTTGTAAAGGGTGATTAAAGCAGCACCACCGCCCTGTCTACAATCCTGAAAATCCTCTTGAAAAAGTGCCCAGACCTTTAAGAGGAGCACAAAGATCTTGTGACTCGATGGCATGAAGGGTAGGCAGCCTGCGCTGTTTCAAGGGAGGGTTGCTCTGTCAGTGCTGCAGAAATAGTACCAGGACTCCCGTTACAGCAGGGATGCTGAACTCCGCTCCATCCCGTCGGAATGACACGCGCAAGGTGCAGATATCTTCTGCATAAATGGAAATGCGGTGACTCACCATCTTGTGAGTGGGCAAATCACAGGCTTATTGTCAGTGCCTGACAGAGCACTGCAGGGGAGACCAGGAAAGGAATTTCTCACCCTTTTTCCTGACTCTAGTTTCACTCTCAAGAAGCAGCTCCGACAGAGATTTATAATCCACCATTACTTTTCAAGGTAACATGTAGAAGCAGGATAAACTTGCAGCTACCCAAGTTATTTTATTGGGTTTTCTCTTGGAATTTAAAGCATTACTAAACATCCAAGTGTTGGTTAACTGCTCTTGCGCTCTCTTCATGGATGAAATGGGTTCTTTTCGGCAAGCAAAATGCAAATTTTACTTTGGTTTGGAGGAATTTTGTTCTGAATTCTCCCAAAATTCAGTCTGCCTCTTCTGTTTTCGGTTGTTCTCTGCTTCTGTCAAGTTGAAATATATGTGGTTGTTACCCACTACAATTTAGCGTCACCAAACTGGTTCACTTTGGAAAACAAAGCTTGTAGAAGGTCTGCAGAGAAATATATGCTGTCTGTATAGTGGTGCTTGTGTGTAAAGTGATATGCACCCACTGTATAAATAATAAATAATAACTAGTAATAAATTCTTCATATCATAGCGTTATTTCTTACTGTTTATGTTCCCAGTTCTTTTATGGTAATCCTGAAACAAAGCACTGAGAAATATGTGAATAATATTTACTACTGCTAAGTTGTTGCACAAACATGTCAAGAAAGGCTGTGTAATTTGAATGTTTAAGACTATATACTGTTTATGCGATAATATTATATATAATTAAAGTTATCCTTTTATCCCAAAGGAACTCAAAGTGTTACGCAAAGGCCACACATTCAAAACCACTGAAGTAATGCATCAAGGTACATTTGTCAGCCAGCAAGTGGAACACTCCCAAAGAGCGACGCTGAGCATGATTTGACCACGTGTTCCCTTGCAAATCCATATTCTTTTTCAGAACTGCCAGTCTTTGTAAGAGGAGCTGTGCTGTACAAGACCCTGCAGTGCCCCCAGAAGGATCCAGTTCTTCATCAGTGACAACCTCCTGTTCTCAAAGGAATTGCTCAACCAGTGTGTGAAAGCCAAGCACACATGGCTGGAAGCCATCCTGCCTGAACAGGGAAGTCCTGGAGAACCACAGAACGGTTGAGGTTGGAAGGGACCTCTGGAGGTCATCTAGTTGGCAAGGGACATGAAGAGCTGTAAAAGGGGAGCCTGTAAATATATAGGCAGGAAAAGGAACATGGGGGGTTGGTGCTCAGTGAGTTAAGCAATGTAGTCCCAAATGGATGTAGGAGAAGCAGAGATACTCATGTCTCCTTTGCCTTCATCTTTACTGCTCTCAGAGTCTCTCAGGTCCCTCAGCCTAGCAGTAGTCTGTGGGAGCGAAGTATGGCCCATGGTAGAGGACAAGCATGGGGACAGGGACAAAGGACAAGGAATGGACTTACAGACCATTTAAGTTAACTGAATGTACACAAGTCCATGGGACCAGAGGATACATCAAGGGATACTGAGTGAGACAGATGAGCTGATGCCATTTGGAAGTCACTTATTGTCATCCTTCAAAGGCCATGGTGATCAAGGAAGGTTCCTGGTGACAAGAGAAGACAATGCTCATGGCCGTCTTCAAAGAGAGCAAGAGGGATCCAGGGAACTATGAGCTGGTCAGCCCAGCCTGAATGTCTAGGAGGATTATATAGCAAATCTTGCTCGAAGTTATTTCCAGGTGCACAAAGGACTAGAAAGTGACTGGAGCAGCCAAGGGCAAATCATACCTGACCAACCTGATGGCCTGCCATGATGAGACAACTGTGTTGGTGGTCAAGGGAGACCCTTGCGTTGGTTCACTACAAGATAGGTGGAAGACTGGCAGGACCACCAGGCTCAGGGAGAGTAGATGGCAACTGTTCAAAGTCCCACTGGCAGTAGGATGAGTGGTCAATATTAGGGGTGATGTTATTTAATATTTAATAATGAACATTGCAATGAATACACAAATAAGAAACTGAGGGGAGCAATAAATATGCTAGAGGGCAGTGCTACCCTTCAAAGGGACCAAGATGAGCTGGAAAAATGGCCCTAGTACCTTCATGAAGCTCAGCAAAGGCAAATGTGAAGTCTTGCACCTGGGAAGAAATAGTCCCAGGCAGCTGTACAGGCTGAGCAGCAATGGGTAGAAAGCAGCTTCGGAGAAAAGGACTTGCAGGTCCTCATGGAGACCAAGTTGCAAATGACTGGCAGTAGCAGTGAAGGCCAACCAAATGCTGGGATGTATTAGCAAGAGAGTAGTGACCAGTTTGAGTAAAGTGCTCGTTCTCCTCTGTCACTTCTGTGACTACCTCTCAAGTACCATGTCCAGTTTTGGGCTCCCAAGCGTAAGACAGACACTGACATACTGGAACGAGTGCAGTGGAGGTCCACCAAGATAACTTGAGGACTCGAGCACAAGACATAAAAGGAGAAGCTGAGAGCTGGATCTGTTGAGCCTGGTGAAGAGAAGGTTCAGGGTGAGTTTGATTCCTCTTTATGCCAGTCTAATGGGACAGTATAAAGAAAAGAACCAGATTCTTCTGAGAAGTGCCCTGTGAAAGGAGAAGCAGCAATGAGCACAAGTTACAGCAAGAGAGATTCTGATTACCTATAATGAAAATAAAAAATTCTTAGTGCGGGGTCCAAAACTGGAGCAAAGACCCACAACAGCTGCAGAATCTCCACCATCGGAAACACTGCAAGGTCAGCTGGACATGACCAGGAGCACAGTGATCTGACATCGAAGTTTGCCTTGTCTTGAGCAGGAGTGGACCAAGTGATCTGCAGAGGTCTCTTCCAACCACAAGCATTCTGTGATACGATCCTGACATCATCTTAGAATTTAATCACCACTTCAATATGCTTCACAAGGCAGAGGTGTTGTCGGTTTGCTTTAAAACAATACCCAGAATCCTCATTGGCCAATAAATGCCAGAACTTTGGCTTTATTTTAGGTCTTCTGAGCCTAACTCCTATCTTGGCATAGTCATCACAGTTTTGTTTTTGAACAGCTTGTTTCCTTTAGAATTTCTGCCTCATGCTGGGTTGGACTAAGACTGAATAATTTATCTTCCTTTTCCTCAAAAGCTGAGCAATAGTTATACCCCACGTGGATTTGAGACATTATTCTCTTTCTAAGCTTCCATTAATTATCTTTATCATCCCTGCTTTTAAAGGTCTAGCATTTATCTTTGCAAGGTTCTTCAAGCTGGATTATAGAGGAAAATTTTAGTGTATTAATTCCATTCGCTCATGAGGTTTTAAACTCCATTTCATAAATATTTTTTTCACTGCTCTCAATAATTCTTCTGATAGTTTTCCTGTGACCAAAGTGTCTGGTGTGTAGAATTGATGGCTTTTATACACATGCATAGTTATCTCAGAACGTGCTGCTATGATTAAGACATACACACATATACAGTTTTTGAAGACAGGGATCACAGATACTTTGGTTGCCACATACAAAGCTGCCATTCACCTTGTTTTTTCAGCCTACTTAGAAATATATACTGCTTTACAATAAAGTTTAATTCTGGAGCAGTGCAGGAGAATGCTAGTTCAAGCTTTTTTTAGATGTTGTCTAAGCTATGGATTGTACAGCCATTTCAAGTTTTCAGTACATCCATCTTGATTTGCATCTTCATGTTACGCAGATAATTCCTGAGTTTTCTTGTAAGTTGCCTTTGTTCCCATCACTGCTTTGTAAAGGGTCAGGGCAGCAAAAGCCCGGTGTCAGTGCTCTGCAAAGATTGGAGCATGCTCTTTCATATAGTGATACAAGTGGACCCTTTTACAATAACCAGAAGTAAAGGAGTAAAGCAAGACACCTATAAATTCATCCAGACAGACCCAAGCTGAACACTTCACTTTGTGTTGCTCCTCTCTTCCTTGTGGGCTGCGTTGCTCCTCGTGTTGTGGTGGGTGATTGTCCCATACAATAGGGCAGCAGAGCCTGTGGTGGAGGAGGATACGCTGAGGGCTGACTTTGCTCATCCTGGAGAAGAAAAGGCTGAGAAGAATGCGATTTCTCTCTTCAGCTTCCTAGTGCGTGGTTATGGAGAAGATGCTACCAGAATCTTCTCAGGGGTGGACGACAGGACAAAAGGCTATGGAAACTGGGGTTGTTATGGATGCCCCGCCCCTGGAAGTGTTCAAGGCCAGGTTGGATGGGGCTTTGAGCCACCTGGTCTAGCGGGAGGTGTCCCAGCCCATGCCAGGGGGGTGGAACTAGATCCTTTTTGAAGGTCCTTTCCAGCTCTAACCATTCTGTGATTCTATGGAGAAGACACTTCTAGTTGTGTCTTCTCAGAGGGGCACAAAGAGCAATGCACACTAAAGTCAGCAAAGATAATCCTGGTTAGAAAGAAAGAAAAAATTGCTCACACTGAGAGTAGCCAAACAGTGGCACAGGTGCCCAGAGATATTGTTGCATACCCTGAAGTTATCCAAAAGTCACATGAACAAAGCCTTGAGCAATCCAATGTAGTGTTAGTCTGCTCTGAGCAGGGGATGTACCTGGTGGCTTTCAAAAGCCCCTTCCAATGAAACCAGTCTGGTTATGTTCTGGTAGTGAAAGCCTGCAAAGAGTTGTGGAGAGGAGTCTTTGAGAAAAGTCAGTCTAGATTCTCTTGAAAAGTTTGCTTCACAGAACAGAGGTGGTACCTGCTATGCAGAGGTAATTATGGAAGTCACCTTGACCTTGGCAAGAAGTCTGCAACGCCAGTCTTGCTTGCCTAGCCTCCTGGCAAGGAAGCATATTTGCCCGGCCACAAAGACATTTTGGGTCATTCTTTTCATATGGAACAAAGAAGGTGGTTCAAAAACAGAGATAAGGCAATTGCAGCAGTTGTTGAGTCTTTTTGTATCCAACTCTTTGAACCAGTTAAACAAAACTTAAGCAGTGCTGCAAAGTTCGTGGACGAATATATGCTGTCATTCATTTATCATTTCGCCTTTCTACTTCACTCTCGACATTGTTGTCCTTCTCCCCCATTTTCCATTAGACACTAGATTTAAAATCTTGTGACACTTCCCACAGCGTATCTGGCTGCACTGGAAGCGCCATAGGTTGCTGGCAACCACCATTGAATCATGGGTAAGAAATGCAACAGATTCCGCACTTACCACAACTATTTTGACCTTCTGTTGTTTTGGCAAATAGGAGACTTTGGTGGAAATAAAGCCGTCTGGAAAATAAAACTTGAGGAAAAAAACCAGAAGGATAAGGAAGGGAATCATGAAAATGCACAGAGATTTCAAATTTGGTCAGATACTCTTACTTCTTTTTTGTGTGTCTGTTTTCCAGCCAGCTCTGCTCACAATACAACCGCATTTGGCTGGGTCTACGCTAGTAGATTAAGCGGTGCCAGGGCACGGGCCCAGGAGCTGGAACTTGACCATCTATACCATTAAATTGTTAGCACAGGCTTCGCCTTGCGTTCGGCCTCGGCCAGCTACTGCTGTCATAACCAATTCCCAGGCAGGGCTTGGGGATTAGCAAGGGCCAGCAGCCGTTCCCAGTCGGCAGTTTGGATATAGCCACCTTGTTTGGGAGGGTAAAGGTATATAATCCCATGAATGTGTCCAGGCCATGTCATTTGGCCTCAGAGCTGTATAACAGGTCCTGGCCCTGTTTAGTTTTCTAGTTACTGGGATGCCTTTGTGTTTGAGGCAAGTGTAATTGGTTTTACTTGACTCCACAGTTTCATACTTGACCGAGTTGTAGCTGAACAATGAGGAGCACGAGCACATCTCCACTTTGTCTATTCTTTCAGCCAATGTACCTGTGCTCTCGTTTGCTGTGGTCTGTCCCTACTGTAAATTGTCTCAGAAATAGAATGGTTAGTGAATCCACTTTCCCATTATGAATAGAAATATATGGTCTAAGAGAGTCTAGAAGTGTGTCTTCTAGGGGCTTGTTTCAGCTGTTTTTAAGAAATCTTTGTCATGGTTTTGTACATGGGTAACCAATTGCTGACAAATTCAGTTTCTGTGTGAGAATGAAGAATATGTTCTGCAGATGTTCCTGGTAGCAGGGAATGATTTTTTATCTTTTCTGTTGGATCTGGGAATAAGAGAATGTGTTAGATATTGGATGGATGCTGGCATAGGGCTAGTATGAAAGATCACGTTAACCATTAAATGTTGAAGTAGAAATGCCTCTCGCTACCTGCACAATTGATTTTTCACTTAGTAGACTGTCTATTCTCTTCTTTTCTCACCACAGCATTAAATAGAAAATAATACTGCTTTCTGCCAATGAAGGCCAAATAAACCTGTGATAGTTGCCAGGACTGGGGAAATTCCAAGAGTATGGTTGTATCCTTTTGTCCTGCCCTGTTTTCATCTCACACTTCCATTTCCATCTGCCTGAAATACAATTATGCACACATCTTGATTTTTTGGAGATAAATGGTGAATGCCTTTTATTAACAGAAGTTGCCTGTTTACATGAGCCAAGAGCTCAAAACTGCCTCGTTGGTGCATCCTTCTAGAGCTGCAAGAAGAGACACCTGAGGTTTTGCTTTACCTTCAGCATTTCAGTCATCATGTGAACTAAAACTAGTGTTCCCACAAGTGGCTCTCACAGACCACACACAGCCTCTTGCACATGCCACAGCCTGTGCAAACAAAACTAAAGTTGCATCGTTCATGGGAGGGTGTGTGTGCGTGTGTGTGTGGGTTTGGCCTTGATTTTCAGTCAGTGCTGACAAATTTGGAGACTTTTCAGTGCCTGATATTTTACCTGAAGTATTTATCGCAGCGTCTGTCCACTGGTCCGTTTACGATGGCACCTTGACAGAAATCTGTGAGCATAAGTTGTATTTTCTTTCCTATGTAATACATACGTTTCAATGTATGTATTCCCCCTCAGAAGAGGCTGTAGAAACAAAGCTTGATGCATCTCACCTGTGATGTTATTTCTGGAGGAGCTCTGGTGACTCACTTTCTTCATCTCATCAACCATAAAAATCTGCCAAATCTACCATACCTTTGTAGAGGAACAGTTTACAAGTCTATTTGATGAAGAGCTTAGGGGTTAATAGTGGGGTGTTTTGTTAGTCGGGTTCAGTCAAACGCGAGGCTGTTAGCACTGGGTGGCTGTTCAGTGCCCTTGGAAATGAGCTTCTGTTTCTCAGCTCTTTTCCCTTTGTGTTTCTGCTTCATTGTGTTTAGTGCCCTGGCTGTTCGCTTTTCCTTTGGAGGTGAGTGTTCCTGGACAGAATCAAAGTACAGAGATGGAGCAATGTGCAAATGTGCGTACCGCTGCCGAAGCTCTTTTACAAGAGCTGGTCTGCTTGGAGAGAGAAAGAAATGCAGTTGCAGGAAGCGAATCTAAATAAGCTCCCACTCCACCTTTTTCAATTTACTGGAGGAAATATCTTTCTTCATATCATTTGACTTTTTGATTGTTAGATCAAATTGAACCAGTTGGAATGAGCCTCAGTCATCAGAACAGAAGTCCTGAAAACCTCTGTTTAGCTGCTCTCTGGTCTCGGTGCAATTGCTTTGCTTAAATTTGCTGTAATAACCTTTTAAGAGTCGTGTACCCATTCTTCACAGAGGACCCTGCTGTGCATTGTGATTATGTTATCTGTTGCCTCCCTGAATGTTTAACGTGATCAAAGTGTCGTGTTGTGGGGCTTGGTTTTGGGGGTGAGTTTTTGTCTAGGTCTGTTATTTCCCCTCCTTCCACAAGCTTTTACTTTCAAAATATAAACTTCCATTGCTTGTTATCTATTACTCTCTGTGTGTCAGTCCTTCTTTTCTTCTTTTTCTCCCCCCCCTCTTTCCTCTTTAAAGTATCTGCTTAGTAAAGTATTGAACAGGCATGCTGAGTAGCTCTGATAATTAGGTAATTTGAATTCGGGGATGGATGTTAGATGTTAAATCGTGGGCTGGAGGCTGGTTGTGTTGGAAGGCAATGTATTCTGTGGCTGGGTAGGAGGGAGTTGAAATGCCCTTTCTATCAGCGCCGCTCTCCAGCAGGGCCAGGGTACGGCGCGGGACATGGACGCGATGGCGTGGCCTCCTTCGCCCTCCTTCTCGGGGAAAGCGGCAGATGTTGACAGTGAATATAGTGAAGTGCAAACGGGCAAAATAATGAACTGAAGTGGTAGCTTAATGGAATTATTAATGGGATTTGTGTTCAAATAGTGAACAAGGATTGGTTTTTATTAACATAGGTTTTACACATGTAAACTTATGCGAAAGATTATACTTTTCCTTCTCCGGTGGAGTGTTTATAGACTGTGCTGTATGCGCAGGGTTCTCCGAACTTCTTTAAATATTGCCCTTTCTCCCACTTATCTCACGGTGCTTCTCAGTGTGTAGCACTCCATATAAATCTGTATAATACACCCGGAGATTTAACTGAACAGCGAGGCAACCTTGAAATTAAAACTGAAGTAGTAGGTGTTCAGTGGGAGTTTGGTGTTTGCTTGTTCATTCTCACCAGAATAAAAGGTGGGAACATGATGGAGAGCTCAAAATGCTAAAGTGCAGCTCTCTGTGAGCTGCGAGGCCTCTGCTAGAAGTGGCTTTATACCTACGAGGTGGTGGTGGAGATGTCATAATTATGAGCTGACATTTAAAGAAATGTCAGAAGCATTCAAACAAACTCCTGCTTGGCTTCCACCCATGTATCTTTTTGTGTCCCCAGTCCTGCCATCTGTTATCCCAAGGACTCCAGTTTTGATTACCTTTTTGTTTGCTTATCTGATAAATGTTTTGTTTATCCTCTATGCCTGGCCTGTGCTTCCAGAGATTGTTTGCAAGCCCCTTGCCCTCTTTGTATGTGGATTTCTCCTAAAGAACTATTTACCGCCATGATGCTGGCAAAAACTAATCCTGTGATTATGGCTGGGCTGTGAGTATTTCTGAATGCATCTGTATTTAGAAGCAGACTTTGCCAAATACCTGTTTGGAGTGTGTGTACAGAAACAGGTACGGTATTACTCGATGTTGTTACCTGTCACCTATTTACTTGCTTGTGTTATTGTCTTCACGCGTCGTTTTCTTGTCATTTTCAGACGTGAGCTCCTCAGGGCAGGGACCGTGCCATTCCTGGCATTTGGGAAGTTCTTTGTAGCATTTAATGGATTTTTATTGCTACATGTCTTTTGAAAATCAAAGAGAAATGCTATACTGGCTTTCTGCCCTGGTGGGGCAGGGAAGGTCTGTGCGAAGTTCATCGGCGACCATTAACAAAGGCTTCTTCCAAAGCAGCTGCCATACTTTACTGGTATTAGTGATAATGTTAAAGAGTGTTTTATGCTGCTAATCCTGGCTCAGCCCATAAAAGATAAGAACAGTCATCAGAGGTGAGACTCTGCATTCACAGAGCTCGATACTGTGCCTCCAGTGGGAGATTTACATTGTGAGTATGGGTGCTTCCCGGGGAGGCAGTTCCTACAGCCTGCAGCTTGGGGATTTCTTCAACCACACGTGTCTTTATCTGTCAACCATCTAGTAAAACACAAAGTATAGGCTTGCCTTCAAGCATGCAAGTAGCCCCATTGACCTCAGGATGGGTATTTTCACGCCGTTTAGTATGTTTTTAATTGTTGAGATGCATTTTTTACTATGAGGGTGGTGAGACACTGGAACAGGTTGCCCAGGGAAGCTGTGGCTGCCCCATCCCTGGAAGTGTTCAAGGCCAGGCTGGATGTGGCCTTGAGCAACCTGCTCTAGTAGGAAGTGTCGCTGCCCATGGCAGGAGGGTTGGAACTCAATGATCTTTGAGGTCCCTTCCAACCCAAACCATTCTATGATTCTATGATTCTATGATTCTATGATTGAGACTTTCCTGTGGAGAGATATCCATGGCAGGTAGCTGCTGGTGAGCAAAACAAGAGGAGCCGGAGCGTGCTTGGGTCTGCCTGGTCATTAAGAGCTGTTCTCATTAGGGAGAATGAGTTCTTCAGACACGTCAGGATCTGGAGGCATGCACAAGAGGACCAGGACTCAGCTCATGTCCATTCATCTTGCATTACCTGGCCCAAATGACCAAGTAATTTCCAGCTGGGCAGAGGAGGGAAAGTCCACTGAGCAAGCCTTGATTTGCCGCTTGGAAGCCGTAGTTAGACGCTTACCTAAATACTGTCATTTTAACAAGCATAAATGTGCATGTAAATTAGGGCCGGTGATTCTAGAGTCAGATGGATGCAAGGTCAAGGTCAGATGCATTGTGTTGTTGCAAGACTAATCTCTGATGGCTGTTAGTACTTTCTATTTCTAAAAAAATTGCTGACTATGTGATTTTTTTATTGTAGAATCACGTTAGTCCTGGGGTAGAAAATATTGGGTAAAATATATTGTACCATAATTCATATTAATGGAAATTCAATAATAGCAACCTGTCATCCACAGAGATTAGAAATGAGTCCAAATGTTCTGCTATAAAAACATTAAAAAGGCATTATGAATTAGAATCTATTGCACCATGTTTTGCTCGTTATAAATAATGGAGGGAAAAACTAGTCCTTGGAAGTTTTTGGATTGTCCATTTTGAGAGAAGCCAGCAATTACTTTCTAGAGCTGACTGTGCACCATTGATCTGACTTATGGATTTCATAAATGCAGTGGTCTGCTAATTTAATAAACTTGCTCAATCTGTTTTTAAACAGAGTACAGAACTTTGAAAAATGATTTCCTTTCAAACTAAAATTAACTCTTATGGCTTTTAAACATTAGATTGTGATATTTGCTTCCAGTTTTTCATTAAACTACCTTCTGGTTTCACATTTTTCCTGGGATGAGCTAGACTCTTGCAGCTCATGTTTTATTATATTAAATACTCATATTTCACTTATGCTAATTTGGCATCGAGCTATGAATTGGAGTTCTTAGGCAAACCTTTATTTGGTTCTACATTGTCAATAAAGTTTACAGCTGCTTACAAAGTTTACCACTGCCAAAAGCTTAGATATAATTGTTCAGTAAACTAGGACTTGTCATATACTGAGCAGAATATTGATACGCTAGATGTGATATCTTGTCTAAATAGTTTGTATGTGAGGCTGCAAATTTTTGGGAAAAAACTCACAATGTTTTCAATAAATTTCCAGCAAGCTGATTAAAGGGAGAATTCCTTCTCAAATTAATGTGTACTCTCAAACATGAGGTGTGATTATTTCTGTCTCTAGTCTGCTTTATCTTTTGTAGCTACAGTAAGTCATAAAACAGTTCAAGGTGCTCTTGAAATCTGGTTGCTTTTGTGAATCTAAAACATACCTGTTGGATTTTTAAGTGTAATGAGGTCAAATAGAGGGATGGCAAATTCTTTCAAATGAGTTGCAACGTTTGGTGATATCTGTTAATGTCCAGGGAATCTTGTAATCTGAATTTTTTCCCCTCCCTCTGGAAAAGTACCTACTCTGTTCAGCATATAGTGTAACTAGAGACCAAATTCTTCCATGTCAAAGAAATTCTGAACTTTATACAGCATAGATCCACCCTTCCTTCCCTATACCAATCTATGCAAAATGTATTGTATCATGAATTAGCATTGACAGGGTAACTGAAGGATCTTTGGTCAGATGCCAGGTTTAATTCATTTGTTATCAAGACCAAGAAGCGAATGTGACAGTGACAGTAATAATTATCTTCTTCTGTAAAGAAATGCAATACAAGCGTACACATTTTGGTTAAAGGGGAGATAAGGAAGAATAAGGCAATTATACCTATCATACACTTTTGACCTGTGTTTCTATCGGTCTTGACAAGCTTAGAAATTATGATGGGGCATCCTGGCAAAGGAACACCTAAATTCAAATAAACTAACTTTCAACAGCTACCATATTTGTACTGCAGACTGATAAATTGCTTTTTCAGAAATCAGCTCTGTTGCATTTTTTAATAAAGTTAATGGGCTAGGACAGACAATAGTGGGTTGCTGTCTGCTTAGTGCATTCTGGATACAAAATGAAATTCCCTCAATCGTATTTAATGTTACAGGTTTGGGGTTTCAGAGGAATAAATGAAAAATCAATGGCATTTGCAACGCAACACAAATCAGGATTCAGAGAAACTAGCTAGTAACTGGCCTTGAGGACTCTTGGGCTACTCTTAGCTTCAGGACTCCCACTATTATTTTTTTTCCCTTCCACCTCCTACAGACACAGGACTAATATTTACTTTCCTTTATTCTGGCTCCGTTGGATTCCTTGAACAACTCTTATGAACTGTTTGAACGTGGACAACTTTGAAATTCCTGCCTAGGCAGAGGTCCAGTTCTTGCTGATACTCTTGGAAGGTCTTTTAAAAGAGCCTGAGGAGTGGGTTAGCACAAACATGAGTGTTTTGAAAAACTGACCTGAGGACGAAGTAAGGGTCTGCTTCACGTAGGGTCTCAGGACCATGGCCACACAATTTTAGGTATCAATCTATCTGAGTATTTAGGTACTGTTATAGACTTTGGACCCTAGCTTTGGAAAAGGCTTGTCTAGTACTAAATGGAGATGCTTCAAGAGAAGTGTCTGTAAAAGTGCAAGTTGGCAGCAAGTCTTTGATTTGTCCTTATAAGGGGAAATATAATGATGTCAGGCCCATGGCAAAGAGGCAGTGCTCCATGATGCTCACTGCTACCCAAACTGAGCTTGTCAGTCCTTGACCAAACTGAGAAGTTGACAGTGTCATCAAGACCAGGCCCTGAAGGCCTGGCTGAGAGGCTGCATCAGCCATCTGAACGCCTGAGCTCATGGTCTGTGTCTTGTGGTAGGAATGAAGGAACAGACTTGGCAATATTCCCCTTAAAAAGTGATCTTCCTGAAGACAGCAATCTTTCTGCTGCTCATTGGGCCATTCTGCACATCTGCATCCTCTCTCCTGATCCTGACAAAACATTCCTTCTCTCTGCCAAGTTTTCTCCTGACTCATCAACTCTTTCAACTGTATTTGCGCTCTTCCTAATGAAAAAAAAAAAGGAAAACAGAAAAAGCTGTTTCATTTTAATGAAATTTTTTGTGTGAAAACAGAAAATCTCAAATTGTCTCATTGATCTTTTTTGTTCTGCTTTATTACTTAAGCACTAAAAATGAAATAGATGAGACATAAATGAACTGGCTCATCTTTTGTTTCTTTCCTGCTCTTAGAAAGCTTTATTTTTTGTGTCTACGATACAGACTTGTCATATATAATGCACCTTTTTTTTGCTTCTCATCCATTTTCATGCCTTTCCATTTATTTTCACCTCCAACAGTGTTGGGTAACTGGAAGCTCTCTGTTGCATCCCTGGGAACAGGCTAAGTCTAGGAGACAAGGCACAAGGAAAAGTTTAGGGAAACCTGAAGCCTAATACTGTTCCACTTGACAGCTTCTGATGAATCATGGAAGCTTTGATTCACCTTGTATATCTTTATCCATCCAAATGTTAGGCATCTATTTAAAGCTAACTTGTAGCCTCCCTTTTGATTCAGCAGAGAAGAAAAGCACTCTCCAAAAGATGATTTTTCTCATCCTAAAATAAGTGGGTTGAAGCTCTCCCTTGACGTGCTTTTCTGTTCCCATTGGCTACAGAGGGACCCTGTATATCACTTTTGGATATCAGATATTGAAACAAGGCCCATCCTCACATTCTGTTATCATTTTATCCATCTGTGTCAGCAAAAACTATATAGGTACTTAAAGATCTAAATGTGAAAAAAATACATGTTCTGCAAATGGTTATTGATATTATAAGTAGTAGTATTATTATCCACCTGCTGAGGGAAAGAAGTCACATCTTGCTTACACTGAACCGTTCGAGTGGCAGAAACTTTGCCCAGTGTTTCAGTGCATACATTTATTTCCCCTTTTTATTTTGCTTTTCCTTTTGCTGTTCTTCATTAATGCAAATTTTTCTCATTTGTGACACTAGTAGGAAGCACTTGGCCCATTACACATAGCTTAGGCATAAACAAGGTATTTGCTCTTTCTTATGAACAGAAAAGTGTCAAAAAATGTCATTCTGATTGTTGGTGACATTATCACACTGGAGTTTGCTGTTACTGAAAATTATTTTCTCTGCGGAGACAGCACTCAACCTCAAGATTTTGAGGTAAATCCACACGAATAGAGCAGTTTACTGTCTCTGATCAAATTGCTCATTTTCAGTTATGTGGGAAGACTATAACAGAATACGGTGGAGTATTTGTAGGGGCCATGGGGAGCTGGAAAATGACTACAAAGAACAATGAACCATTGAGGCTACTGAGGAGGAGATGGGGCACTGCTTTCAAACCGAGAAAGGACAAAAAGAAGCGAGATCCTTGGGTTGGCTTTGAAGAGCTAAGGGAGGGAACTCAGCTGCAACAAGCCACAGCTTGTGCTTTTTTCGAGAGTGTCTGTACTCTGATGGCCCACCATGCTGAATAGCACTTGCTGGGGCTGCTTTCTATAATGTAGATGTCTAATCTCCGTGATTATGAAGGCAGGTAAACATCTTCCATCTCCGTTACCTGGTAGCAGAGGACCCTGACTGGTACAGTAGTGGAATGGTGAGGTAACTAGTGGGACATCTGAGGGGTTTGGGTTTAGCTCTTGACTGTGTTCTTCACAGAGGTCTTGGTCTTGGGCAAATCATCCAGGAGTTTGAGTATCTCTTGCCTCCTGATTTAAGTAGCATTTAGATGTGGACAGTTGTGGATTTGGACTTCAGTGTTTTGTTTCAGTAACTATAAAAGAGAGACATTTTTGAGGATAAACACATTAAAAATTATGAGGTACTCCAAGACTACATCCATATTTTTACCCTGAACAGGCAAGGCATGGGCCCAGTGTTTGCAGCAGTGAAAGAACAAATTGTACCAAGCAGCATGAAGGTAAATTGATTTAAATCCTACCAAATCTTATCAAATGATAGTATATCACCATTGCTAGAAAAATTACAGCTGACTGAAGGAACTTGGGGAAAATAAAGAAAGATGATCTGGAATATTCTGTAGTCCAGGAAAACACAAAATAAGAAAGCAAGAAACCAAGACACAGTGATATATGCCTCTAGGATGACTGTGTTTGCAAAAATGTGATTCTAGGCTTTAGAGACTTTGGGAAGAGTTTCTAAAAGCAAACTCTGGAAGACACAATGACACCATTTTTAAACACGATTGCCTCAGCTGTCTACCCCTTTGCCACAGATTCATTTACAGCAACCACTGCAGAATGAGGATATGTAGCTGCAGCTTGGTTGCCCAAGATATTGTTTTGGTTTATGAATAGAAATCCATCTTTCTGCATAAAGCTGATCCGCTCAACTGCTGCAATTGAAGCTTGGAAGCACCTTCTGTTCTGCTGTCCCATGCCATGGACTTCTGGAGCCAGCAACATCTTAGGCCTCATGGCTTATAACACCAGGACTTATCTCTTAAAGCCTTCGGGAAAGGGCATCAGAGTTTCCTAGGTAAGCACCTCAAAATTAGCTGTCAGTATAATAGTGTAATTAAAAGAGCCAGTGAAGACCTTGGCTGTATAAAAGGAGAAATATCAAGCAAAAGTAGAGAAAGTATTTTCATTAAAGTCTGTTCTATTAGTAAGACTGATGCTTAAATACTCTGCCCGCTTCTAATGTCCATAATTGAAGAAGATGGAAAAAAACTAATGCAAGTCTTAAGGAGGAACCATAAAAATTATCCAGGCCTGGAAAATAAGCCATAAGATGTGTTGCAGTCTATTCAGTTTGCTGAAGGAAAGTTGGAAGATGATTGCTTAGGTGCTGACACATGGAAAAACAGCTGAAGTGGAGAACATGTAGATCTTCAAACAATACTAAGTGACTGGTAGGAGCAGTTAGATTATATAAGGAAATCAACTTATCCCAAATAAGTTCCCTATGAGTTCTTCCAGCCTTAGGTGGTTAAGCTAAAAGAAGTAGAACACTTGATTAAAACTGCACTCATAAATGTCGAAAGGACCACAGTCTTCCACTTAGGTCCTGGGGTGTCTTCTGGTATCCTCTTGAAAGGTTTGGACTTGAGTAAGTAAGTGTTCACTCCAAAGATTGATTTTGCAATTACCATATACATTTGGCTGATTCATTTAGAGTACATTTTCTTCATTGCAGAAACTGGGGAAAAACAAGTCATAGGTTTTTTTCCCCATGAGGGCTCTTGATTTTAAACCTCTTGCTATTACTTCTAGTGATTTCAGTGCACGCATTAGAGCACAGTTCTTCTAGTGCAAAATTATTGGATGATGTGACATCAAAGTCTTTGTAGGGAAAATGACTGAAAATGAAACTCCTGTAGCTGCAGCACTGTTTGGGATCTAAAACTACGGTTAGAGAAAGAGGCTTGCTGTGTTAATCCTACTTATGGCTTTACCACCTTTTTTATCAGGTCTACTGCAAATGTCAGGTCCTCAGCTGGATTGTGTTGCTAAATGTCCATATTTGTTTTCTTTCTCTTGTTTCACCCTTTTTATTTTTATAATAGTGTTTCCTGACCAGGTTTTTTCCTGCCTTTGTAGCTCTTAAATGTTTCCTTTAGTCAAATCACTCATTTTATCTAAATAGGAGTGACATGGTAACTAGGATTACACTCAGTTGTTAACATAATGTAGCAATTAATCAGATTGCGCCGAGTATTTGAGGATCACTCAACAGTGGGGCACCAGGGAGACCATTCCTTGTGGCTGGCAATATGTAAACCCATGTAGGTCTCTCTGTAAGACGTGGGCACAGAAGGAGAGGGATGTGAAAACAAACTGCATGTCAGATGTTAGTCACTGTCACATCACCAGAGCCGGCGGTGAAGGGCACACAGTGATGCTGCTGAGCTGCTGGTGAACGGGGCATAGGAGTCCATACAGGTAGTGTAGTTTCACGATGCTTGTCTCAGATTTTGGGTTTTGCCTCATTACCTGACTATATTTAATCATACATTTCTCAGGCCCAAACTTCTGAGAGCCTTCTAGGTAGGTGTATCATGACATTGTTAGAAATACGGACTTTAGTCGTGACAAATCTCATTTAATCTCCTAACAATGAGATATTTATAAAGTTATAAACCACTCAAACATCTGCCCTGTAGTGGTACATGTTGCTTATCTGTCTTATCACATTTTTCATCCTGTTAGCATTAATGACTTCTGGTGTTGCCAACTCCAGATGTTCTGATGTCATGATGCAGTCTCCAAAATCATAAGATTTTTACAACATAATAAATTTGGGGTTGCTTAGGTTTCCTTTATGACTTCCAAGGTTTTGGAGTATGGTCGGGTAGCGTTTCACATCATTGCCTGTAACAATCAGGGTTAGAAAATGTTTATCTTTTTTAAATGAAAGCAAAGCTGACCTCCCTGAATCAGTTTGAGCCACATCACTTCGAGTCAGCCATAAAGCAGGCTGCTCCCAAAGGAGAAGAGGGAAAGCAAAATTCAAACACCAAAATCCAGAGTTGTGAACCTCAAAATCCCTGCTGCCTAACCCAGGGGATACCTACAAGCTCCATTGGTGCCTTACTTTTTTGACAATTCAGAATAGCCCATGCATCTTCAGCTGTTTATCTGTATGTGTCAGAACTGTCCCTGGCTTACAGCTAAACCTGTCTGGGACTTGGAAACCAAGGATTCCTGTACCAAAATCCACAGAACAGCGTTTCTCAGAGTATGCCTTACAAAAAAAGAGGATTTAGGGAAATCTGAATGCAAGACATAAGGTCAGCAGCAACTTGCTTTTTTAAAAAACACTGTAGCACCAGGAGATCTTAAAACTGTCAAAAACTGTGGGGAGTGAGGATTTTTGGATAGGGCATTCCAAGTGGCAGGTTCATCATCTCTGCTCTGGGGTCAGGTGTGTGCTCTCTGGAGAAACTCTTTCCTTCAAGACCTGGCAGTGGATGCTCTGCTCATACTTAAGAGGGAAAGGGAAAAAGCTGGGGTCTGAAAAAGAACGAAGGGATATGTCCTGTGTTTGACAAAAGGAATGCAAGGCCAGCAGATGTGATACTGCTGTTTAAAAGTCAAAAAAAAAAAAAAAGAGGGTGGAGGAAAATAATTTTTCATTAAAACGAGAAGGAAAAATGCAGTCTCCAAATACACAGTCCTGGGGTAAGGCCTCAGAGCTGCAGAGCAATTTTGGGGTTCAGATCCTATGGACGGTGAAATGGAGGTAAAAAGTATTGGGGAATCAGTTCTCAGTCATTCAAACTGATAAAATACATCACTTCATGATATTATGGTTAAGAAAGGATCTTGCTGCAATTATACATTTAATTTTAGAGAGTTAGGGTAGGTTTTTTTGTAAATATGATTCTAACTTTGCAAATAATAGAATAACTCTTTCGGTCTTGCCAGAATACGCTTTCACTCTCAAGTCAGTCTGTTAATAAAAGTCAGTCTGTCTGAAGCTTGCAAATCCAGGATGCATGTGTCCTTTGGAGGTGAAAAATCCAATTACAGCGGCATGCGTCGGGGAACCTTCAAGCCTGGGAGGTGGGTTTATCTCGATCTGAATAATGAAGGTTTGTAAGAGAGCTGGCATCACAAGTTGCTGGGCTCTGGAGACAAGCATTTCCCCATAGATAGAAGCCAGGCTGCTCTTGTAAGAGGCAGAGAAGTTCTCAGTGCACCAGTCAACCCCTAGATTGTCACGTCTGAGGCAGTATGAAAAAATCCTTTAATTTTAGAAAATAACCACAGTATCAGACCACTGGCCTATGAAATAGAAAACCTACTTCAGTTGCCTCCTCAGTTTGAGGAGATTCAGATTTACACTTCCTAGGTTTCCAGGACTATATAGAAACACTAACATTCTAAATAATATTCATTATTCTAAGAGCAGGGCTACAAACCTGCCTCTTACCTCCTCGTCCCATCATGGGGCTGCAGAGGCAGACAGTGCTTGACAAAGTGCAGCAGGATCTGAGACTCACTCCTTCCCCCAGCTTTCCTCTTGGGTTGCAGATACTTAATGAGGTTCTTGCCTTTTGGGAGTTTTCAGCTGAATTTGCTGGCTTTTGTGAGACATACGGTACATATATATAGCCTGATGCAGAGTTCTGGATGCTTCTTGGACCAGTGTGGGTGAGAACAAAAATGGTCCAAAGATCCTGTTACCCTCCCTGTACGGTACATATATATAGTATGCCTGATGCAGAGTTCTGGATGCTTCTTGGACCAGCGTGGGTGAGAGCAAAAATGGTCCAAAGATCCTGTTACCCTCCCTATAAGATGAAGCCACAGAAATAGTCTTCTCCGATTCTCGGTCCTGCACATATTCGGCAGTGAAATTTTAAAGCTCTGTTTTCAAGTGTCAAAGTCTGCAGCAGTATCAGTAGCGCCCGAAGGAGACTGGAAGCAAACATCAGAATGTGTTTTAAGGGAGGTCTTGCCTCCCTGCTGTGGGTCTGTGCCACCGTGGGGTCGTGGGGCCAGGGCAGGCGAGTGTGGGCCACTGGGGATCGGATACAGAAGGGGAGAACGGACAAGGATTAATGGTGCTGCTTCTGGGAAGCCACAAGTTAAGAATATTTGTGGCTTTTCATTTCTGCTTGTTTGGGGTGGAAAGCTTCGAGCTTTGACTTCTTGACCCATTTGTTATGTTGTTTCCATTTGGATCTTTCTTGGATTTATTAGGACCTAGAGGGTTTTTTTGAGGATATTTTTAATTGGATATTAAGTTAAGAAGATCTATTTCTTGGTCCTTATTTCCTGGCACAGGAAATAACTCTTTTATAAAAACCCTACAATGTGGTGTTTTAAAAGTTATCTTGCAAGTCCAGCTGAATTATCCAGCCCTCTATCCTTCTGCTGTCACTGCTTCCACAATACGAATTGATTAATCAGTATCAGTCGTTTACTTTTTGATTGCAAGAAATTAACTGGGCTGTAATTTCTCATTGGCTTTCCATTTGTGTTTTAAAGAATAGTGTAAAAGTGTAGTCCTGACTGTTGCAGTTTTTTTACTGTGTCCTCACAATTCTTAATAATTCTGTCTCTTATCATTGGAGGCAACTGTCATTCCTGTTGTAGAAGGAGATGAACATGCAGATTGGCAAAGCAACCCGTATACAGCAGACTGTCAGGTAATAAAATTCTGCTGCAATAGGAAAAAACCAAACTCGTAACAGAATCACTTAATACAGACATCTTGGTGTTCCTGTCTGGGGCACATATGGCAGCTAAAATGGTTTAGGGACATGGACAGTACTTCATAAATGGAAAATTCTCCAAGCAAGTGGCTACTGTCTGTGGCTTCCCAAAAGGTTTTTCCTACAGCTGAAAGTAGCTGAAGTAAATAAACTGCATAGACTGGGATTGGGGGAAGCTCAAAGGAAGCCTGGGGTGACTTGCTGAGATGCAGAGAAATCTATGCGTTGCATTCCATTCCAGATGCCTTTTATGTTGTGAGACTGAGATGGGTGCATGCTAAGATGGCTATTTATGTGGGTACCTAAATCTGGCTTTCAACTGTTCTGGATCAAGGCTTTGGTATCTAACCTCCAGAACCTCCCATCCAGATGCAACATTAAATGAAAACACTTAGCAGTTTATCCTGGTAATACCATCCCATGCATTTTCCTGTGGTTTCTCATACTAAAAAGATGAGGGACCACACAAAGTTTGGTGCGGGACTGAGGTGGGCAAAGCAATAAGGAAAGTAAATTAGCATTTTCCTGCACTATCTGTGCAGAAGCCAGCTATGTATTTTCCCAAGCAGCAGGACTTGCACAGTATTTAGAGTGGTGACACTAAAGAGCTGGTAACACAGTCGTGTTAATAAATGGAAACGTGCCTGGACAGGTCAGAAAGTGCATTGCAACACAAGTACCTTTGAATAAGTGTGAACAGAGGAATAACCCCCTGAATCACTTGAAAAGGCTGCAGTGTAGAACTACGATGAGTATCCAGCCTGGAAATGTAGCTCATCTCAGCTGTGGGCTGTATGATCATATAGCTCAGGGAAAGTCAGGAAGAAATAGTTCAGGAAGAAATTTTTTACTATGAGGGTGGTGAGACACTGGAACAGGTTGCCCAGAGAAGCTGTGGATGCCCCATCCCTGGAAGTGTTCAAGACCAGGCTGGATGTGGCCTTGAGCAACCTGCTCTAGTGGGAGATGTTTCTGCCCAGGGCAGGGGGGTTGGAACTCGATGATCTTTGAGGTCCCTTCCAACCCAAACCATTCTATGATTCTATGATTCTATGAAAGTCTGTGTTAGTGTAGTGTGTATTCAGCAGATAGTCTGTTGAGGTTTTCACTCAAAATAAACATTTGTGCCTCAGATAGAAAGGATGAGACTCGGTTTCCTTAAAAATAAGTTACTACAGATGCAATGGGGTACCCCACTAGGTCTTCAGCTTCATGAGGGTGTAGATCTCCTGTAGGATGGACTGCTGTAGTCAGCCAGACCGGTGCAGATGTCTGAGTTACCTCAGGCATTTAAATCAGCACTAAAGTGTAGGCAGCTGAACCTCCACCACCGCTAATTTATTGTGTACTAAATTGTGAAGGGTTTTGCAGAGGCAGCAGGAACGCAGCGAGTCAGCAGGCTGTCGGGCTCGGTGAGTCACACAGCAGTGAGGTACCCCTGTGTCCTCTCCTCCAACCAGCCACCATGGGCATCACCGTGCCTCACCGAGGGGCAGCGGAGACTCCCCGCAGTGGGTGATGGGATTTTTGAGGACTTAAAAGTTAAACAAAAATTGGAAAGAGGACGGCTTCAGACTAAGCCAAGGGGACAGCTGCTAATAGTGAGCTTTACGGTATTGCTAAGTGATGTGGAGGAAGCCCTATTACTCTTGACTGCCTAATTGGATGGGATATCGCTGCAGAAACCATATTAGGGGACAATCCTGCACTATCAGCATGAACTGGGTGAGCTAATGGCTGTTTTTCCTATGCAGTGCCTGTGATCAAATCAGAATGGCAATCTAGCTGGAATGAGCAAAAAAGAAATTACATAGTGGATTTCATGGAAAATTAAGGCTTCGGGTTGCTGTACATATCAGTAGTCTTGAGTAAATCTAAACCTGTGTGTATTTTCTGGCATTTTTTGCTTTTCTCTTTCTAAATCTTCAGCCTGATGTAGTTCCTTCAGTGATTAGATACAGTTTTTTATTTCATTTTTATTGTACAGTTGAGGCAAATATTTAAGGAAAAGAAGTGGGGGGTTGGGAGAGGACCAAAAGTTAATGTTATAGCTTTTTAATTAGAAGTCTTTTAAATTACAGCAATTTTATACTGTAGTAAGTTTTCAGGGCCATTTAGATTCTAAAATACCTGCCAACTGGGAAAGCCAGCAGTTCAGTTGTTTTATTTTTCCTCCATTACATCTGCAGCAGAATGTGGCTTTTATAGACTTCAGCTTCTCCCCCAACGTTTCCTGCTGATGTGTTTGTTCGTGCCGCTGCGGTTTTCAAAACGCTGATGCCCTGTGGTCGTGGCGGTGTGTTTATCACCTCTAATCGTCTTGGTTGGTGTTTAGGTAGGGAATTCTTCTGGGTGATGCCCGTTGAGGTGATGGGGTCGGTGTGTTCCACGAGGAGGAGACATCAGTTAAATATCCTCGCGTGCCCATCTGCCTTCAGTCTGCTCCGCACGCCCTGCGCTTGCGCACGGAGGGGTTTTCTTGCCTTCTCTCCTTGTTGGCTGGTGCCTGGAAGAGTCGTCTGGAACCAGTGACATTGCCATCGGTGCAGCCCGATGGAGTGCTAAACGAGAGAGGCAAGTCATGTTAACAGTCTCGCGCAACCCTACGTCTCATGAATATTTTAGTTTGCTGGCAGAGCTCCTGTTGTGCTGTATGGTCTGTACTGTGTATTGCAGCAGTGCTCTGGATTATAATTGGTGAACGGGGAATAAAACGGTATTTCATATTTGGAAATTTTCTGTTACTCTTAGATATAAGCTTGGTAAATTAACGTAATGCTAACAGGAAGATCCAGGGGAATTGGTTTCAGGCAGGTCAGAGTCATTGGGCGTCAAGAGATTAGGTCAACTCTACATTGAACTATCAAATACACATCTAAAATAAATCAAAGAGTCAGAAATATTAAAAATCAGACCCAGTTATTATCACCCTGCCTTTTGATGAAGAGAAGGGTGATAAAAAGCCCACGGGCAAAAACACCCTCAACAATTTCCTATGGGAGCTTTCTCTTTTTTAAGCTTAACGATGATGCACGGATTTGTTTTCCCGAGGGTGCAGGGCTGTTTGTTTGGGTTCATTCCTTAATCTTCAGAAAGTGTAGATGAGACAACGTGAAGTCATCATCAGAGCACGGAAGCCTGATCTGAGTGGATCAGACGCCGCAAAGAGCCTCTCATTGCGTTCGGCAAATGCCTCCAGTGTCTGTCAGTGCTGTTTTGTATGAACCCTCTGGCTGACGTGGCTGGGACGGGCCGTCAGAGGAGGTTACAGGACGCTGGATGATCTGCACGAGGCCACCTGTTGTATATGGACAAGATCAGATCTGGCGTGCAAGACAGCTGGAGGTATTCCTGTTGTTTCCCTGGATTTTATTCTTTTTTCTTTTAATGCCGTTCTATTCTTACACAGAAATAGATATTCTGGTTTTGTCTTAGTTTGTCTTGCCCAAGTGGCTTGCGTGCGTGCATGTCAGAGGAAGCCTATGGTCTTCGCTTCTTTTATTTATAGCTTGCTGGGTTAATGTTGTTGCTCTTGATTATTCATAAAGAGTTATTTTATCAAACAGTTTTCATGACAGCTAGGTAAAATTGGAGAGGGAAAAACCTAGATTTAATTATTAATGTGGCCAGCGTGATTTGTGGTCGATGTTGATGTGTTTTCCAGTACATGGAAAAAAACCCACTTGAGCGCTTTTGACTCAGTTTCTGAGCTGCTTGCTCAGAATAGGTCCCTTTTATGAGTCTCTAACTTCTGGACTATGTGTGTGAACCTTGGCTGAAGGCTTTCTGCAGAGATGGGCTGCCTAAACAGGATTGAAAATGTGCCCGTTTGGTAAAATACAACCCTTCAAAGAGGCCCCATCTGCAGCCCACACCACTGGTCACCAGTGTTTGGGTGAAGGCGGTGGGCTCAGCGCAGAGCCTTCCTCCAGGAGCACAATCAGTGCTCTCCCTTCCCTTTCCACACCGTGACCTGATTTTCCTTGCTTTCAAGTTTTTCTGCGTAGTAACATTGGAGAAAAGGAGAAAAAAAAAAAAAAAAAAAAAAAGACAACCCTTCAAAGAGGCCCCATCTGCAGCCCACACCACTGGTCACCAGTGTTTGGGTGAAGGCGGTGGGCTCAGCGCAGAGCCTTCCTCCAGGAGCACAATCAGTGCTCTCCCTTCCCTTTCCACACCGTGACCTGATTTTCCTTGCTTTCAAGTTTTTCTGCGTAGTAACATTGGAGAAAAGGAAAAAAAAAAAAAAAAAAAAGAGAAGGTTATGCTGTGTCTATCCCTCGGACTCCTAACCCAGAGGTAAGGGTCTCTCCTGGCTGACTGATGTCCCTTCAGCCAGGGAAGAATTTTAAAGGGTCTGTGTGGCTCAGATACATCTCCGGCTGACAGCTCTGTTGCAGAGGGTTGTTTTAAATGCGAGTTAACTGTCAACACTGAAGCACACGGCATGAGGAGAAAACTTAAGTAGTACTCTTAAAGTTTGACCACGGCGTACTTTGAAGCCTTCGTCTTGCTCGCTCTTGGCCACGGCGGAGCGGGAGCCAGCCAGCCATGGCCGGGCCAAGCGAACGCCGGCGGAGAGGGGAATCTGAAACAAGGTGCTGCCTTCCTTCCGCTTCTTTCTCCTCTGGGGTGTATGGCTCACGTGGCCTAAAATGAATGAAAAAAAAAATTGGCAACTTGATTGGCAGGTCACCTTGGAGAGGCAGCCAAGTCCTACAGTGGTTAGGGGGCAGATGCTGGCTGGGAAGGCATGCCATCGCCCGCGGCCGCACAGTAAACACAGATGTGGCAAAGACAAATAGCGGGCAGAAAGGAGAATTTGAATGGGAAGCAAAAGCAGCTTTTGCATGGACGCGTGACTGGAAAATTTAGTAAACCAAGCAAATTGCTAACCAGAAGCTTAAATAGGATTCCTCTGGTATCCAGCCGGATTCACGATGAGTGAGCGATTTATAAACCGGCGCATCCACAAAGAGAAATAGCTTCGCTGAAACCAGCCAGCCAGCACCTCAGTAATGCACTTAAATCACATCAATAAATAACTTTTCTTTTTAAAAAAAATAATATTTTAACGTTCCAGGTTGTTAGCAGCATATTTGTGCAGCCTTGAACTTTGCAAGTGTGTTTTAAAGCAAAATATTTAAACAGCGTTTTCTGCATTTGTAAAGTACTGACTTGAAAGTTGTGTCAGGTCTTGTGCAGGGGTTGATGAATCACCGGTGCCCGAGGCTGCGCGGAGAATCCAGGTCGGGCTTTGTTTTCAGGTGTTAGTGATTCATTGGTAGTTTCTGGGGAAATAAAGAAACTTGAACTGTGGTTGAGGCAGGTAAAAAAATAAGCCTTCCCGTTCACCTTTTAATCCTGGAAAATAAAACAGATTTTCAACTAAGGAAAAAAAAAAACCGCAGCAAAATGTTTGCATAAAAGCAGTAGAGGAGGATTACTCCCAACTGGGCAGAGGAGAGCAGTTATCACTCAAAGATAAGCTCTGGGTAAAGGCAGACTTAATTTTAAAGCTTTTTAGGGCAGTGGACAAAAGAGTTATTTGGCCAAGATCAAAGTTCTGTTCTCCACTGTAGCTTGCTAATTGTTGCTATTTAGGTACCAATTTGGTAACTACTAAGAATTTTTCCAAGGATAATGAAAATGCCCCCAACGAGCCCTGCTGGACCAATTCTACTAGGTATTGCTGTGTTCACAGGGATGGAAATCTCCATGGTGAGGAGAGTCGGGTCTTGCATCCCATGACATGGTGTAGGGGATGACTTTGTAGAGTAGGGTAGGTGGTTGGACTTGATGATCCCAAGGGTCTCTTCCAACCTAGATGATTCTATGATTCTATGGCCAAAGGATTTCTGCAGGTCTTCTGGAGCTGGAGTAGAAAGTTAGAAGGTGCCAAGAGCAGGGAGAAAGGTTTCCCCTCTGCTTATGGGCATATCTGTACTGTAGCTGCTGCCAAGTTCTTCAGCATTTGCCACCTTCTCAGGTGGGTTTTGCAGCCCTGTGTGAGCTGGGTTGTAAAAAGGGTTAGTCCCGTTTTCTGTGCAATACTCTGAATCCGCATTTGGTCTGAGACAACTGATCCCTTCCTCCCTTCTCCATCAGCCTGATTTGTAACGGCCTGGCTGCTACCAGAACCGAGTTAGCTGATTTAAAGGCACTGTGACTGCGGTGGAACCATGGCTTCAGTTTGATGAAGCAAGTAATTTGACATTAAATATCAGGGAGGCAATTGGTAGCACCAGCTCTGACTGAAGTGTGGGAATGAGTCAGCTGTTTGGCACGTATTCCTTTTTAATTGTTGCTGACATTGCTTTTGGAAAGAAGATGCATTTTTCTGCCTGCCTTGTTTATTATAAACAATGCACATGTTATCCTTGTGAAACAAAAGTAATACGTCTGCCAAACAAAGTGTTGAGAAATTGAAGCTTGACAAATGCAGATAAATTCCGAAATTAAGCCTTGATTTTCAACAGTGAGGGCAATTGACCAAGAGGTCAATATACCAAGAGATTTTTTGCACTAAATCTCCATCACTGTTGATTTTTATATGAAGATTAGATGCTTCTTTACAAGATACGCTATAGATCAAGCAATAATCAATTCAGGGAAGTTCTGTGGCTTCTATTATGCAAGAGGTCAGGTTGGATAATTTCAAAAGGTCCCTTCTGGCCTTCTCTATGAAAAAAAGACCATTAAAAAAATCACAGTTTATACAAAATACAATTCTCCTCTTGCCTGATGCTAAATGAATTGCAAAAGCATGTTTGAAGAAATCTGGCAGATTGTTCAGAACACGATTAAGAAATCGCAGCTACGCTGGAGACCAGGACACACCGCATTCTGAGGTTAAGCAAATAACATTTCTTTCTAGTACAATAAATATATATTCATAACCCACATGGTGATAATTTATCTCCCTATCCGAGAACATAGTTTTAGAATCGAGATTCAAAGTCCCATGTCACTTATCCATGTGTGAATTGCTCTTTTCTCTCCTGTAGAGATGACACTGCAGTGTCTACTGAAGATTAGTGTGTTGGGAAGCGCATACAGTGCAGTTCTAGGGGGTTTGTTTGCTTGCTTTTGTTTGGTTTACTTTGGTATCATCTTTGTTGGTAATAACAAGGTTAAAAGAAATTTACCCTCCACATGGAGCATGCTGTGGGGTGATGCTTTTTATAACCTGGAGTGGGGTAGGATTCCCCTCTGCAGCTTCCTGGCCATGGCATGTTGCCTTCACCTGAAGAGCTGAGCTGTTGACTGCCATCTTCATTCCATACCTTTGCTCAGTCTTTCAAATATTCAGGACCAAGGCTTTGGAACAGTTTAGAGAGAGGCCTGGACCTTGCATTCGAAGTCCAGTTTGCTAGGAAAGTAAGAGAGGGGACACAGCGAAGATACATTGGACCATCCCTGTGATGGTTGGTTGTTGGTGGTGGGGGAACACACAACATCTTGAGTCGTAGCTTGCTGTAGCCTCAACTTCTGTACCATGGCCCTAGAGCACTGAGTGTCCTGGTCTTCAGCAGACAATATTTTGTGTCAACTGCAGATCTCAAAGTGTGTAGTGACCGTGGAGATGCCTGCTCTGGTCCTTGTTGCCCTATGCCTTGGTGGCCCTGAAGGTGTGCAGGGCTGGAGAACAACAGTTGTGGCAGAATTCCCAGTCATTTTAGTGTCACTCTATGCTGGAAAGCAATGGCAGCTCCAGCAAAGTATTTCATGGAACAGAACAGGTTACATCTTACAGCCTCAGCATCTCTTAATTATTTTTTAATAACTGTTCCAGAGTTTAGGCTGTGGATTTACTAATCTTAAGTACTTTTTCATCCTTCCCCAAAGTAACCGTGTAGTCACCTAACATGCTAGGCAATGCAGAGTTCTTTTTATTCTCATTCCAGTTGTCCTTTTGTTCTTGTGCTCCCTGAAACAACTGTTTTCTAGAGACAACTTTGTTTAAGCAAGTGCAGAAATGCCACCTCAAATCTGAGAGTAATGTAGGCTTAGGCTCATGATATGAGTCATGTTTGTTGGAGACAAAAGACCTAACACTGGCATAGTAAGAGGGATATGTAATATTAAGGACTGTTATCACCACTAAAGTAAAGACATAGTGATTATTAATGCTCATCTGGCATAGTAAGAGGGATATGTAATATTAAGGACTGTTATCACCAGTGAAGTAAAGACATAGTGATTATTAATGCTCATGCACAAGTCCAGACTGATAACACCAAGCCTCCTGTGTTGATTGTGCATGACTTAGTGCTATAGAATGGCCAAGCTGAGTTTCTTTCTCTCTTGTGCTAAAAAAAAAAAAGAAAAAATTATTTTTACTGCCGATTGTGATGGTTCATCGTGCAGTGTATACGTGATAGGATAGAGTCCAGGCAGATCATATCTATATATCACATCAGCCAAGTCACAGCACCCCTTTGCATCTTTCTGCCATCTTCTTCCTGTCTCTTAGTTTTTCTGTAATTTTTTTGAGCCAGAGACTCTCTCCTGAGGCAGGTAGTGTTTCTTATGTATTCCTGGCATGTCTGGCCCCAGCTGGGATTGTAAGATGCCGCTGTAATACAAACAAACAAATAATAATAACTAGAGATAAGAAGAAAAAAGTATCCAGCTTGAAATATGGATCCCAAGGTGCCTGACAGAGAGAAAACTAAGCAAGTCTTACACAGAGGTCACTGAAGGAAAATAAATAAGGATGCTCAGCTGTCAGATTTATGGGCTCCTGAGAAAGCTGCAATTAATAAAATATATTAATTGAGAAGTGTGAAGAAAATCTTAAAGCTTAATGCATGGAAAATACATGTATATATATCAAGAATAAGCATTACCTTGAGAAAAGGCAAAGTTTATATTGCATAGCGTAAGCAAGCTCAGAATGACTGTTGTAGCTGAGCGGAGATTGATGATGCTCTGACGTGAGGCACCGAGCACATTATCAGTATGTAATACATTCGTCATTATGCAGAACCTCCAGTGCTTCTAATGGAGTCACAAACTTAAAACGTTTTAGTAGCTCAATATGGGATGGCTGCATGTGATATTTTTTTTATCAATGCAGCTAAAAAGCCTTGAAAGCAGCCTAATAGCAGCCTTCCAGTACCTGAAGGGAGCCTACAGGAAGGCTGGGGAGAACCTGTTTAGAAAGGCCTGCAGGGACAGGACGAGGGGAAATGGCTTCAAGCTGGAGGGGAACAGATTTAGACTGGAGATGAGGAGAGGGTTCTTCACTGTGAGGGTGGTGGAGCACTGGAACAGGTTGCTTAGGGATGTGGTTGAGGCCCCATCCCTGGAGATATTCAAGGAGAGGCTCGATGAGGCCCTGGGCAACCTGGTCTAGTTGGGGGTGTCCCTGCTGACTGCGGGGAGGTCGGACTAGATGACCTTTGGAGGTCCCTTCTGGCCTGGACAATTCTATGATTCTATGATTCTATGAAAGTAGCTGTGGTAGATCTCGAAGCTCTAACACTTACTTCTAGCATGGACATTTCACTTTTTCAGAACCTCCCGATAGCTGTGGAGGGTTTTTTTTTTTTCTTTTCTTCTCCATCAAAGACAGATTTCTTGCTGCAGGTAAACATTGAAATTGTAACTTTCCTTAAATTTCATATGGAAAGAGATAAGAGGGGGTTGGTATGACCTAACCTTCTCATTCTTCTTTCAATCAGTCACAATGTCTTTACTTTGTCATGACTGAAAAAGATATTTTATGCAGATCTGTTTATTATCAGGTTGATTAATCCTTTTATATTCCTTACATATTACCTGCCAGTGCCTTCCAGTGCTTCTGGACTGGGACTGAAGACTTTTTTAATTAAATAGATTTTGTTTTTTTGTCATTTATTTCCTCAGCTCCATGAATTAAGCTTCTTGGAGTGATTTTTGTAGATTTCTGTTCTTTAATCCTGAAAGCAGCTTTGTTCTGTCTCATACCTTAACTTCAGTTAAAATATTTGTTGGGAGGGGAAGAGGAAAGTTGCAGACTGAAAACAAGGGTAGGACATAGAGACTGAGGGAAGGATAGTGTTTGATCGGTAGGTCTTGTCTTGATATTGTAGCATTGTATGATACAGCTGCCCTCATTAAAAGAGGAAGAGATAGAGAGGTCACATAGATAATGTGTCCATCAGTGTTACCACTACGCAACACACTTCATTAGGGTACATTTCTTACCTTCCTCTGACCCAAAATTACTAAGTTGAAAAAAAGGACTTCCAGCTGATTTGAGAGCAAGAGTCTCAGCCTTAACTCTGGATTTCTTCTTGCATTTTAAATGCAGCCTGTAACATTACTCTGAGTGAGTTTTTTTGTGACGGGCTAGTTTTTTGGCTTTTCTCTTGTGTCTGACACTGGTGCCTAAGCCCTCTGCCTCCTGGTCACTCTGCTCTTTGACTCTTCCCTAACATTGCTGTGCTGTTTTCCAGGAGTGAATTCCGCTATTACTCCAGGGCGATTTCAAAGTCTTTCTTGTGGTCAAGTTCAATTCCATTTATTTTTGACATGTCTTTCCTACTTCAGAGAGCACAGTGCATTGCTTTACATTTCTGTCAAAATTTATTTCCCAAAAACTTTATGAATCTTCTTCATTGTCCCTCTTTCTTCTGCCAAGCACCACGTTCCTTATATTCTTTTCTATATATGGCATCACTCACAGACTAGGGTAGAGGGTTAGGATGAAAAACCTGTACCCCATTGTCATCATGGTGGTGAATAATTGTTTTTGGTTTATTTTTTGTGCTATTTACCAGGTCCCAGGGCAGGTGATGAGCAGAGGAAGGGAGCAAGGAAGCCAGCAGAAGAAAAGGAAGTCAGTAGATTTCTGGGAATGTCTTATTTTGTAAGAAAAAAGAAGGGGAAAAAAAAAAAAAAAGATTGTGGGGAATATTATGTAGTATACCATCTTTCTTCCATGTGATCTGGTTCAGAAGTAGAAGGTGCTAAGGGGGAAATAGTGCCAGGAGAAGTGAGATACGATTATAGTTATGAAAAAGGAGGAATTGAAGGACTCTCATTGAATGCACAGACAGGCAATGACACTTGGGTGTAGTCATCTAATGGCTAGGGCCTGGACTGAGAAAATAGGAGTTCTTTGCCTCAGAGCAGCTCTGTGACCTTGAAAAATTTGCTTGACCTCTGGCATTAACACCTCATCCTGGGAATTATCCATCTCACCCATTTAGGACATAAAGTCGCTGGCGTCAAGTGACCTCCTATAGCACTGGGCCAGTGCCCAGCACAGCTGGACTCCCATTTGGACCCCTAGCCATATTAAAAGCAATAATACTTTAATACTCTGCCAGCCTGGGCAGGAGGAAATCGGGAACCACTGTGTGAAAACTCTGAGCAAAATAACTGCTTTTCTCCCAGCAAACCACCTGGGAGATTTGTTTTGTTTTGCTTTGATAGCTTCTGACACTGTGTCTTATATTGCGACTTGTCAAATTATGTCAAAATTGTGATATGCTGCCGTGTTACAAACCGTATTTATTGCTAATTTCACACAAAAATGTTATTTCATATCGCTTCGTAATCTGGTGCCATATTTACTGATTTCTGTATTCCATCTGGAACTTATCAGCCTTTCCATGATGTCTGCCAGTAGCCCGAAAGTTTCTTTCTTGATCTTCTCTAATACCCAGGGATAACTTCCATCTGGTCCTAGAGATTTGTTGCTTTTAAGTTCCTCTAGATTATTTTCTTTCTGTCTCACTGGTGCTGAAATCAGCTCGGATTGTGGTTGTGACATGGGCATTTTTCCTCTTTTTCGAAAGGCGTTTAGAATATACTAATTTATTTTTAGCTTTCTGAGTATCCTGCAGTTTTCTTCAGTTTTCTCTCCCATTCCTTCCCATGATTCCAATTCATGTGATTGAAATTCTTTTGTAATTCTCCATTAGGAATTAGTAAAACAGCAAAAGCAAGAAATTAATGTCCCTAGCCCATGGGGCTTTTCACAAAGTTAGATGAAATTAAAGCAAAATAATGAGTAGAGACACAACTGAGTTTTTTATATTCTTTGATTTTCCTTTCATAATTTATGTAGTAAATATTTTCTTCTTTCTCTCTTTTTCTTTTTTCTTTTCTTTCCTTTTTTGAGATATGTGACTTGTTATTCGAGTGAATTTACATACCAAATGGATTTTAATGTTTTGCTGCTTAGGGTCATGACATGTATTTATTATTTTTGAAACACAAGTAGTTTTAATTATTTTGGTGCTACTCGTGTAATCCTGGATAGCTGCTAGCAACTGAACTTTTACATTTTTGTTCATGTTATTAATAAAGTATTGTTTTTAATTTTATGAAGATTTGCTGCTGCTCTTCCATGTAAATTAAAACAATCATTTATAGCGGAAATGAAGGTTTCAGTCATTCTCCGGGAGAGTCTGTTTCACATTTATTCCAGGTGATACGTTTATTCTCCACTTTAACCACCCACTTCTATCATACCAAAGTTACCTGTGTAGGTACCTCAGGAGGTTGAATTACAAAAATGTTTCCATTGCCTAAACATTAATAGTCTCGATAGCATCCACTTTTCTTTTAATTCAGGTTGCCAGAAGAATCTACATCCCTTAACATAAACATTGCTGCCTTTTTGATCTAATATTCAGTCCTTTCGTGTCTCCACAACCCCAAGAGATAACACGGTGCTCTGCATCTTTAAAAATAAACATTTTAACACAAAGTATCAACTCCTTCGCTTGCACCAAGGGGTAGTCCTTGCAGCTAGAGACACCTTTAATCAGTAGAATTAATCGCTCTGGAAATCAGCAGGAGTTCTTGAGATGGTGAGTTGCTCCTCATCATGAGTGAACATAGAAGAGCTGATGTGTCAAATGAATTTTCTCTTGGAAACTGTATTTTCACTTATCGATCTGAGACTCCAGCTAAGGTCCCCTCTGCAAGGAAGGTGTTGTGAGACGTTAGGAGCTTCTCTGTTCTTGAGTGTCCCGTCATTGTGCCCCTCAGATTACTGCTCTGTACATTCATGGTCCAGAGGTAGGAGACATGGTCACTTAAATATCAATAATTATCTCTACTAGTAATAATTAAAAGTTGTGATTCATACTATTTGTCACTCACGTTTCTGTTTGTCCATCTGGGTACTCAGTGGCCAAATGACAGCAAATTGATCACAGGTTGAACCGTGGTTTTTTATTATTAAAAAAAGAAAGGAAGGAAAAGGAATTTCAAGCGGAAGATCAGAAGGTTAGAATAGAATAGAATAGAATAGAATAGAATAGAATAGAATAGAATAGAATAGAATAAACTTCAGTTGGATGGGACCTGCAGCGATCATCGAGCCCAACTGCCTGACCACTTCAGGGCTGACCAAAGGTTAAAGTATGTTATTAAGGGCATTGTCCAAATGCCTCTTAACCACTGACAGGGGCATCGGCCACCTCTCTAGGAAGCCTGTTCCAGTGTTTGAGCACCCTCTCAGTAAAGAAGTTCCTCCTAATGTCCAGTCTGACCCTCCCCTGATGCCGCTTTGAGCTGTCCCCATGTGTCCTGTCACAGGATCCCAGGGAGAAGAGCTCAGCACCTCCCTCTCCATGTCCCCTCCTCAGGAAGGGGAGGGAGCCATGAGGTGGCCCCTCAGCCTCTTTTTCTCCAAACTGGACAAACGCAGAGTCCTCACCTGCTCCTCACATGATGTTCAGCCCTGTCACCAGCTTTGTTACCCTCCTCTGGATGCATTCAAGGACCTTCATATCTTTCTTAAATTGTGGGGCCCAGAACTGCACACAGTATTCAATGTTGCTGCATTGCTGTTTCTTCACTTGAGACACTTTATGTCTCTTTATTAAAAATTATCCAACACAGTTTATACCTTAAGCAGAGTCTAAATTAACTTAGATTAGATCAAAGTATCTCATTTCCAAAATCAGTGGTTAATGCCACCTTTGAATACTCACTGTTACTAATTTAGTCTTAAGGATGTCAGTAGGATTTCACTTTGTTTTTTCCTTTGGTTCAATATTTTTTAAATCAACTTTGGTTTTATCCAGATAAAATTTCATTGGAGATCTTTTTCTTTTCTATTTTGTTTTTTTTTTTTTTTTAAAAAAAGGTTATAAACATGTAAAGATAAGCTGTCTTAAGGAAACTGAAGAAAGTTTTTCAAGGGAAGCACTGAAAGAAGCCTTTGAGATAGTCAATACACTAATTCTAATAACCTTATTTTTTCAATAGGTCCTGCTCTTTCTCTCTTTCAGAGAAATAATAGTCTATGCAACCTGGGATTTGACAGAGAATAACAAAAGCTGTTACTCTGTTAAATTGCAAAGATATTTCAGTATTCCATTATAAAAGCAGCAAAAAAGAAATTAAAAGTAGATGGTTTATTGGAGCTTATAAAGCTGTAAAAAGAAGGGGAAAAAAAAAAAAAGGAAGCAGAGAAAATCCAAACTAAGCAGAAATACTTTGGCAAGTGCCTTCTCACCAGTGATGCTGAAGCCTAGACATTGTTATGGGGTTGCAGAAGTGCTGGACTTGCTGTTTCTTGGTAGCGCCGTTGGGTCTTTTGTTCCTAACGATTTGTTGCTGCAGAAGATTTGCTTGAAGTGAGCTGAGCCCAGGAAGCTTTGATGAGGCGGCTGCTGTTCACTGCCCCACTTCAGAGAGAGCTTCTGCTGGAAAACCAGCTGTCAAGGTGGTGGCTGAATTCAGACACCAGCCAGTGGCACTCTGCACCTCTCCGGTTTGGCTTCTTCTGCTCCTCGTGTAAATCTGGAGAGCGGGTCAGCTGCAGGGCTGGGATTGCTCTAGTTGTTACAGTAGAAAACTTTTAATCTTTTCTTTGATCAGGTCATTTTCAGACCTGACCCTTTAGTTCTGGCAGGGCTGACTGAGATCAAAAGACACTCCCTAAAATTAAAGGACTCATCTCTGAGAATAAGATTTCTAAATTCTCCAAATTTCAACTCAAGTATTTACTCAACAAATTTCTTTACTGGTTCTTGCAGAACTAGTTCTTGTCTTTGTTTCCCAATTAACACAACATTTTAGGCTCAGATGATACCTCGTATTAGAAATTATAATAGCATCAAATAGAAACACCCACAAAACATCTTAGCATTCCTGTAAGTGTAATCAGTTATAATATGTGAAGTCCATATTGAAATAAAAATGTGTGCAAATATGCATGAGGAAGAACTTGTCTAGTCCTACGCACTGCAAACACTGTAGAAGTGGTGGTATCCACCAAGAATAACAGTTTTACACCTATAAATCATTTTTTCCTAAATGTTTTTAGAAACACCAAGTACTTCTAAATGGGTACTTTAGTATCTTTTTTTTTTTTTTTTGGTGGAGGTTTAAATTAGAGCTTTTTTTTTCCTTGCTGAAAGAAAAGAGGCAAAAAGACCAGATAGTGTATAATTCTAGTAGTGTACCCAGTGCATCACCCCATCTTGTAATAACTCTGAGTAAAGATACTAAAATCCTCTCTTACCACCATAAACTTTGCAGAGATACAGCCGAAAGTGCATTTCCTTATGGTAATCTCCACCAAAGGAGTATGTTGTATGTGAGGGCTGTGTGGGGTTTTTTTCTGGTAAGATGCCTTTGTAGGGTTATTTGCTTATTGGCAACATGGCTTCTGGAGTCCCAACCTGCTACATAGTATGATTTGTAATTAAGGATGCGTTGTGTGAAGTAATCTACATAAAGCACCATGGTAACCAAAAGACATGGAAGTATTTTAAGGTCAGGTGTAAAAAGATATAGACTATTAACTGTTAATTCCAAGACTGGATTTGGGATCCTCTGTAATCTCATGCTGTAGAGAGAAACCTGGTTTTATGGGCAAGGAGATACTTGGACATTTAAGGTCTGTCTCAGTTTGGTGGAAGGAGATCCTCATGGCTTAAACACATTATACAACTGAACAAAGCCAATCTGAATGAGCCCAGCAATGCATGAGAAAGTGCTATCGCGGTGTTAATTTCTTGCTATTACAGGAATTTCCAGTGTTAAATTCCTATATTAATCATAATTAAAAATAAATTGTATTAACAAATACATCTGCTCATACAGCACACATTTCCACCAGCTCCGGGATGGAGTCTAATGCAAGTTCACTCTGGATTATTTCTTTTCCCTGTGAATATTTAGCTTTTTATCTCGCAGAGGGAGCAGAACATGAACAAACACCTTTCTGTCCTTACACCCTCTACTGCGTTTCATTTTCCAAAAATGCAGTGTGCACGTAAATGTTAGAAACAGAAATGCCCCTCAAGCTTTAGGTTTCTGCCGGAATCTCAGTGATTAGCGTGGCTCCGCTGGAATTTGCCTGGCCTTTTTGCAAAAGCGCTTGCATAGGTAAGATAGCATCTAGGGAACCTCTGGGAAGGGGATACGCTTGTTTGGCTTCGTCTTATATCATGCAAAACAAACAAGAAGATAAAGAAGGTATCCTGTGTTTGCAAGAGCAGTATTGGGCAGGCGGTGTTTACCGCAAATGCAGGGAGAACTTTTGCCTTGCATATTTATTTAGCAATAATACGCCTTCACTTCACTGCTACTGAAAAGTTAAAGGTCACCCTGTGTGGATTTAGTGCTGCGGGAGTGAGATTTGAATACACATTTGTAGTCCTCATCCATTTGGGAGTCTCCTCAGAACCTGAAGACCTCCTCACATGTTTGGAGTTAAAAGTTTGAGGTAGCCCTGGAGGATATTTCTTCTAATTCTTCAGTAAGGCTCAGTTTGCTGGAAATAACTGGAAGGTGATGCCTCCCCACCAATATATAGGGTGAGAAGTAATGGGTTTACACTGAAAGAGGGGAGATTTAGATTAGATACTAGGAAGAAATTCTTTACTGTGAGGGTGGTGAGACACTGGAACAGGTTGCCCAGAGAATTTGTGGATGCCCCATCCCTGGAGGTGTTCAAGGCCAGGCTGGATGGGGCTTTGAGCAACCTGGTCTGGTGGGAGGTGTCCCTGCCCATGGCAGGGTGATTGAAACTCGATGACCTCTAAGGTCCCTTCCAACCCAACCCATTCCATTATATATATCAGGTGAACTTCACTGTGTTCTGCTTGCAGTACAAGGTGCGTTTCTTGTGCTTACATTTTCAAGCCTAAACAGATAGCGACAAATATTATCACAAGAAATCCAAGTGCAAGGGAAAAAAATCCAAATAAACTCCCCAAGCCATCTTCCACTCCCACAGTGAAAGAGGAGGTTCCAGTGTACACACATCTTTTAGTTGAGATGTGCAACCTGCCTGTACCAAACCTGAGTCACTGCTTAGTGCTCTACTGGGAGCTGCGCCGAAAGGTACGGGGTATCAGACTGACTAGTCGATATTTGGGATGGGTTGGGATGGGTTGAAAGCTCTTCAGGCTTTGTATCTACGTTGTCATTTTCATTATGGTTTGTTCAGACTAAGACAAAAAACAGCCTCTACCTGTAGAAGTACAATCACTCCCCAGTGACTTGGCAGAAATCAGGATTTCATCCCACGTCCTTGGGTAAGATCAGAGACCCCTGAAAGTGGGAGTTACTGCAGCGGGGTAGGAAGAACACCTCTGCTTCTCAACTATGTAAAGTACATCTGTTCATAGTTGTATTAGAGGTACATTTATGTAAAAGTTATGTGACTTTAAAAGGGTTCCTGAAGAGCATTTTTTACAGTAACAACACTATCATCCACTGTAGTGAATGAAAACTGAGATTATGTTGGGCAAAAACCAGTAATTCAGCAAATCACTTAATTCTTTGAATGGGAGATTTTTCTCCCAACTTTAGGCTACAAAGAATTCTTTTACATGAAGTCTGTAAGCTGCAGCAAAATGACTTCAAACAACGGGAGAAATGTTCTTTTTTATACCATCAGCTTGGGATGATTCACTTTTCAGGAAATGCAAAAAGTAGTAAGTCAGCTGCTATTGTCTGCTTCACCTGTCTTATTTTCTTTCCTGTTTGTTATTGTTCTTACCCAGATAATCCTACTGCTTGATCGATGTCCTCGTACATGCTTTGTTTTATTGCACCTACTTAGAATACTTAAAAGATCTCGGTGGCATTTGAAGAATAAAACTGGAGTTAATTTGATTACAGTGCTTTAAGATGTAGCAATTAAATGCAATCATTTTTAAATAATATCGTTTTATAAACATTGTATAAACATAATGTAAGCTGCAGATAACTACTGCAAATATATAGTAAACAACTTCATTGTATATTTTGACAAAACTTCTGGAAGCTTGAAATATTAATTTAGATTTTTACAGAGTTCATGGTTCATAGCAATAAGAAAAGAGCACCCTATATATGTTTAAAGAGTGCACATTTAGGAGAATAGATTGGGTGTTTTCAGGAATTTTTAGAATAACTACTTTAGGTTTCTTAAGCGGGGCATAAAATTTCAGGTTTGGGATGGCCCTGGTCTACTTAACATTTTGAAATGTCTTCAGTATACATTGCCTAGTAAGGAAATGAAAAACTGTTCAACCCCAACTGTAAACATCCATCTCAGTGAGAGACAGGTGAAATTAAACGTGCTCTCCAAAGCCATTAAGGCATCTTTGCTACCCTTGTTGACATTCAGTAGTGAGATGTGGCCCCCGAGTAGATGGAGAAAGTCACAAGAACAATGTGGAGCTGGGAGAACTTGAGCAACATGAGAAGGGAGCTCCTGAATTAGGGAATGAATATTCTGATTGTATTTGTTTTGGTTGCTTCGAAGTGATTTTTGGTAGCTATCCTTCTCCAAAGGGAAAGACAACAGTCCATTCCCTTCAGTGGCAAAGCGATCCCTTGTTAGTGATGCTCTTCTTCACGATTTTTCAAGCTGTGAGTGCGTGTATAAATAAAAAATTAAGAGCCCGGTAAGATAACGAGCTTGCAAATGCAGAGACTGCAGGTAAGCAAACTTTTTTAAATGAAGGATTTTTAAAATGAATTATTTAGGCAATACTGGAGCCTCCTAATTGAGTGCTCCACTGGCTTTCTCTTGAGGCTGGTTTAGCTCCCTTGGGAATTTAAAGCCACTTTGAGTCTGAGCAGTGCTGGGGACCCCTGGTCACAGTGGGCAGCATTACCCTGATGTGGGGAGGTGTCCTTTCTTCAGCCCAGCTGTAGCAACGGACTATGTGCCGCCTTATAACCTGCCTTACTGATAAAGAAAAACACGTTAACTTATGTCTCAAATGTACACGTGTGGCTTAAGCTCATTTTGCTTCTCCAGAGGGGCACACTAGGAGAAAACACATGATATGTTACTGCAGCTTGCTTATTACTTGTTATTTTACAGTAACTCAATTGCTTGTGGTCATCTGTGTATAACCTTAGTCCCGTGTAGAAGAATTCAGTGGAATTTCAAACAATTCCATTAAATTCTCATTTCAGTTTGGCCTTTGTAAATCTGGTTATGGTTCTGGTTTGCTTGTGTTTTGTGTCAGCCCTAAGGTCTTCCCCTTTCAGTTTTACTGTGTGCCTGTGCTGTCAGTTGGGGAAGAAACCAGAGGATTGATGTGGAAAAATTAAACTGGAATGCCAAGTGCCGGTTAATGTATACCAAGCATAACTCAAGTTGTTACACAGGTAAAAAAATCCTTCCTACTAGAAGTTGCATGCCATAAAATCTACATTACATGGAATGTAAAATATATTAACCAAACTCTTAAGGCATAATTTAAAAAAAAAATTACAGCAGCCTACAGCTGTCAAAGAGAAGTACACTTCCATTTCATGTCGCTGACTCTTTAATGCCTCTTCAGCTTAACCCATGTCCTGTCCTTGCTCATCCTCAAGCCAGGAAGTGAACAGATGTCCCCCAGAAAGATGGGCAGTAGTAGAAGTCTCTAGCAAGAGACTGTTTTTACTTAACATGCTTTTCTTTTTGGTTATATTAAAGTCATAGATGTGGAATTTAGGAAAAACAAAACCTGTGTTGAATAATTTTATCAAAGGAAGTGATAATAATATATATTTTCTATCACATTTAGGTCAGAGGGCTTTTGAAGGCAGCATCTCTGTGTTTTGGTTCTTTTATTTTCCCCTCAAATCCACAGTGACTTTGTCCTGTTGGTGCCTTGGCTGCAAACATAGTCTGTAAAGGCATAAGCCAAAAGGGATCTTGGAGTTGGGTTTGCTTTCCATCATATACAACAAGCCAAAATTTTGACTTAGGTAGATCACTTTCAAAGTACAAGTGAAAAATCAGATTTGTCTTCCCCTTTTTGTTTCTCTGGTTTTCTTGCAATGGGTCATTGAAAGAAAGCCTGAAGGGAGATTCTGGAAAGCATTTTTCTTCCTCCTGTCTTATTTTGTACATTTGAACTACTTCAGCGATTTCTCTCTTTTTGCTGGACAACTCCTCAGAGAAATTAAAGAATTATTTATTTATGATTATTAGTTTCCTTTCAGCATTTTAAAAAATGTCTTCAATGTTTGAAGCACCCCAGCAGGCATCGCAAGCAAAATCTGTAGCAAAGAAAACAACAATAAAGCAAAAACAGTGACAAATTCCATCCAAACAGGAGAAGGGAGGAGAGTTGTTCAGCGGCAATAATTAACCAAGTTTCAACATGCTTGAGATGCTTATGGAAACTGCCTGACAAATTGATGGGATTTATGGTGTGTCCTGAAGATGAATAGATCTGAGCTGTTTCAGTTACAACCGAGAAGGAGAATGGTTAGCTCATAAGCCTGTGTGGAAGGCATTTCTTTTCATAACCTCCTCAGTAGTAATTAAAATTAGCCTCAATCGTGTTTATTATATATTTCTCCACCAAAGTTTCTTGTGAGAGGGGAAGAAGGAAGGGCCCTCTCCTCCAAAATGCAGGCTGTGCTCCCATTTCAGGCAAGTTTCTACTGGGCAGTTTTTCCTCTTGGAAACCAGTTGGAGAAATCCTGTCCCATCCTGCGAGTTCATTCATTCTGGGCTATTTGAGTATTTGTAGGGAAATACCAGCTCCTCCAACTCAGCCTTCCTGCAGCAGGTAGACCATGGAGACACATCACAAGGAGCAGGCTCTTCGAACTACATGAAACTCAAAGCTACCTGTTGCCAGCCTGCTGAATTCACTCCATTCCTGTCTCCTAATTAAATCTCATAGCATTTTCCCTTGCGTGTGAATGAAGTGAGGTTATGCCTAATCGTGAGAGACTTCCAAGCAGAAGGTTTGCCCTCTGGAAGCTCTCTGCAGTTAGCGCTTCGTGATCCATTTGGCTGGTGGCAGTTGTTTTTAGCTGCCTGGTTGCAGTGGGAATTCTAATGGGTTGCACGGAATGAAGTTGAAACTCAGGGCAACGGAGGACAGCCTATCCCACAGTCTTAGCCAAAGGACAAGACAAGACTAGACTTTGGTCGTTGGAGCAGAGGCTGAACTGTGGCTTCCTAAGAGACCTTGGTCTCACCAAAGACCAGAGATGTTAACAGAGCCTACTGGCAGAGGACTCTGGACTTCTACACCCTTCAGCAGCCACTGAAGACAGGATACAAAGGATAAAAAGTCTGTAATAAATGCTCTCTTAAAACATCCAGAACCTGATGTGTGGCCATCACACGTAACAAGAAACCAGTGCTACCCTAACTTCTCTTCTTCAATTCGTTAGTTGTTTCTCCTCTCAAGATCCAGCATCCCTTTGAGGACTGCAGCTGTGCTTGGCAGTTGTAGAGGACATGTAGAGGAGTCACTCAGTCTAGTGCCAAAGGCAAACGCATCCATTTCATAACAGACCTTTCATTTCCTACAGACCATCTGAACTGTCAAGAGGAGCGGGATTCTCTCTTGGTAGCAACAGAAGCTCCCACTTCATTTCCTGGCCTTCAGGGGTCATCCTACAGATCCTCCTTGTTTTTGATCTTGCCACCATTAAAGCAAATGAAAATAATTTTTCAAATCTTTCTGCTCTATTTCCTTTGAATATCCCCTTCAGATATTGCAGAATAATCATATATTTTGGAGATATGGTTGCTCCATTGAGAAGGCTGTGAGTGATGGCTTCCTCATGCTCCTTTTAAGGTCTTGATCTTGGTTTCTTGAAGTTAAATTGCCAGAAAAAACCTTCTCTGGAGAGCACATGTAACTCCTCTGCTGGATTTTTTTTCTTATACATCTAAAAAGGTCTGCATATTCTTTAGAAACCTGTGGGTTTTGTGGTCACAGAACATCAGTTACCCTAATTAAAAGAAGATTTCTGTAATGTCTTTTTATTTTAAACTATGCAAAAATTCTGTGGTGAGATGACCTAGTGGGAAAAGGCTTGAGGAATAATCCTAAATATGCCTATTGCGCCAGCCTGTAGCCATGTTACATCCAAGCTGAGGTTCCTGGGGTATTTAAGAGTATTAAGCCATCTAAAGGGATTTGCTTCCTTGGTCATGGACGTGCATTTATTTATACAGAAACTGATCTATAAGTGTTTTAAAGGACAAGTTCCTCCCCCCCAAGTCCCTCCCTTCCCATAAGACGTAGTCCTGGAAAGGATTTTCTGCTGTTTGAATCTAAACTCCTGAAATTCCTTGGAATCATGCTATTTGAAGTAGATTCATAAATGTATGAAGCACTACTGAAAGACCCGGTGGAGTTTTGATCCCCATCGCTAAGGAAGCCCTTTCAGAATCTCATTTTTCTGCTGGTGTGTTCACTGACAGGTCATGGCCATTAGTTATGGAGCAAACCTCTTATTCCGTTTACCCCCTATATTAACAGAGAGCAATTATACATCCTCACGTTGTTACCTCTCTCCTGTCGGCCTCCTGGCCATGTGATCCCTACAAGATCCACCTTCCATGGTGCCAGGTTGAACCATGAACTTATCTCTGATGGAGAACACAGTTTGCAGCTTTTAAATTGAGATTATACCTGTTATAAAACACTGCTATTTCAGACCTGGTGAGCTCACCGGGAGGATATTAAATAGATGATCTAATCTGTTTGTTTCTCTTCCTCCTGTCGGCATCCTCTCAGTTTCGTTGTTAATCTGAGTTATGAAAATTGGACCTGAAAGGAGACCACAGCATGCGGGCTGCAGCATGTCAAGAAAAATGCTCAGAATATCTTTGCTAGAGATTTCTCTGGATGAAGACAGGAGGAGAAAAATCCGCTCGTGCCACTTCGAGCATGCTCTTCATTGGATTACTGCTAACCTAAAGGCTAAAAGGCGAAGAAGAGATAACTTCTTGGAACTGTATCTCAGAGCAATTCAGTCCCAAAAACAGAAACAGGGAGGGTGCACTTTTGAGATCACCAAGGTATTTTTCCTTTCCTATTCCTATTCCTTTCAGTGCAAAAACCAAGCAGACCTGTGGCATGTCTGGTGCCAAGATCTAGAGTAACGAGGGGGAGGCTGCTCAGGGGGGAATTACCAGGAGGCCAAAACGGGGGGCATGTGAACAGTGCCAGTACCCACATGAGTGTACAAATGCAGTCCCACGGGGTTTTTCTGGAGCTGAATTAGTCCTTGAAATGACTACTGTAGGTTTAGCATTTAAAGTGGATCCAAAATCAGGGCAATTAAGCCCAAGTCAGCACAAGGTGAAAGGCCTTTGAACACATAGCCAATACCACAGCAAGTACAAGGGCCTGATATCACTGATACATAGATTTAAGGAATTTCTGTTCTCATTTCTGATAAAATGAGGCCCTGCAGTGTTGGTCCAGCTGAGTTTAGTAATATTTGAGCCACTGGGCTTTGGCTTTTTCCTTGTGGATTATTCCACCATTTTGTGACAGTTGGTTGAGAGAATTTGATTAAAGAGCCCTCCTCTTCCCTTTCAGTTGAGACAGAGGGGCATGAAGCCATCCTGCTGCTGTTCATCTCTGTAGGACTTCACACAGTGCATCCTTGAGCCACAGCTCATCAGCTGATAGGTGCTGCAAGAAGAAAATGCACTACATAGGGAGGATGTCTGTGTCTATATTCAGAAAGATAGTCTTATGAACATAAGACCTGACAGCCATTGCTTTTATTCCATCTGTTTCAGTTCCCCACCCAAACATGCATACTTCTACCCAAGAGATAAAACTTTAAATTACTTGTATGGTCTGCAGTCATGCTACCAACAGAACATATATATATATATTGCATGAGCCAAGCCTTACTGTTCCTACTCAGCTCAGCTTCTCTCCATCACTTCAATTAGACAGAGCTTTGCTTTAGCGCGAGATGAGTAAGAATCGTGAGTTTTGGCCCGAGACTGCTTCAGCAGTTACGTGTCAGGCTTTATTTTACTGCACAGCAGTTTGCCAGCTATACCATATTGGAGACGCGTTGATCTTTGTCGCTTCCAAAACTGACACTTCCTTTTCCAGTCCTGCCTTTTCAACTATTTCAGTTGGACAACACTGAGCGTTCAAAAAACGCTGATGTTTCCCCCCTGCTTTTGAAACGGTGTTTTAATTCATGGGCTTAGTCAAGACTTAAATCTTACTGATCCAACCGTGCCAGTTCAGGTTGTGATTTTTATTTTATTAGAAAACATAGCGATGCTGGTATCAAGCCATATTACAGATTCACCCTTAGCTAATTTTGTAATAGAGTGTTAAGCCAAAACCTGTTTTCCTACCCATCAGCCATATTTCTGTGTTGTTTCTAATTTGTGTGTTAACATTCTGGCTTTCTCTTTGTTGCGGAATTAGTCCTGGTCATATTGGTACAGCTTGTGCCAGTACAACCCTATAGTATGGGCAAGGCCATAATCTATTGTAAAGCCATTATGAAAGGTCAGGAAAAAGTGGTCTAAATGACTTTTATTACAGAGTTTTAGTACTAGTTCCATGTGCTGGGCACTGGAATTTCAGGCAGTAAGGCTCTCTGGCTCCTTCTCAACTTGGCAAGAATTGAGGATGCTTTGACTCCTTGCGCACTGGATTTTTAATCTCCTTTTAGGTTTCAGGTGGGTCTAGCAGAGGGTGGGATGCTGGAGGAAAGCAGATCTTTCTGTAAATTGTGGCTTGAGACAAATAAAGCAGCTGCTGTTGGTCTTTGGCCTTGTTACCTCTGTGCACCTCTGTTACCGGGTTACCTCTGCCTGTCCTTTGGAACATGTGGAATTTGCATGTGTATGCACCTTTTTCTTGTAAAACAAAATGATGACAGCCTAATTTCATTTTCTTCACTGGGAAGAAATCCTTTCTTATAGCCATTCTTTCTTTCTAACCTGGATCATTGCATTTATTTATGATTGTTTTATTTGGGGCTGGGTGAAATCAAAAAATGCCCTTGGTTTGTGCATCCACTGGGATGTGCACATGAAGCTGTGTCTCCTTCTTTGTAGCTCTTGTTAAAATACAAAACCGTATTTATTTTCAGTATGAAGAGAGCCAGAGAGAGAAGTTTATCCCAGTGTATTATCTTGAACGCTGCATTACCTAAAGGCTGATGATATAGAAATAATTGAAAGTAAGTACTGCAAAATTGTTGAGATAAATTTTGACATAAAAATGTAGGTTGTTTCATGAAAAGTTGCAGTGACAATAGGTTATAGTGACAGCTTTTCAACAACTGTATGAGCCTCCAGATGGAAGGGAATTTGGCTTAATGAATTATAGGCAGTCTGTGTAACACAAGCTCCTTTTATAGGAGCAGATCAGAAAAAAGAATAAACTTATTCATACTGGCATGTGTTAAATAACATCATTGTTAAAAACATGGAGTTGAAAAGAGACTCAGAAATGTGGGGCTTAAAAAAAAAATAATCCACTGTTAATATCTCAGGACCTTTGGTCTCCCAGGCGGGACACTGGGCTGCTGTTGTTTCAGCATTATCTGATAACCAACATTGTCATCGGCCAACTGCAGGGGCTCACAGCATTCTGGTGATGAGATGACCCCTCTGCGGGACCTTCTTCTTTGTGTCTTTGCCCTGAACTCTTCAGGGGTGGGACAAAAACCTCATGTTCTGGTTTTAATTTGCTGCCTCTCCTGGTGCAGTCTGCTAAGGAGGATGGTTGTGGTGCCCGTTCGTGCCCTCACGTTCTCTCCCTGCGCCTTTGCCCTGGGTACAGAGCAGCCTTTGCAGGTAAAGGTTGGCACTTACACCTGGGGAGGGATAGTCAGGGCTCTGGAGAGTGTTTTTTTCCAAGCTGTGCCACAGACAGGCTGCATGACCTTGGCAAATTACTTAATATCTGCTTTCCCATCCAGAAAATGATGATGGTACTTACCTGCCTCCCAGGAGAAGCATTTGGACTTCATTAAGGATTAGGACATGCGTTTAGTTTAGTTAGTTGTGTTGAAATGTGCTTGGTAAGCAAAAGTTATTGTTAAATAATGAATGAGGAGAAATGCTGTCAAAGTAATATAAAGGACCGAGCCAGTGCTAAGAGCGGTAACCAAATGAAAATCACACGCGCCGTGATGTCAGAACAGAGGAGTACGACTGAAAACTAAGAATAAGCAGCAGATGTCAGTGACTCATTAAAATAACAAACTTGTATTTCTAATTTTGTCAACGTACTGTCGCACTTTTGATAGGATGGATTAACCGCCCATGAGCTTGTAGGATTTTTTATGCACGTGGCGGTGAGTTAAGGACATGGTCATAGCCTTCAGCCGGCGTTGCTGAGCCTGGGGCTGGTTTACGAGGCAGTATTAAGACCCACAGATTTAAGATTTAGAAATGTAGGAAATTTCCATGAAACCACGAATCGTGGATGCATAAAATAGTAAGTTATCTGGGTAGGGAGTGCTTTATCGTGGTAGGGAATATTTTTCTAGCAGGTCTGTGACTTTATTTGGTCATTCTGCCCCTCTACTCTGCACTGGTGAGGCCACAACTGGAATACTGCGTCCAGTTCTGGGCTCCCCAGTTCAAGAGGGACAGGGAACTACTGGAAAGAGTCCAGCATAGGATAACCAAGATGATTCAAGGACTGGAGCATCTCCCTTATGAGGAGAGGCTGAAAGAGCTGGGACTCTTTAGTCTGGAGAAGAGAAGGCTGAGGGGAGACCTTATCAATGCTGACAAGTATCTCAAGGGCGGGCTGAGGGAGGAGGGAACCAGACTCTTTTCAGTAGTTGCCAGTGAGAGGACAAGGGGCAACGGGCACAAGTTGGAACATAAAGGGTTCCACTTGAATATGAGGAAGAACTTTTTCACGGTGAGGGTGACGGAGCCCTGGAACAGGCTGCCCAGGGAGGGTGTGGAGTCCCCTTCTCTGGAGATTTTCAAGACCCGCCTGGATGCTCCTGAGTAACATGCTCTGACAAGCTCTGGGTGGTCCTGCTTTAGCAGGGGAGTTGGACTAGATGATCTCTATGGTCCCTTCCAACTCTAAAAATTCAGTGAAATTCAGTGAAATTTAGACAGATGCAGTGGCCTATTTTGCATCTTCCAACTCAAGCGGGCAGCCTTGCAATGGACAGATGCATTTGCTGTGGATGTGGTACCGACGCTAAATCTTAGGTATATTCTTACAGCAATAACCAGAAAGATGCACAGCCAAACACTTATTTGTCCCACTCCCTGTTTGATGAGCACAGGCGTCTTAATTGTACTGGCAAAGCAGATGTGTGTGTTTTGTCAGCGCAACTGTGTGTTTTTGATAATCCATCTCCTCAAACTCTGCGAGGGCTCATTTTTTTCTCAGCATATTTTATACTGAGCAGCACCTGGATCATTACCCGTGCACCTCATGAAACCTTTTTTCTTATTCATTTTCCTAATTAACAGCCTGTGCCTGCCACATGTGGATAATAACACTCGCATCCTCACGCAGGTCGGAGTCTCTCCGTTTTTCCCTTTGCATCTCTAAAACCACTTAACAATTTTTTTTTTTGCCGTGATGGTGGTTTTTTTTTTCTCGTGGAGCCCTGACCTCTGCCGAGACAGGCTGTGGGGAGCTGGGGGTCCTGCCCAACGCCGGCGTGGAGCCGCCGCTGCCCCCGGCAGCATCTCGGGGAGGGAGAGGAGAGAGAAGGAGCCGAGCGGCTCCGCGTCGTCGCCGTCAGCCTTGGCCTCGCCGCGGGCATCGCCTCTCTCCCGCAGCACAACGGTGCTTTGTGCCCCGCTGAATGACAAGCCGTTCTATATTAAGAAAAAACATGAAAACGCAGCTTATTAGAAGCCACGGGGTTGATTGAAAGCGTAATAAATGGCAGCCTACCAACAGAGATTGTTGCTCTGGGTAGATAATCTGATTAGTAAATATTTATTTCATTACAAAGTCTCTTTTATGGTTTGATCCGGGTTCAGTCAACAGTTCTAAGTGACCTCTTCAGCATTTTAAATTGGATCTGGAGGTTCTGCCATTTGAACCAGGGATACCATAAACAAATAAGAGGTTCAGTGCGATTAGAGGTAGTGGTATGAAATGCAGTAGTATTTATTTAGAGAATCCTCGCAGGGCGTCTGCTGTTTGATTAGGGAGTTTGTTTGCTTTGAACTCCTAACTTGTTTAATCTTAAACTTTGAGAAGATACAGAAATATTACACTCATCCAGTGACAACTCAAAACCATTAACTCTTCAATTACTGCTCTGTGGGCACTCGTTTCACCGGTGCAGCTCACTACCATATCTCAATACCTGATGGCCAGCAAATTGTACTGTACCTGGATTCTTCAAGCAGTGTAGCAAATGCTTTATGGCCAGGTGTGCCTGGTATAATCAGCTATTCATCAGAAAGAAAAGGAAAACATACAATCTTTATCAGCTTTGCCCGTCCATTATATGTAGCAAAGTGAAGCAAACAAATCAGAAAATCTTAATAGTTGCGTTATAAATATGTATTGCACAGTCATTGTTCTCAGCCTCCGTGAACGCTTCAATATAATGTTCAAGGTCTGCAGAAATAATAAAAGCATTTTTACTTTGTCCAGTGGCAGTGTATCAGATAAAGGAATGCAGATTTAAAGGAGAAGAGTGCAGTATTTTCTCTTACTGGAGACTGTGGTTTTAGCTTTAAAGTCAGAAAATGCTTAAGAGAACCTTATGAAATGTAATAAAGTTCTCCTTCCCTGAGCTCACACTCTCAATCCGAAATTGTATTGAGGGAATTTGAGTTTCAATAGTGTCCTTACGGAGCAGCTATGCTTATTACTTAGATATTAGAGGTGCCCTGTTGATGTACAAGCATTTGAATTCCAAAGGGAAATAAAGTCTGTATTTTCTGCTTATTATTGTACAGTATTGCAGGCACTCTGCAGTAAGTGTCTGCAAAAAATTGTTCTTTCTTCCCTTTTAACTTTCACCACCTAACGTTGTCTTGGCTTCCTACCTCTGCTGCAAAAGAAGACATCAGCCTAAATTTCCAATTCCCTAGCAAGAGGTTGCGTACATTATAACACTATTACAGCTAATGTTGTTTATGTACTTAATTCTTTGTGCTAACAGCGGTGGCCACAGTTTGAAGCCATCTTGCCACCTAGGTGCTCAAGGAAAGGACTAAAATTACCCAAGAGCAGGCTGAGAACCAGGCAGCGTGTCCTCTCCTGCTTTGTCTCCTCCAACGCTGACTTTTAACGTCCTGCTAAGTTTGCCTTGTAAATACAGGTGCACAGCAGCAAGCATAGCGGCAGGACGGCTCGCTCAAAGAAGCAGAAGCAAAACCATGCAGCAGGCACGTGGATGTACTCGGGAGGAGCTGCTCTGGGTAAAAATGCCTTGTCACATCCCTCACCATCTCATTTTCACTTGCACACGCTCCCGTGGCGCTGCGGGAACACACTTGCTCACAGCCTGGCTCACCAACCCCAATCCCAGTCCTCCTTCTTCCCACCCCACGCACTAGAAATGGAAAAGAAAAAAGAAAAAAAAAATGGAAAGAGAGAACCCGAGTGCGAGCTCTCGGCTCTCTCTACTCGCCACGTGAAATGGAGCGTGGAGGAGAGTGCTCCAGGCAAGCAGCAGCTCCGAGTTAACCGCCAGGTCAACGTGGAAGGCCAGGAGCTGGTCAGTCTGCTCCCAGCATGTAACCGAGGCGATGCTCCCCGCCTTTTGCAATGGATAGGATTATTTATAAATGATGCATGAAGGGATTTGGAGGTCTGCGAAGGCAGTGCCGTGGCAGGATCAGAAAGCGCTTGAAGGTATTCGTTCAGCCAAGCTCCTTGGCCATGTTTTCCTCGGCCCAAACTAAGCCCCAAAATGAGAGGGAATGGGAGATTTTTGCTGGGCCTCTGAAGAACTTTCTCCGCTTCCAGTTGCACAGCCGTAAAATGAGGAACGAGCCATGCTGTGCATATATTAGGAGAGCTCCTCTTCTCTATTTCGTGTTTTTCTGTGCCCAGCAAGCCCAGAAATCTTCCTGCTTAAATAAAAACTGAGGGCAGGATGCGCCCAGCTGAAATCAGGGAGCTTTGGCATTGGCTTCAGTTGGGATGGTAGGAGCTGAGCACACACATGGGCTTTGGTTCATACTTCCTATGGGCAACTTTGGCTCTTTCGTATAAAACTAACCTGCTTTGCATTCCATTATGTCTATTTTTTAACTCTAGATTTGGAGTGGCTCAGCCCCTGAAATAATTTCCAAGTGTTTCACAAATGGCACCTTATTTTAAATTAATTCTCTAAAATGATAATCTTGTCCCAGTTTACCTGAGTTGTGACCAACCTTAAAATTATAATTTTCCCTCCATATTCCAAATAGTCAACTAAAGCAAAAATTATCTGCCTTGGAGGGAAACACATTACAGGACTGACTGAACTATATACGTTTAATGTGGTATCCTTATATTAATTCGTAGCACAAATGAGCAAACAATGCTTTTCATAGATACTCTGGTGTTACTGCTGAAACTGGGAGCCCTTCTTCCCCCAGAGTAGGTCTGCTGAGTTTTAGATTGTTGAAATTGATGAAAAAATCCTTTTGACACATAAGGACAATTATAAACAAAGTTGCTGTTTGTTGTGATACTACAAATGCCCCCCCAAAACTGAAGCTCAGGTGTTTACCTTTTGGGTTTCAAGCCTTCAGTGACTGAGTTCTCAAGCAAAGCAGTTAGAAATCACTAATGAAAATCGTATTCTTCATTAGTAGTTGTACACCAAGAGCTAGGGCTCAACAAGAGACACAAACTACCACTAGACTGGAGATATATCTGTGTCCTGGTTTGACACGTCAATCTGGGATTATTACAGCTGGCAGCAGGGCAATGATTTCAATTTTTTGGACCGTATCTTTTGAGAGTCTGAAAAAGTACTGTATTAAAAAATAAACATTCTTGGGCAAACATGAAGCTAGCAGTACAGGAGAAGTCCCAGTTTTATCACTGCCATACCGCCTGTGCAAGTCTTCAGATTCAGCAATTGTATTGCTTAAGGAAAGAAGTGGCTTCTCGTTGCAAGAGTCCATCCGTGCTGTGGGTCCCCCCACCTCCCAGTATGACCTGACTTCCCCACAATGTCTCAGTCCTTTCTTGCGATTTAATGTACTCCAGGAAGAGGGAAGGATGTGTCAGATTATTGATCAAATCCTTTTGTGAAATCAAAAATGCAAGTGACTTCTGCATTTCCTTAAGATGTCTTGCGTGAGCCTTTCTCATGCTGGCACACGTGCCTGCTGTAGGGTTCATGGGTTTTGTGTTTCTGGCTCATAGAAAACCCCATTCCTGTTGGATGTATTGAATGATATGGTCGATTCTGCTTGTCAGATGAAATATAAAAATCCGGCTTGTATCCATTTGTCTTCCTGTATACCCTTTCTGTTCCCTTTTCCCTCCAACATGGATATTTTCAGCCCAAGAGCTCTAATTTGTACAATTCATTTACACTTCTTTGTCTCTTTTTCTTGGCTTTGCCACTCTTTCACAGTACTGGTCACAAACTGTGTAAGGACGACAGCCTAGTAGCTGTCTTCTGCTGCCTTACACAGCAGTGATGCACAGGTTGTTCTCACCCTCCAAAGGGTAAAAAAACTCCCCTTCCCCTGCCTCTTGGTGACCCAGAAGCCTTTCTCCCCTCTTCTCCCTCCTCCACACATCCCATCTTGCCTGTACCAGGAGAAGGAGGAAAGTCACTCTTGGGTTGTAATGCATTTTAGGTCTTCCTGATGTTGTAAAATACAAACCTGTAATAATTTCTCTCCCTGTTAAATATTGATGTATTCTTTTCCATGGCACCTTTATGCAAAGCTTCATGCCATCAGGTTTCCGTCATCACTCTGTGTGTGCACATGTTCACACGTCAATACTCATTAATATTGAGTACAATTCCCTGTATTGACACTGAAGTCGACCGTGCATTTGAAAGCACGTATTGACATTTAGGAATTGCCTGTATCAATCAAAGATTTTTCTCCCAAAGGAAGGAGGAGCTCAGCAAATAAGCAAAAGGTCTCTGCGATACGCAGCCTTTGCTGCTGAAACATAGACAGGAAAGAACATGGACTTTTTTTACTCTAAAGAACAGTTCCCTGCAAAGCCTGCAAAACACAGCTCACTGAGATGGATTGGTGGCTGGAAGTTGGCTTGTGAGATCTTCCACCCTTGGTTTCATGGCTTGCTTAAAAGTAGCATGGCTTGCTTAAAAGAAGCAGCAATTTGAGTTGAAGCCCCGTACCCATGGTGCAGCCTTTAGAGTTCTGGAGATGATGAGGTAAGCTGGGGGAGCCTGAGCACATCGCGCTGGCGGGGCAGAATCACTAATTGAGAGAATTTAATGGTATACCCATTCCCCTACAGCCTGATGAGCTAATTGTTTGTGCTGCATTTCTCCAGCAAAATGCATTTGTATGCATTATGGCTAATAAACACGTCGGCCAAATTCAAATGGGAGCTCAGCCTACGTGCATTTCCAAGGGAGTTCACTGCTGAGAAAAGAATTTCCCCGTGTTCTTTTCCTGTGCTTTTAGTTTCAGATGGATGGGGTTAAAGAGGGGAGGTTGTTGACAGTGCATCCTGTAAACAGTGGGGCCTCCGTGGCTGGTGGTGCCTGGCAGGGGGCTGCCCCCACTTCTCTGCGTCAGGGCCTGTCAAATCCAACTCGTTTTGGGAGTTACTTTTTGGCGGGTTTGTGAGGAGAAGTGCGTGGTCTGACTTGGAGGCCCAGGAGTCGACAACTCGTTTCTGGCCCTTGCTAGCACGTCACACTGCTGGCCTCTGCGACCTTGGGCAAAACAGCTTAACCTTGCACAGCGTTTCCCTTTGCTGCAAGTACCCTGTACTTCCAAAATGGAAAGGGCTTTGCTCTCTCCCTAAACAAACCTTATCTCGGTGTGGACCTCAGGAATGGGTCAGGGCTGATGATCACGTTGGTCGTACTGTTGTGCCCTCTCCTGCGGGCAGATGGAGAGAATCTGTGGCTCAGTGAGGTCGTGCTGAGGCTCTTCACGTGTGTAGGTTGCTGTTTGGGAGGAGGTGTTTTGCAACAGTTGGGGTCTGGCCAGGGCAGTGTGTATCCTTGCACACATGTTTTGAAGGGTACTGCGATGTGGTTATCCCATGAACTTCTCTGTTTGCAATGGCAGAGCCCTAGGAAGCTGCATGATGTCCTTTTGTCTGTCTCACATGGGTAATATTAACCCATCAGCGCTGCACCGTCACTCGTAATTCAGTTCTCTGCCCCTGCTTGTGCAATTTCCAGGTGGTACTTGTTGCTCCACCCAACTCACCACCTCAGGTTTTGCTAAGGTGGACCAAAATAATGCTAATTCTGCACAACAGGGCTGTGGAGATCACCCAAAAACTGAAGTTTGGCCTCTTGCACCTTGTTTCCCCTGAGGAAAAGGTGAGCCTTGATAGCTTCCCTGGAGTCCTTGTCCTCGTGGTTGCTTTGCCCATGGTTCACCAAAGATTGAGGCATGGAGACAAGTTGAGGCTGGTGGGACTGCATCACTCCTGGGACATGGGATGGCCAGCACTTGGTACAGAGCTCTTGTGCGTAGACAGGCATCAAGGCCCTGAGTAGAGACATGGATGCTTTTTCTGTCACCATCCTCCCTTGATGTTTGAAGAAGCTAAACATAGGCTCAAGAGAGCACCCGCTGTCCTGTAGAGTTTTGCAGCTCCTGACAGCTCCTGGTCACTGGTTAATGGCTTCAAGATGAGCAGATTCACTGTGGGCCGAGTGGTGAAGGAGAGCTCTCAGGCTATCCTCCACATATTCTTTATTTAAATATAGCTGATGCTGATGAAATTGATCTCCAGGGGGGTTCTAAACTGTACTGGGCATCTTGATGGGCCCCATGTTCCCATGTGGTACCCCATCTCCATGGCTGTTACAGCTTCATGAATAACAAACCCTACGAGCCTGTTGTCATAGAGGTGTTGGGGTGGTGTTCACCCATCACATACATGGCATGTGGGTGACAGCAGGTCTGAATTGAGCTCCAAGGTCAGCATCAGCCACCGCTTCAGTTTTGTCATACTAACTTCTCCAGTGTCTCCTGCCGTTCTGTTTTCTGTTCATAGTTCCTTAACTTTCTTTCCAAACTTCCCTCCGTTAATAACTTCACACTCATATTTTACATTTTTCCCAAATCTGTCTTCTGCCCACCCATTTTGTGTCCTGTTTACTTTTAAAACTCCTTTGCATTATGTATTCAGCAAGAAATGCCTCTCTCAATGAAACGCCTTCTGCCTGCAAACACCCCATTTCCCTTAAGACTTCCAGCAATGATCTCTGAAAATATCCACACCACTTCACGGAGAGCTTGTCTCTGGTGTATTCAGATGTCAAACTGTTTGTGTCTCGGCTTGGAGCAGACACTGTCTCATTTGTGTGCAAAGCCCTGCCGTGCACATGGGACACTTCTCAATAAATAATAGCGCTGGATTCGTCTGCTGCATCCTATAGTAAAATTGGAAAATAAACCCAAACTTTTCACAGTTAAGGACTGTCGCTCCGCGCTCTCTTCCCTGCGTTTTAAATTAATTTTTTTTCTGCCTTTCCATTAAGCTTGTGTGATTGTGTTCTCCAGTGTGTGAGAGCTCCCCCTTGCACAAAATTGGGCTAAAAATCACCTACAGATTTCCTATGGGGAACCTTCCAGGGAAGGGTAGAATTTCTTCTGATGGAGACGGCATTACGGTCTCTAATGACACTTTCTTTTTCTAAGCCTGAAGGCTGGGTGAGATGGAGGGTGAGGTGAGGAGCAGAAGGCTGGTGGCACCTTATATGAGCTGAACCCACCATGTATGTGGGGGATCTTACACCACCCACACGAGGAAAGGAAGGATCTGTCCTCGGATGGAGAGTGGGGCCAAGCAGAGCTAAACTGAGCAAGCAGCACATGGTTTTTGTGCTGTGCTTATCCCTGCTGTGTCCATCTCCTTGCGGTGGTGGGACATTGGGCAACGTGGTAGCACATCAGCCAAACTCCTCCCCTCCCACCCAGCTCACTGCTGTCTCCCTTTTCCACTGGTTGAGTTGCATGAGGGATCCTGAGTTGGGTTTTTTTGCTTAATGGGATTAAAAGAAAGTGAATTGGGGGATTTTAGGAGCTGGAGTAGCTGTTGCAATGAATTGAGGGACATTGTGGAAATCAGCAAAGCAACACCCCAGCGGTATCAGAAGACCATAAGCTGCAGTGGAACCAGAAAGCCCTCTGGTCCATCTCTCCATGAATCTGCTGATTTTAATATAAAGGTGTCTGTATTTGCAGGGGAAATGTATTTGTGTGTGGAAGCAGAGGGCTCTGAGGGGAATTGAAAGGAGGGATGTTGTAAACCTACGGTATCGGCGTTGTGTTGCTAGAGGTGCCTACGTGCCTCTTCCACCATCACGTTTTTCTGCCTGTCGTCCCTGCTCTTCTTGAACAACCAGGATATTTTGATGTATGAAAAATTCCTCTCTCCGAGAAACGTTGCGTAGTTAAAACAGCAACTAATCTGCGAGGTGACCAACCACCACCCCCCCAGGGCTCTGGGTTTGTTTGTGCTCACAACTTTGTGATATGTGAGCACACCCGTGAGACACACACACATTTGTGTTTGTGTCTGCACATCATACCCCCTTCTCTGCTCAAGAGCCACCAGGGTATTGGAGTATAGAGGAATCCAGCTCTTGCACAGAAGCTGATTGCAAAACAGACCCTTGCTGTCCTGACCTGCCGTTTGTACGGTGGGTGGCTTTAAAATTAGGACTTGGCGAATAATTGATCCGTCTGTTAGACTGCCAGGTTGGAAAAAATTATCACCGATGCCATTTTAAATGCCCGTACATGACAAAACAGCGCTGGGTTTGTGTCTTCCAATTGACATGGCAGCAGCAAAATGGAGAGGAAAAAGAAAGTTCAGGGAGAAAGAGGTTTTAGTGTGGAACGAAGGAGTCCGATGCACTCAAAATGAAGCATTCATCATGGAACGTATAGATGCTGATGTACAGAAGTGAGTAGATGTAGTAGTGAGCAGATGTTCTTGCAACTCCCCAGAACCGAGCAGTGGGACATTAATGAAGAAAGAAAATTAAAATAGGCAGGAATAGCCCACCTGGCTTGATCTTACACTGAATTTTTGGAGAAGAAAGCAGCGAGAAGCTGGGAAGCATGGTCAGGGACAGGGCTCTGCCTTCAGAGTCCTTGGAGTGAAAAGACCTGACCTCAATCAGAATAGAATGGGGGGGTCTTCAAGGATGGGCGACCCAGAGCCTTGGCTGTAGGTAACATGAGGGATGGCCAGCAAGGTATCTTGGGCATAAATTGTAGTTGGCACTTTAATAATCTTGCAGCCTTTGCTTTGGCAGACTGATAGATTTTTTCAGAATCGGGAGGACATTTGAAAAATGTATTTTCTGGGCTAGATTTTAATTTGGGGGCCTGTCAACCTTGGCACTGTCCTTTCTCTTAAAGTAAGGTCGCCGTGATGTCCTTCGCCTGTGCAATACATGCCTCTCCCAGGGATTTAAGTCTCTGAGACATAATGTAATTCATAGTGTTGTAAATATTTTCACGTTTGCCAATTCTTGTGATTTGATTGCAAGTTTTGCAGTACTGTCTGATTTGGAAAGGGGAAGAGAGAATGACGGTTGTTGTTGTTGTGGCTTTTTTTCATCTGGCTTGAAAACCTCAGCTGTGAAATTGTGAAGTTATGGGGGAATGTTTGGCTTTTTTCTTGGCTAATACCGAAGATCTATTAAAAGTGTACTGAATGTATTCTTTTTTTGGAATTCTTTGGAGAAGCAGTTGCATATGCTGAGAAATGCATTTCCATGGCTCAGGACTGGTACCAAGGAGCCCAGTGGGGACATCACCTCTGGCTGTGTCACAGGGTGTGAAGCCAGTTCCCCCCCACAAAGAGCTGTGTTGTTCTTTCATGTCCGAGGACAGGAACACATTTGATTGCATAGATGAATCCAAACTGGTGCTTCCTAACATCTTACTGCATCTCAGCATTGTCGTTCATCTGCCTCATGTAACTTGTGTTCCAGCTCTGCATCTCGATGAGAGCAGCCAGGTTATCCACGTCTTCTGGTGATTTGGACACGTAGGGTGTAAGCTACTTTCCTTGGATCTTTTTTCCCCAGAATCGTGGCAGAGTCTCCTACTGCTTCACGTGAAACTCCCTGTGCTCCGGTGTTTGATTTATCCTGGTCCTTCATCATTAATAATTTCCTTTGCCTCTCATTTAGCTTCTCTGGCAAAATGAGAACTCTTCATGCAAATAAAGGTTGTTTATATTAATGATAAAAATAGCAGCAAAGTAAGTCTTGGTGCCCTCGCTGATGTGCAACAGCTTTTTCTAGCTGGAGAAGTATCCACTTGAGACTGCCCTTTGTCTTTTACCTTTAGACTTTTACAGAAGTATGGCAATTTTCTTCCTCTCCTAGACATTAACCTTTATCGAGAAACAAGGTGGTGGTGGGGGTTAGAAATCCAGAGAGCTAATCTTTGCTATTCTTCCCTTGCCAACCAGGTCTGTAATATCCTCAAAGAGATCCAGTGAGCCAGCGAAGCGTGATCTCCCCAAGGTGCTTGCTCTCCTTGGTCTCTTTTCTCCCTTCCTGAAATAAGATTAAGAAATAAAATAATAAATATTCTTTCTTTGTTGCCTACATATCGTATTTTTAGATTTCATAGTGTAATAACTTCTTTCTTCACTTCCTCTCATCTGCTATTTTGTTCTTTATGCGGGAAGATTGTCACCATCATGACAGAGCAGTCGTCCTACAAAGCCATTTTAAAACACTTTTTCTTTACCAACTCCTGCGAGCAGAACAAGAGGTTAATGCTGATAACTTCTGCTTTATCACAGATTTTATGTATAGATCATGGTGAACGTTTTACTTAGCATTTCTGCAAAATCAAATAATTTCCCATTCAAGGTGCATACAGGTTTCTTAAAGGCACGTGAAAGCTGTAGGGCTCTGAAAAGTGCAGTGAGCATTAATAGGCACATAACAGAAAAATGAGCAGTTTTATTTCTGGCACTTTTAGAATGTGTCCAGTTTAAAAACTTGAAATACAATAAATGTTCAGAGGCTTTTTTCAAATAACATCAGATCTAATAGACGCTATTTAAAGTTGCTAAACATTAAGCGTTGTGTTATTCAACTGATCTTCTGAAAAATGCGTTCTTCTTTTCTTGTAATTAATCTCATTAAAAAGTCTTTAGCTGGTATGGAGAAATAATGGATCTTTAATGTTTTGTTTGATATTGAAAGCAAGTTCTATAGTGAGACATTAAAAAGTAGTTTTAATGTGCCGCTCAGCATGCGTGGGTTCTCGCAACCGGTGATGCCTGATGGAAATGGGATCAAAACTGCAGCTTAGGCCAAAAACGTGCAGGAGAAATGTGCTGAGGGGGGACGGGGAACTTGGCACCTGGGGACCAGCATCCTCCTGCTCTCAATAGAACAGCCCCAGGGGAAACAGCACGTCTTCAATATCCATAGCTGGTAGTTCAAGAGGTCGCATATCCCGTGCTACCAACGTGGGTACCAACGTGATGAAAAAGAATATATATATTCCCAGATTTTCTTTTTTTTTTTTTCCCCAGAGTTTTTCACAATTCAGCAAAATTCTAAAAGTCTGTGATCCTAAATCTTCCTTTTTAAAAGGTAGATCTCGAAGTTTAGCCAAAGCCAAGTAAAATTGGCTGCTAAACATCTCTGAAATATCTTGTAATCACTTGAAACAGCTCGGCTGGATCCCGTTCAAACAGATGGATCTTACTCTTCCGTGGATCTCGTTCAGAGCGTTTCCCCGTCTGTTTTGGAAACGGGAACCACCTGTGACAAGTAGCCAGAGACCTACAGGATCCTGTTAGAAGACCGTGAACCAACAGGCTCCCTAAAGAGGTGGTGGTAGCAAATCATAAGCTTTCAGGCTGGCAAATAAAGTTGAAAAAAGCAAATATTTGGTGTGATAAGACACCTTTCACTGAAAGTAATTTCGAGTTACTTCACTGGTGTTTATTGTCAAAGTAAAAGACCAATTTATTTTGCTTGCGTGTAGGGTGTCAGAAAGCATCCGACAGGTGAGAGGAAATGGTGAAGGTGATACATTGGGTATTGAGTAAGGTTTGTGATGTGGCCACGTGTAGCATTTTCTTAAGCAAAGCAGGGAAGTGTGGTGGAGCTGAGAGGGCAGCCCAAGAGAAGGCTTTGGAAGGGCTGGCCTGTGCCAAGGCTGTCCCCTGCTTGCCTTCCCAGGTGCCTGTGTATGGAGATGCTCAGGGAGGAGGCGAAGGGGTTGGAGAAAACCAAGGCTGCTTTCAGCCCATCCCCTGGTTTATTGGTGTAATACAATCCTGTAAATAGAAGTGAAAGTAGGAAGGAAAAATACACTCAAATGTGCCAAAATAAAAGGGGGGCTCGCTGGCTGGAAAGCGATACTGAAAGAGGAGCTTTAAGTCAGCTGGTGGGAAAATCCTTCTGGTGATGGACAGAGTTAAGCAGTGCTCCTTGGCAGGGTTTTGAATCGTCTTCTTAGGAGACCTTTAAAAACTAATGAGATGTGACACTAGGGGCAGGCTGTGTTTGTGGGTACCACCTTTGAGGTGGCTGGTGGAGCTCCTTCCAGCTTTCTCCTTACCCCATTTTGGGATGATGCCTTGTGGGCTGGGCCCACGTCTCACCGAATCGATCCCCTGTGACGGAGGAGCATTGGCATTGTGTGAGCTCAGCCCTCCGCCTCCTTTCCTGCTGAAGGCACCTTCCTCTAATTTATAACGTATTTCTCGACAAATACTGTCTGAACACAGAATAAAGAAATACACCTGACAATTACGATGATGGGATTTTTATGCTTGCAGAACTGCTCTGACAATGTCCGCTTTTGCTACTGTTTAAATTTCCTGAGAAAATAAATATGAGCTTTCATTTCCTTTTTAAGCAGCTGGGAGTTCAGGTGGAAGAGCTCTTGTATCATCCCAACATGGGGAAGTTGATTAGACAAGAACATGCTTAATATGAAGAAATGGGACTGAAAGTTCAAGTTTTCTTCGCTGCATTATTTACTATTTTGGGGTCACTTATCTCTCTTCTTCACTTTCCCTGGCCACTGCGAGGCTCAGTCTGATCTCTTTTGTGAAGTTTTGGAGAAACTTAGAGAGAAAGAACGATCTAAGTGTTAAATATGTTTGTTATGGACATTTATTCCGTGAACAGTTTTTTATTAAAGTCCTAACATTTTCCAGTCTTCCTTAAGAAGATTTCAGGGGGGTTTTCTTGTCCTTTTCCCTTCAGTTCACAGAAGTTTGTGTAACTAGTTTATTGGTAGAAACTGGAACTTCACAGATTTCCCATTGCTACTAAATTAATCGCTATGTTACATTGTCAACATGCTTGTAAAGAACTTAATGTGAATAAAAACTGCAGATAAAATGCGTGGGTCCGGGAAGATGCCCTGGTCTTTGTGGTGATACTGAATATTGTGGTCTAAGAAATATTAAGTCACTGCGACGTTTCTGAACACAAAAGGATAACTTCCTCTTTTTTGTGGCAGAAAATCAATGTATAGCGTCAAGACTGTATATTGACAGCTTGATTATAAAGGACACTGAATATGCTTGACCCTGGAATAGAATGGAGGAGAACAAGACATTTATACAGCACCAACAAGGCCAGCATGCATTAAATCCTGATTGCTTTTCTGAGTTACATCTGATATTTTTATATTGTGTTACCATTACTGTTTCTTTTTCAGATCTCTTTGCTTTCTGTTTGCTTTTCTTAGCTCTTTGGCATCGATACTTCCTAGCGTACGTGTAGCTGGGGGTTCATTTCTGTGCTGAAGCTTTGTCACAGCACATCCCTCCTTATTCTTCAGAAACATCTTGCATGGGTTGTGGGGGGAAAGTATGAGCTTACAGTTGAAGCTGAATCCTATGTGTGTTTTTTCCTTTTAATTTCCTGTAGCGGGTGTAAGGTTGATGCCACATGGGGTGGTTGCAAGTGCCCACGTTGAGACCTGAGCCTGGCAGGTGTCACACTGGTGGGTCTGTATTGCTCTTTGTCCCTGTGAGCACAACAGCAGAGAAACAATCCCCATGGCTTGTCCTTCTGACTTCCTACGTATGTTTTCCATCTTGTTTCAGGTGTTATGTACTCTCTTAACACCAACTGTGAGGTAACTGGGCACAGTGCTGATTATCCCACCCACCTCCAGCTGGAGCAGAAGACAGAGGACTAAAATGAAAGAGTCTAGTAAACAATAGGATTCGTTTCATCCAAAAAGGACAAAATGCTAAAAATGGTAGCAAGAAAAATCTCTGTGTTCTTTATTTTACTATTTTAACTCAGGTATAGCTGCAGTTACTAAAAGCATGTTAGGCGGTTGCAAATGAGGGAGAAATGAGCCACAGCCGTAGGGTAATTGATAAAAACATATTTAACACTATGAAATTTGTGAGAAGTTCCAGTTTCCATAGAAGGGTGTAACCTCCTGCTTATGAGTCACTTCTGTGGCTCTGCTGCCTCCCTCATTACTGCCTGACCCCAAGCATTAACAGAACTTAAGCTCTCCTTTGATGCAGAATAAACCTCGGTGACATCATATGCCATCTCTCCCTGACGTACTCTGCTTCCCAGTACTGTTTTCTCTGACATTTCATTGCTGGCATAGTTCTCATAACGCTCTTATCTCTGTTTCATAGTAGTTTCCTTATTTTCCTTTGGCAGCAAGCACAAATTCCAGAAGTTTCAAAAAATGGGAGCTGTCTCAGCTGTTTCCCTGAGCAGAGCAGTCCCACCAGGCTGGGTATCCGATGCGCTTGTCCTGACTGGGATTTCATTCTCCCTTCTCTGCACATGGCTTTCTTGTTACCACCTTCATTTCAGAAATGACTTACTGATGTGAGAATCTTTCCCAAAGCCAAGGAGACACAAGCACCTAAATTTTGCCTTACTTTTTTTCAGCTCCTACTTTCCTGTTGTTAATGGCTAGATAATAGCATTCCTTTTTCTTATAAGCAAAAAAACTCTAACATTTACAGATGTATCGTTCATGTTTCATCATTCAATAAGGAAAGGTCAGTTTATGCTGTAAACAGAGCTGCGACCGTGGTACAAGTCAGGACACTGTCCTCACCGTGATCACAGTAACAAAACCAGAGGAGGTGCAGCAGGAGAAATGTCATCTGTGGCTCACCATGTGGGTGAGCATCCAGGCTCCATGCTGGTACCCGAGGCAGCCAGATTAACATTCTCTTGAGTAACTGCTGGAGGTGCTACATTTGAAATTGCCTATCCGTTCTGGCTCAAACATCTCATTTTTTAAAATTTTTTTCCCCTCTTTGCAACAGAGCTGGAAGGACTAGGAGTATTTTAACCTGGGAGGTGGGTATTCATAATTGCCCTGCTTGTCTCGAGCTTTCCGACAGGCACATGTTCACAGCGAGCAGTTGCCTTCCGTGATCTCCGTGATTGTTTCTAGACTAAGTTAAACAGGAAATTAGATAGGGTTTTTTTACAGTCCTGCAGGGCTGCTGAAGCACCGTGTGGATAAAGTTGAGTGCACATTCATCAGGAGAGGAAACATTATCTATGTTTTATTATTATTTAGAGAATATTGGGGCATACAGATGAGCTTGGCTCTGGGGGGTCACTTAAGGAGAAGAAACCTCAAATCTTTGGAATCCACTTACCATGCCGTCCTCCCTCCAGAGCAGCTCTCAGTCCTAGGGTCTTTGTAGGAAGCAGTTATCTAAATTAGGGAACTGAAATGTGTTGTGTTTATGTATATGTTTGTGTAGTATCCATCTCAAAATGCAGCTGTCTCAGCAAGAGATTTTGCAGTGCTTAAAAGGCACACCACATTACAAACCAGATGACGGCACGCAGGGAAGAGAACCTTATCCAATTAGAAGTACAATTTGCTACAGAGAATAAATGTGACAAACTCATCCCTGTCAAGTTGTTTATCTGTTTAGCTCAGTTGCATTAACAAAGGAAAGCTCTGCCTCCTTTTGTGCTGGATGCTTCAACATACATAGGTAAAAGATGGTCCCTAAATAAATATTTTAGAAGGTTATGATGGAAGACAATAGGTGGATAGAGCAAACTGAAAGAGGGAGCACAAGTGAGACCATAACATTTAATGTTATAAGCGGTGGTCACACCATCAGCCTGACCATTCTGGAGTGTTTCGTAGTCAAAATCTCACCTGAAACACCCCAGTTCTTGGGAAGATTGCCATAAAATCTTTGCTGACCGCAGGGATTCTGGATTTTCACTTAAATCAGATTTCTAGAATAATGTTACGAAACTGCACTTTTGAATATTTTATCCATGGCTTTGGTCTAGAAATAATCCAGCAAATGATGATGGGATGCAAGCCATTATTAGAGCTTATTTTTGTGCTCTTGTTTGTTGTTGTAATTTGTGGAGAAAGGCCATAAGTTAAATCTCTAATTCACAACAAGTTTTAATGTAAATCATATCCCATTACACTACATCATAGTGATATAATACAATATGTTAGTTTGCCCTAAGTGGATGTATTTGTCTCTATTTTCTGGCTCAGATAATAGTTACCATCTGGGTGTGTGTTTATTTTTTGTTGTTGTTGTTTCTTTTAATCATTTGTGGCGCTGCTTGTTTTAAAGACGAAAATGAGGAAAATTTGAGGCTGATTTAGGAAATTGCCTGGAGAATATCAAAGGGAACATCAGACACTTTAAACGCTTCATATTTTTAACCTATTACCGAGAAAATTTTGGTAGCCTTGAGGCACGTTCCTCTCTTCCTACTCCAGTATCTGGTTTTGGATATCTTAAAAATCAGCAGCGCTGGGGCTGAGCAGGAGAGAGCAGAGCAGAGTCCCCGGCTTCAAACCCTTCTCTTTTATCTGGACTTAGCAAGTATCAGATAGAGCTGTGAAGGGCTTCGGTGTTACCCATCCCCTTGTGCAGGATGGAGAGAGATACGTCCAGCCTGACTCCCAATCTGAGCGTTCCCGTTTCTGGCTGCTGTGAGCATTTGTGCTGCAGTCAGTTCTGCCTCAGGAGTCTGTGTGTATAGCTGGAGCATTCATTATCGGTGTATTTTTATATACATGTATTTTGTATATCCTTCAGGCTGTTTTATTCAATCCCTTGCCGGTCTCTTTATTCCAAGCCAGTCACCAGTGCATCGTATGTAGGAATGAAGGTGCCTAATTTGCACCTAAATTCTAGGTTGCTGCTGAAGATGCCCCCATAAAATAAGTGCATAAATTCCTTATAAAGTCACAGGGGAGAAACAGTTGCTTTGAAGGCTCCCAAAGAGAGATCTTTCCTACCTGACTTTGGCACTTAAGTTGCTCTCAGTAGTGCTGTGATCTTTTTCTTTCTGATGAAATCTCAGGGATTTGAGGTATGATATACTTTCTTCTCGTTCTGCTCCAGCGCAAGACGACTGTGGTGTTCAAAGATCATAAAGAACACACGGAGTTGAATTTGGCCTCTGTCGGTGAACAAAGGATATGTATTCAGTCTTCTGTTTCGGGGCACCTATAACAATATTTTAGATGAGGATTTGGAGAACGTAAATGTAGGTTCCAAACTTGCAAGCATTTAGAGAAGGGATAGATGGTTCATGGCAGTGCATCTGCATGCCTCACACAGAGGCAGGAATATGACTCTAAAAAGCTCAGCTCTCAAATCATATAACTTTTACCCTAAGAACTGAGCAAACCTGACCCGATTTATGCTAGTGCACCACTGTCCATAGAAAACACCGTCGCCATTGGCAATACACAACCCCGTGGGTGCTTTTAAAAATAGGAGAGCCCTGCTTAGCTCCCTGCCGGCGAGTCTGGCAGCACCCGTGAAAGCCAAAATGAATCCTTGTTCCTCCCAAAATCTCTGTCTTTCTGAGTAGGCTTCACAGCATTAACTGGATGGGTACCGTACCTACCGTGGCTTGTCCCTTGTAGACCTCACACAGGTACAAGGTGAAGCAGCAATGGCAGATGGACATCTCAGCACATCTAGTGAGGACCCTCTTTTGATTCTTCTTCTACCATATCCTGGAAGCTTCCATGCTCTTGTCCCGTGCACTACTTTGGATGCTGCTTTCTAGACTGCTTTTGAGCCTTTACCCCATTTAATTTCCATCGTCTCATGCAGAGAAGGGCAGAATTTATCCCAGCATCTTTTCTAGACATAAAATACTTGAATCATATTTTCTTGTTATTTCTATTCAGACATGGAAATCCGAATCACACAGTTCCTAATGATGTTACACGCAATGAAAGGAAGGGCCTTTTCCCAAATACTTGCCTTTATTGTGTCATGATTAGAGGCAACAAATAAATGAGAGAAAACAACGTTTTGGTTAAATAGAAAAGTCATGGCTATTTTCTCTATTCAAACTGTTTTGATATGATAAACTGCAGAAGAAAGAAATTACACATGAGAAAACACTTGAAATTACTATTGGCATTGTCAAACAGTACCATTTGCTTGAAAAATATCTAATGTTCAGACAACAGTGTTTTTCAGAATCAGTGTTGAGCTAAATCCTCTCGGGTTGACTTGGGATGAGTTTCAGAAGCGTCTTTCTTTGCTACGTAATTCTGTTATTGCTATTTGTGCCTCTGATGAAGGTTTCCAGGTACAGCAAGATTTATCTAGACCAAATATGTGGCCATATGATAGGTATATGTTCCTCACCACCGATAGAGATAAGCATCCAAACTGGGCAAAAGTAAAATAAATTGAAAGTCAAATTGAAATGCTTTCTGTAGACACATATCCCCAGTTCTTCTGTTTGTTGTACATATTAGAGTTAAGCACGACTTTGCCCATGCTTTAGGCTCTGTCATCTCTTTTGAATTTGACTGTATAAAATATATCAGATAGAGTAGTCTTGTTTACTTGGAGATTCAAAGGTGGGGCACAGAAGCTTCATGTATCTGCATAGCAAAACTTTATTAAGTGGAACCAGCTATACTCCAACAGAAAAATGGCCAGGGGCCTTAAAGGAAATTAAAATGAGCCATAACAATTGGAATTCACACAAGAGCATAAAGGACCTTCCTAAGATAAATAATACATGCATTAAAAAGCGTTGAACAGGAAAGAATGTGATAATGGAGATTGTGTCTCAAAAGCAAAAACAAAATCAGAAAATAAAAATAAGACCTTTGAGTGAAGAACACCATGCCAACGAGGGCTTCACGGGGAAGACATGCCTGTAGCCTGGATCTCCTGCCTCCTTCTTTCTCCAGGGGCTGAGCTGAGAATCGAGCTCTAAAACACTTGCAAGGGAAACGTCACTTCAATAGTCAATCAGGCAAGGATTTCTTAGATACTGGAGGATGAAATCTGAGTCTACACTGGATTTTTATAGAAATTCAATACATTGATTCCACAGTGGACATCTTCATTTTGGGGAAAATTTCTGAAGAATTGTGGCAGATATCTATTCATGGCATCTTAGAATTGAAAAATAGCAAGGAATAGGAAGCCGTGCCATTCAAAAGGATGCTGTTACTCAAACACTTTAGAAAACTTCTGTAATGCAGGAGATCAGAGCAGATAATACAGTGATGTCATGGCCTTATAATATCAATGCAATAGTATAAAAGCCCAAATAACTTGAAGAAGGCGATGTCTGGAATTCATGGCATTACAGATTGACAATCAGTATCAAAAAGGGTCTGGTTTAGATATAACAAAGCAGAGAAGAAAAGGACGGAAAGGGAGTGACAGAGGGATGGCTCAGGTGGCACCTGTGTTGTTCTCTGATTCCATGGTTCATCTTCCACACTCCCGTGCATCTTTCTCCTCTGTCTTTCTCCAACTTAAACGTGCTCCAGGATCTTTACTCTAGTCTTAACTGTCAGAGAGCAGCAGCAGTGGTGGCTTCTTAGCAAGTGAAGGAGAACCAGGAGCCAGAGTGAGAGCAGGGCAGGCAGGGCAAGGGCACAGAGCACAGGACCTCGTAGCATTTTCAGTACTTGCCCCTAAAATGGACTGGGTTTTGAAACCTGTGACTGCCTGATACAAGCTGAGTTGGTTTGAATGCAACAGGTTTGAATGCAACAAAAAGAAATGTTCTGATGCAACTGTGAAAGTTGCTGGCCACAAGCCACATAGAGTTCTGGGTTTTTTTGTTGTTTTTTTTTTAAATACAGAAGACACATTAAGACTAGAGAGAATCAACAGAATAGCCCCATCCTTCTGTACAGCAGCAATGAAGCCATAGGCAGCATGTGCATGTCCACTCCATAGGCAATATCAGTAGGTTGTAAGAAATACCGAGCGTTCTATACAAATTAAGGCCTTTTTGAAATGGAACAAAAGCCATAAACCATGTTATAATACAGAAGCACATCGTCACTGTCCTAGATTGTTGCAGCAGCGAGAAGTTTGGTAGGTGAGTATGTGCTGGTATTCCTGCAAAAGACTTTACACCATGATAGAGTACAAGAAAAACAGTCCCTGACTGACCAAAGAAAGTATCTTCTCTGATGGATCACAACCAAGGCACAGAGCTCAGACCTGCTTGTGAAACTGCCCTCCACCACCCCCACATTGATGGTTATCCAATTGATGTTGGAAACGTTCTAACTAATTAGTGCTAAAATCTTTGCAGGCTTATCCCAAGCTCGTTTGAAGTCAAAGGGCATGTTTATATTGACTTGATGAGTTTTGGACCGGACACCTTGGCTCTTCACACATGTGACATCTAGCTCCCTAGTTGCGTGCACATAAAAAGAGAGAACATAAAAGCTGTCGAGTTTCTGTGCCCTGTGATTGTCCTCAGTGATGCTTGGTACTCTTTTCCAGAAGGCTTCTGCTACCTTCTCACTCCAGGCTGTTTTGATGACTTAATAAGGAAAAGCTCTTGTCATCAAACAAAGCTCATCCAAATACATATCTTTCTTTGATGCATCCCAGGTCTTGGACTGAATTTCTTCAAAAGCAATAAACAGAAAAAAAAAAGAGAAAACAATTATCAACTTTGTGTGTAGACATCTGAGCTTCTAAAACAAAGCTTTCTTTCATGTCTTCCAAGTGTTCAAGGCTAGAAGTAGGCTTTTGACCCGATTCTCTAGAGAAACTCCTTTAGAAAATAACTTCTTCTTTGATTGCTTGTCAGGGTTTTATTTCATGCCAGTCTTACTAGGCTAACATTATAAAAAGCTCAGTTTCAGGAAATAGCCTGGAAGCCACAGAGTGGATTTTAATAGCTCCAGAAATAAGGAAGCTTCAGGTCAATGGAGAACACAGAATTAGCTGAAAAAATCAGTATCAGCAGACATGCTGGCTGTGTGTAGTGACAATCGCTTCTTCACACTGGTGGATATGATACACCTTTCATTCACATTACCTATTAGAGTGGTTATCAAATTTATCCCCACCAAGGACAGCAAGAGCTTCGGTGCTCATGGATGGGAGTAAATATTTTACAACAATCATTTTCTCATGTTGTCACATTATTTTATTTTACTCCTGGAAATGACATTTTTCATCCAGTGGATTCCCAAGTTGTGAGGTGCAATGGAAATATTTCATGACTGAAAATATTTCATCCTGCTTACTGTATTTTATTTTTGAATTTCCTCTAGAAGTGGCTCAATTCTGAAGAATGATAAGCACATTAATACTCTCACACAGAAAACCTAGACTGCATGTAGGTTTAACAGAATTTTTTTCAGTGTTATCTTTAATGCTGCCTATTGTTTACCTGTATGAAAGCATTTGTAGATGGCTGACATAAAATCTGCAGCCGTAAGGGCTGGCTGTACTTCTCAAACCACTTGAGCTCTTCAGTCATGCATGAAAGGGCTGGACCTTTCAGACAGGTTCTGGGAGGTTTGCGTGTAATGACTAATGCAGACAATAAAACCAAAAGCATTTGCTTCTCAAGGTTATGGCAAACAAAATAATCTGTATTTCATATAGTTGTTAAAATTGCTAAAAATTATTTGGGGATGAAAGGAAAAGGTCCCATTTCCACAGCAGAAGTTCATCCCCTCATATTCCATTGCTAAAATGCAGCTCTCCAGGGTTTTTACTCCTCACAACTTTCCGCTGTATTTCATTAATCCAAAGCCAGTTACCCGTTTTTTCCAATTAAAGGCGCTTGAAGATGAACCTTCTTCAAGCTGGTCAATGTTGTTCTTTATTAGTAGGTTGGTGCTTTCCTTTTACCATTTCATATCTCTATAGCCTTTCTTTTTTTATGTGACACATTTTATTTCTTCATAACCACTTTGGCCAACATATGAGAGATTTTTTCCCCCATATATTTGTAGAGTTTAAGGCCACAGCTGATGCCTCTGATTACCTTCTGAAAAGCTGTAGAGTTTCACCTTGTGATCCTGGATCGGACCCCGTACTATATTATGGAGCCAAGAACATGAATTGAAAATCCCCTTCATCCTTAGTTTGATTTGTGATGGGCAATCCTCCTGGTTCCTTGACAGTACGTTCCAGTGGATAACTAATACCAAAACCTTCACCTTATTTCTCATCTGAATGTACCCTTTTACAGCTCCCAGCAACTGCATCCCTTTAGTCTTTGTCCATTATGTTAAGGAATGAGAAGGGTTTTTCCCACTGTAGGGTAGCACTAGGCTTTGATGAAGTCTCCTCTTACCCTTTTTATTGTTGGTAGATATGAAGGAGAAAATATTTTAGAGTCAGGAACCAAATAATGTAGCCTTTGAGGAAACCTCTGAGGAAACCATGAACTGAATTACCTGTAATTGTTTATGCGATGCAATTTCAGGGATGTGACGATCCTATTAATGTCATACTGTAAAGATTCTTACCATGCCCTGGAGGAAAACCTGACAAAAGTAAGCAAACAAAGGAAATGGAAGTTATTAATCACAAATCTGATTTTTTTTTTCTTTCTTCATATTAAAAATGGTGTCAAAAATAAGCAATAAAACTCCACATTAGTTCCTTATTCCCCGGGGAAGATGCAAACTGCATCATCCATGCAAATCATACCTGCTTTTATTATGGAGGCAAGTGGTATTAAATCCTAGATGCAGCACAGATAATTATCATAGATAATCCAGCTAGTTCTAGTGACAAGTCTATTTAGAAAGGTGAGTCTTTTTTTTGACCTAGCAAAACTAAAAATGTTTGCAAGAAGACAAAAGTAAATCCCAGGAAGCTTTATAACTGGAGGAAAGCTTTAATTCAATTACTTGATGAAGCAGCTCTGAAAATATTCACTTCAAATCTCAATGTCATTTAACCTCCAGTTTGTTTAAAGAATAATTTGAGACAGAAAGTTTAATGAAAATTAAGCATCTTAAATTCAAGTTAAAACCCTCACAGACTCTGTCTTACCTTAGTTGGCTTATGTTATCTGACTGTTTGGGGTTTAATGGAATGAGCTTTTAATGAAACTCAAGTTCCAACAACATTTCAATATTCAAATAAAAGCAACCTCAACAGCAAGTAAAGCTCTGCAAGTGCTGTTGAGGTAATTTCTCTCATCCCTTTATTTTTGAGTCTGGGTGACAGCTTGTTTCCAAAATGCTGCTGGATTCTTTGGGGACTCTTTGAGGATCCTCCTTATGCTATGTCTGTCTTATATATATATGTATATATCTGGTCCCTGCTTGCAGGAATGTTTTTGGATTGGGCAGTGCATTCCATTCTTAATGCATCAGGTTCTGTAATGCCTTTGAAATTTTATTTTGAAAACCTGTATTCCTCGCAATATCATTGCGGTCCCGTAAATTCTTAAGCTTGACGTTCTTAAGAGTCCTTGAAGGTTCTTTCACTTGCATTAAAAATATAGATTGTATATATCAAAGTCTCCTGGCTTCATAGATAAAGTACTTTGAAAGTTTATATTATTAATATGGCACACTTGCTTGAAGTACTAAAATAGTCTCTTCAAGTGTAGCTTCTTTTAAATACTTCTGTAGGCTTCTTGTAACTTAAAATTTTAATTAGCATGTTTCATAGGCCTGCCAAATAATTAACTCTTCGGTTATACACTCAAACAGTTTCTTAGTTATTAAACAAACAAAGTATTGATTACTTGTAACAGAATCTTCCTCCTGTCATAAAAGCAGGTACATGTCATCACCCAGTTCAAAATGGCATCAGGAACAACCACAAGCAAGTTTTAAAGCTGGATAAATTATATGATAGCAATATTTTTTTTACAAAGTTTAAAGAGAGAAGAAGTTTAACAGTGTCTGAACACAGATAAACAAGCAGGTTGTCACCTCTATAGAAATAATGAAATGACAGTAATCCAAAAAACTTTTCTTGAAGTTTCTCAAATGTGACACTCTTTTGACGCATCAAAGTCTTCCTTTTAACTCTTGGTATGTTTGCAAAAGATACCAGTGTTTAACACGATCATTTATAATAAGACATGTCTCCAGAGGAAAAACTCTGCGGTTTAAAATTAGATTATTGTGCAGGAATGAGGTGGGCTATTTTTATGGATGAGCTTCTGCCATGAAATAGCTGAGATTGCTGCATACTCAGTGTACTCAATTAAAGAGTTAATTTGTTAGGATCTTCTAGGATAATCTTATTTTGAAGAGGAGAGACAAAATTGTCTTCAGAAGAGTCACTCTCATTACAGACATCTCTAAGGAAAAATTTTTGCTTGTCTGGCTTGGGAAAGAGTTTTAGTTCTTTACTTATTAAATTTAAGATTACAGTTAGAAGTCTCACAGTGAATATTTTGCGTGCAACAGGAAAGTCTTACAATGTTTAGAGTCCTGGGGAGTTTCAGGGGATGTCTGTGACAGAACAGAGTAGTAACCAGGTTTTGTGAACTTTTACTGTCCTTTCTTCTGTTTTACTGCTTACTTCTGTTTCACTTTATTCACTGGAGGTTCTGATTCTCCCCAAATTGCTGTATTGGAATCTAATTCCCTCATATTGCAGTGCTCAGAGAGTCTTTATGTTGATGAACAAAATTAGTCTTTTTAGCAAGTAATTACTTAAATTACCTTAATTATATAATAATGTAAGGTCAGCAACAAAATTACATATACTCTAGCTGAATCATTATAATGCTGATGACATTAAGTGCCAACACTAACTTCCATCCTGTCTCTCCCAAAGCCAAGGTTTTGTACAATCCCACTGCAGTTTACTCAGTGTAATTTAGTTTGAGGTGTTTATCATAGTGGAGATGGCCAAAAAGGTATTTGAGATAATTAGTTAAGTGATTTTGTAATTGCTAAAACATCTGTCGGAGTTAATTCTGGCAAGGTAGACATTTTATTGAAATAAAAATATTCTCATAATACCTTTGGCAAAATAGCTCCCTTGAAGTCGTTGAAATGGCTATGGGGAAGAATTTGGGGCATTGAATTAGTCTTTAGTTGCTCACTGCATAAACTCTCTGTCCTTCTGTCGTCTCAGCTTAGGAAGACGTTGTCAAGCTCAGTGCAGTAAGTCTTTAGCTGCTTATAATAAAACTCTTTTAGCTTCTCCAGCACTGTGGCTGTTCTGGAGAGTCGAATGGTCCTTGTGCTCACAGGGTATTTCTGTTGTGTCTCCCCTGACCTCAGATGTGCCGGTGCTGAAGCCTTTTCCCTTATAGGGCTCTAATTTTGTTTCAAAATTTTATTTTTTGTCACTTCAGACAACTGTAAGTGTACACATTGCCTTTTCAGAGTCTGTAAATGAAGCTGAACTTCTACAAATACAGGTCATATTTAGAGCATTTTTAGAATTGGTGAGGCCTCACCTCGAGTACTGTGTTCAGTTTTGGGCCCCTCACTACAGGAAAGACATTGAAGTGCTGGAGCGTGTCCAGAGGAGAGCCACCAAGCTGGTGAGGGGTCTGGAGAATAAGTCCTATGAGGAGAGGCTGAGGGAACTGGGCATGTTTAGTTTGGAGAAGAGGAGGCTGAGGGGAGACCTCATTGCCCTCTACAACTACCTGAAAGGAGGGTGTAGAGAGGTGGGAGTTGGCCTCTTCTCCCAAAGGAATGATGACAGGACCAGAGGTAATGGTATGAAGCTGCGGCAGGGGAGATTCAGATTAGATATTAGGAAGAATTACTTTACTGAAAGAGTGGTCAGGCACTGGAACAGCCTGCCCAGGGAGGTGGTGGAGTCACCATGCCTGGAGGTATTTAAGAAACGTGTAGACGTGGCTCTTCAGGGCATGCTCTAGTGCCCAAGATTATAGGTTTGTGGTGGGGTGTAGTATGTGGGGTTGTGGGTGTGGGGTTTAGTTGGTGGGTGGTGGTTTGGGGTTTGTTGTTTTTGTGGTGTTTTTTGGTTTTTTGGGGTTTTTTTATGTGGTTGGACTCGATGATCTCGGAGGTCCCTTCCAACCACTAAGATTCTGTGATTCTGTAATTGAACAGAGGCTAACATTTTGGGGAATGCCAGTGATGCTGCAATTGAGTATCTGTGGTAAAAAAAACAGTCTCGTGGTGAAAACTATGTGTAGAGATGAAAGCTGCCCCGTTGCAGTGGTTCTCCTTTAGTAAATGCAGGCTGGGTGTGTGCCATCCAGTGAAGCAGTGTTGGTGAACTGGTGCAATTGGGGACCCTGGCACCCAGAAATGCTCAGTTGTGTAAATGGTTCTTGCCTCAGTTTTGCCTGGACCCAACTGACAGTCTCCCAAACGGTTCCCAGTTGCACTGCAGAAGTTGGCACTACTTGGTTCACTGTAACAGATAAAACATTAATGTCCATGGGGTCAAAGGAAGGGCAGTTTGGTGGTGGTCATCCAGGTGAGTTCCACCACATGTAAATGGCTCTGTGATGAGTACAGGAGTAGTAACTGCCATCCAAGACATGTTTGGTATGGATGGACTGTGTTACTGATCTTAATCTTGTATTGCACCCTACTAACGAACAGCATGATGACGTGGAGTCCCCAGAAGATGCCATGGAGCTGAAAATTGAGCTCGCTGCTGTTGTGATGCACAGAAGTTTGCAGTGCAAGTGTTGAACCTGATTTATGCACAGAGTGGTAACTGGTCTGTGTTAGAGGCAAAGCAAGATGAGTGGAAAGAAAGTACTCCAATGTCCAAAAAATAGATTTGCATATATTATTTCAAAATTTTCTGTAGATATATTGTCAATATGGGCAATCAATGGAGATTGATATTAAAGATCGGGAAGAAGCAGGGCTCAGGAGCTTATCAAGCTAAGGGGAGAGGGGAGCATCCAGAGAGACAAAAGTGGTGAAGTACAGGAGGACAACGCAGCAAAAGGAGAAAGTGGATCAGAAGGTAGTTTGTATTTACGGTCATTAAGATCAAAACCAATTCATATACCTCAGTAGTTCCGAGCTGGTGTCAGCTTTCTCTGTGATCACCTTTTAGACCAGACGTGTTTAATAAGGACTGGTTACGTCAAAGGTAGCTTAAAATTATTTATGAACTTGTGCTGTAGCTGAAGTTTTCTCACCTCCATGAAAAAACAAGAGAAGTTGTAGCTCCGGGTCATTTTCTGGTACAGTTCCCAGTCAGGTTGGCCAAGGACGGAAGGATGATGAGTTCTAGGAAGGCTCAGCATCTCCAAACAGACCACGGTGAAGCCCCTTGAGTATCACATCACCACTGGCTCCCTGCTCTGAGCCAGTGCTTCCCACCCACCCCACCACGTGTCGAAAGTCCATGTCCCCAGGGGCAGCCTCAATTCAGCACGGAGGGAGGGCTCCCAAAATGGTTTAATCAGAGCATATGTCTCTTGGCACCTTTTTGAAACAAATTAGAACAGGGAACCGGTGCCCTCACACACATCCAAGTCTCCCCGCTCTCATTTCACAGCCGCTTACAGAAGTGGGATGGAAAGAGCAGAAGGATGTCAGGGCAGCTGGGTGGTTGGCTGCAGGGAGCAAGACCTGCCATAGGGCAACTTAATGTTTTGAACAGTAAGGGGGGAAAATGTATTTGATTGAATAAATGTGAAAGGCATTCAAAGAAATATCAGGGTATTTCTGCTGAATGTACTGAATGTTTTGTCTCTCTTTCTATATCACCAGCATCACTGCTGAGAAGGACACTTATGTTCCTCGGTAGCTTTCTTTAGAGGGGGTAAGAAAAAGATAGTGCACAAAAAAGGCATTGGAAATAAGAACTTTTGTTTCCTCTTTCAAAGAAAGTTAAGATTTATTTTTTTTTATATGTATGATTGATCTTATTTCAAAGTCACTTTGAAATTTTGGGGGTATGTGATGGATGAAAAGTTCCCTGGGAATGAAAAGAATTTTAAAGTTTTTAAGAAATTGAAAGAAATGTTGAACCATATTGCAACCACCAGTTTGTTTCTCAGCATTTTCATTGCTATTATTTTTATAATAGAGAAGGTTTTGTAGAGGTAAATTTTGTAGTTTATAAGAGAACTAAAACCATGTAGGAGTTTATACATCTGTGACTAAACTTTCATCTGTAGTAATGTGTGTCAAAAAAAAAAAGCATTGATATCTGGAAAGCTGAAGCATGAAGTTAAACCTGGTGCATGATAGGTTACAGCAGGCAATCGACATCACCTCCCTGTCTGTAAGAAGTCAGTTATTTGTCAGTGTTAAATAAAACAAAGACAAATAAGAAAATAGTAGGTACAGTAAGATTTTTCAACAGGTGACTGTTGTTAAGACTGTTTGGCTTCTCCTCTGTTCCTTTACATTTTCAAAGAAGACTTGGCAGTTTGCAAACACAGTACAGGCAGCACAACATTGTGTTAAATGATGAGAAGTTGGTCAGAAATGGATGCTTCGGTAGTTGCAAGTTTGTCATTGAGAAAGAAGGAATATGTGCTGTAGAGAAGGGTAGTTTTACCAAGGTTCATTTGCATCTGTAAGTAGAGATGTGTGTGCGTAAGTACACAAACAGCACAGAGAACTGAACTGTGTCTTCTCTTGAAAGGAACAGGGGAACCTCCAGTGAAACTGTGGAACATCTAAAACTCATGAAACATCAGACGAATTCGCCTAAAATGCAACTCATCTGTGAATTTTACAGCCATAAATTACCTCAGATGTAAGAGCCTGTTATGCATTTTTTCCTGCTCAGATTTCCCCCACTGCATCCACTCGGTCCTGAGCCCGCTTTCCCTAAGTGTCCCCTAGGGTAAGGACCTACCTGTTGTCAAAGGAACGGCACAGTATTGATGAAAAGCATATGGGATCTTTATGCCTCAGGGCCCACATTGCCCATGGCATAGACATCATCAAGTGACAAAGAGCTTTCACCAATTTACCTTATCCTCAAGTGATTCACTGAATTAATTTAGTTCCTGAGTGTTTCATAGTAGTTATTTCCCTTCAGCAGGCAGCAGATGGTAGTGCCTTTCTTTAGATACAAACACCAATATTTTTTGTCTCTTTATGGTGTTTTAAGGACATAGACCTCATAAGGTGTTTTGTCCTTAAAAATTAGGGAGCTCGTCAGACCCAGCCTGATCTTAATTTTTCCCCAAGAACCTCTCACACAAGGATGTATTCTTGGAGCATGGGCAGTAGAGCAGTTATCCAAGGATGGTCTGCTCTCAGGTCTCTCTGGCTTCCTTCCTCGTGGCAGAGTTTGGGGGGCTGAAGTACTACCCATGGTAGGAAAAGATTAGCCTAGGGTCCATTTAGTGATCTGGACATATATAAGTCCATGGGACCAGACAAGGAGAGACCAGTGGAAGTCACTCACTTTGACCTAAGTAAGGCTTTTAACAGCCTCCCGTAGTACTCTTGTATGCAAATTGGATCTGTATTTCCATATTGGAGATGTGTTTTGCATAGGTACACTGTGAGGTAGGTGGAACATTGACTGCACTCCTAGTCTTGAAGGGTTGTGATTCTGGCGTGAAGCCAGTGACTGGTTCCTGGGAGTTTCTAAGGGGTCAGCTCTGCAGAAAAGGACCTGAGGACAAATTGAATGTCAAGTTCTCTTGTGGCAGTGAAAGTGAAGTCTGTGCTGGCTCTTTCCATTAGGGGCAGTGTAGCCAGCAGGTCCAGCAAAGTGATGCTTCCTCTCTGTTCAGTAGTCGTTTCTAATTTTGGATAGTCCAGCACAAGAAACATATGGACATACTAGAGTGAGTTCAGTGAAAGGCCACTAAATTGTTTAGGGGGCAGAGCACATGGTGTAGGAGGAGGAGCTCAGAGAGATGGGGTTTGTTCAGCCTTAGTAAGAGAAAGCTTTCCTTGCTGTATAGAGCCACTTGTAGGGGGGTGAAGAGCAGGCAGAGCCAGACTCTTCTCAGACAGGCACAGAAGAAAGAGAAGACACAACAGACACGAGTTGCAGCAAGGGAAATTCCGATCAGACATTAAGAACAAAATGAGGTGGTCAGACATTGAAGCAGGTTGCCTAGAGAAAGTGTAGCATCTCCATCCTTGGAGATACTCCAGAATCCACTGGGCAAAGCCCCAAGCAACCTGACCTAACTTTGAAGTTGGCCCTGCTTTGAGCAGGGCGTTGGACCAAATGGCTATAGATAGCCCTTCCAACTTAAATTATACTGTGATTTTATAAACCGTGGGACAGAAATGATTTAAAAACAGGTTCGGCTCATCATTTCAACGTAACACTCTTAACACTGACTTTCTGACAATGCAGGTGCTGTTGTTTTAAAGTCTCTTCTGTGCTCCTTTTGTGTCGGGGGCCGCAGTGCCTGCAGACACCTTCGTGCAGTAAACTGTCCTGCTTTTATGGGGTTTGCAGCAGTGCAGGGGGTGGGTGTTGGGCCAAGGACAGATGGAGCAAACAGCGTGCCAGGGCAGGTTGTTAAATACCATGTCTGTAAGGCGAACTGAGTGGTTACCACCTTCTACTCACAAATGAGGTCTGAGATCTTTGTTGGGTTAAACTCACCCTCCACTGTTCACTCAATTTGGCGCAGGACAAAGGAGTCTGCGCGCGGTGGTATCCAGCCAACAGAAGGTCAGAGGAACATACTGACGGGCAAAGTATCTTTCCTGCTTTCCCTTGGATATATAAAGTTAACATTTAATTGTTGCAACTGCTTTGGCTGGAGGTCCTGATGTTGGACAATTAACTTATCAATTTCTAACCTTGTGCCTGAACTCTGAGAAGCGGATCTATACTTGGTAGAGCTGCTGCATTTCACTGAGCTTCTACTAGGGATCAGTTTGACCTGAGCTATGCTCCGCTGTTGTCTCGTGGCAAAGCTTGAAATTTCCCAAATTGTTTAGCAGTATAAATGCTGCAAGAAGAATTATAGTGGTTTCAGTGTATCCTGATTTGCTGAAGTAACATCTAACCAGGCTAAGCAATAGTTTAATCGCAAAGCCAATTATTAATGTTCTTTATTAGAGGTGCCTGAATTCACCCTGACGGGTTTCCATTCTCTTTCAAGTTGTGACTTTGTATTTGCCCCAGAAGCCTGTTGGAGAGTGGAAAGATGTGGCAAAGATTTTTAAGGGACTGTCAGAGAGTCCCTGGAGACAGACATCGGAAAGTGCTTTCATAATTATTCCATGGGGTAGATTGCGTGACATCAGTATGATTCATGCAAGGTCATCGCAATTCATCTTCGTATCTGAGTAGAAAGTGGGAATAGGATACTGAGGGGAAAAAAAAGAGTTGCTGTATGTCCAATTTTGGTATAAGGTGCAGAGTCATAAATAAACAGTTAGGTGTCATCTTGAGGAATTGGGGTGAAATAAGGTGGAAGGCACATTTAGAAAAAAACTACATTTTTAGGACATTCTCATGTTGTTTGCTACAGATTGTATGTTAAAGCTACAGTATGATGATAACCAGCACAGTAGCAAAACCATGCAATAAATAATACACAAAATATGTAATGCTTGGTACAGTTAAAATAGGCAAACGTTTATGATCTAAAATGTTGTTAATGCCCCTTCCTCTTCTAAGGGGCGTGGTGAGGGTTGCCACCTATTTCTAAATGCAGATATTTTGCAGAGTGATTTCTTTTTGCCTGCTCCCCCTCAACGTTTCTCATGCCATCTTTTATGCCTCTTGAATTACTATATTGCTTTTTGTACAAGAAATGGCATTTGAGTGTATATTTGAAATGACCAGGATTGGTATTAGAAATTAAATAAAATATTACCTTTTTTTTTTCTTTTTGTAAATTGCTCCAATAGTAGCAAATTAACAGTAAATTGATAGAGAAAGGTAAGCACAGATCCTTTAAATCATAGTGAAGTTTTTGGCATTCAAGCTAGAAGTGTCTCAATTTAACACATCATTGGTTTGTATTATTAGAAATTTCATTGGTTTGTGGAGCGTATGATGGTTATGCTCTAAAATTGAAAGTACATAGACTCAGGACTTCTCCAGCAGGCTGAGCTCTTACGCGGTTACTGAGCAGTGTGCAGCAACTGCCATGGCTTGTTAATAAGCACAGGCAAACCACCATTAAAACCCTACTTGCCACTGTATAGAAAGATTTTTAACAGTACTTATTTTCTTGTTTATAGTTCTATATCAATCACGAAATGGGAACTGAGAGACCAGTAAATGTCATTTGCCACTTTTCGAGTGGCATGAATTTATCATCTGCATTGCGTTTCATCACATTCATCTGTTTCCTTCCAAACGGGAGTAGGGGATTAGAGTGGAAATGTGTCTTGAATCATTAAAAGAAACACTGCTTAAAATAGTAACGTAAATTAAACTAGCAAAATAGTTTCAGTTAATACTTAGTCAGTGTCATCCAAACTCTTCTTTTACTCTTTTGAACTTTATTCCTTGAAAATTATCCTGCAACCCCCTCAAAATAGGGGAGACATTTTTGGTTTAATAGTAAAATATTTTTAAAAGCTTACTAAACTTTAAGAGGGTCTTTATTTGCCAACCGTTATGACTGCCTTCTCCACGGTATATTTGACGGGAACTTAGCAAGGGTTTATTATGTCTATAAAGCCCTAGCATGGTATTTATTCTTTGTCATGTGCAGGCTGTGTTAAATGTGCCTTCTGCCACAATCCTGGAGCTGGTTTTATCCCGCTGGTGGTTTTCCCCTGTCTGTGGGGAGGGTGACAGGGTGAGCTGTTTGACACCGTCTGATAATGAGCACTTCTCCACTCTTGTGTGCTGCTGTGAAGTCATTACTTGGTACTTAAGATATGGTCTTTGCCTTCTCCCTGGATGGATTGGGCTCATCTGTTGGCAGCCTTTTGCTCTTAAAGCCTAATGTTCTTCGTTATTCCTTGCTAAATAAAAAATGTTAACATGTTTGTGCTAATGTGGCGTAAGAAGCTGATGTGTCTGAAGCACAGGGTGGTTTCACTGTGCTGGCCCGTTCACAGGGCAAAGCTGAGTAGTTTCTGCTGGGGCATGTCTGATGGCACAACAGTCTGTGTAAGTAGTGCTTCTAGTGTTCTTTGGCTGGCATACATGGTCCTGCAACATGATGGGACATAGGGATGGTGTGTCACCAGGCTGGGTAATGATGGGTGTTAGTCACAGGATGGAAGAGGGTTTGCAAAACACTTGGGAAACCAAGTAGCAAAGAAGATACCAGATTCTCCTATCTGGATGCTGCCAGTACGAGTGTTGTTGGAGCAGTTAGAGAGTTGAATCCACTCTGCAGATGGCAAATTAGATATACTCATTAAATCTGTTCCGTGTGCTAAAATACCTCCACGGTTGAGGATGCTCAAATTCAGCTCCAGTGCAGACAGGCAATTCATGAAGAGGTGTAAATCCTACCGCAGTCATGGTAGGATACCTGCATCTTTGGTCAAGGACACTGATGCAGGGTATAGCTCCTTTAGCATGAAGAACATCTGAACCATCTACACTTGCATTGAGACATTCCCCTGCAAGGTCTGTTTTCTTAATAGAGCCAAAACTGGGATCTGAATGAGTTGTACTTGAAAGCAATTGCTTCTCTTCTTTTAATTAGTACTGGTTGAATACTATTAGTTGAATAATGTATTTGATGAATAATGCTGTTGCCCATCAAATAAATTATTCAATTAATCTTTTTTTGCATTACCTAAACACTTCTATAGAACGTTGCAAATATCCATTGAATAATCTATTAGAATGATGCATTGCTTTTCAAATATACTATACAACAAATAATTTTATCTAGTATTCAGCCAAGTTTTCCCTTAATTAAAATTTGCATGTATATAACAGCTGTGCCTGAAGAATCACAAAGAATTTAGGTAGTAGCAGCCATGAGGTGGAGAAAAGTGTTTCTGTTATTATGGGTGATTTATGTTTTGTAACTCCTGTGGTATTGTGTTTTAAGAGTATGTCAGGGATGCCAAGAGCTTTGAAGAATCTTTTTTTTTCCTTTTTCCTTTTTTTTTTTTTTTTTTTAATAGAGTTACTTTTAGAATGATCTCCAAATAAATAATATACATTTTAATAACAGTGATGTTCGGCCACTCTTGAAAGAGGAGCATTTTGCAGTCAGTTCATTGCACAAGGGTGGAGAATGAAGGAAGAGAAGCTGAAGAAAAGAGCCAGTTCCCCGGCAGAGATTCACAGGGCGGGCAGCATCTTCTCATCTGCACTCGCATGCAGAGAGCTCTCACTCCCAGCAAACGGCTCCAAGAGCCCAGCTCAGAAGGGCTGACTGCTCCTGGCAGGGTCCAAAATAGTGGGTGGCAGGGGACCCAGCTTCCACATCTAATATGTACACCGATAATCAGCACAGGCAGGTCAAATGCCTTGAAAAATAAAACATCAAAAGGTGGTTTGGAGAAAGCTGTCGGACAAGTATCAGGGAGTACGGGGTGATGGTTCACTATTGCCTCCTTCAGGTGTCCCCACCAAAACATGTGTGTGTGTGTGTGTACATCTATGTTGGGCCTGGAAGGAGAAAGGGAATGTGCCCCAAACCAGCTCTGGCTGTAATGGCACACGACCATGGGCTGGTCTGCTTTTCCTCTTCAGCTCTTTGCTAAGAAACGCTCACCTTTCAAAAGGGAGTCTGTTGCACACCGAAGCAGGATCTGTGTGACTAAAGAAGGGGCTTTCTGTCCCTTACACGAATGGACAGTGTCCTTCTCCCTCACACATGTTTTGCACCTTTCTCAGCCGTTTCATCCTGCCCTGTTGTGATTGGAAGAGTTTGGTCTCATTCCAGATGGGAGGGACTGGTCCAAGTCTGGTCCTGCTGCTGGAGCATGGCTGGTACCATGCGTAGGACCTCTGCAAGGTGGGTAAAGCCTGTGGCCTGGGACCCTGAGCCCCCCATCAGGGATGTTGAGCATCCAGCCTGAATCCCCTGCATCATTTCTGCCGACACTCTCCAATGCAGGTAGCAGTTCATGCTTCCAAATGTGCCCCTGCCCCATTTTTGGAGGTCACTGAGGCCTCTGAAGTCCAGCTTTCAAGAGCCTTTAGGTGCCTCTGGATTTTCAGGCTTGCAGGTCTGTGCATCCTAACTCCACCTCTCTGGACTTCAGCAGAAATCAAGTGCCCTCTGCCTCAGCACCTTTGGAAATACCCTTTGGTGCCTCCCTGTGTTCGTAAGGCTCCTGAATACCCTTGAAAATGTGTCCCTAGAAGGCATTGCCAGCTGTGCTGTTCACCATGGAAGGTTCCTCCCACAGGTGCTCTGGAGGTGACCATCCTGGGGAGGGACAGGAGTGACGGGAGGCTTTAGCTGTGCAAGAGCAGAACTGCAGTGCACGGGGCTGCCTCTTGGGTCGTTTTCGCTAAAATTCACTTAAATAAAGAATGAAAAGCCAGTCTTGTTTTCATTTAGGAGGGGAAGCAAGTCTTTTAATCTTGCAATTACATTTCTCTTTAGCTGCCAGTTAGTAGAATTAAAGAATAATTTAGAGGTTCAGAGGATCTTCATGAAGTATGAAATAACCCAGTCACCGCTGCGTTTGGGGACCTCAAAGACAGTCGAGGAACCTGGATTGAGGCCATAGAGGTCATCTGGTTTTGTCTCACCAAAATCGGGTGGGTTTTGATGTCTAGTTACTTCGTCAAGAACACTTTCGAAAGGGGAAAAAGAAAAAAGCCATTTATTCAGGAATTTAAGTCCTGGGCTTTATTGCAAACCCTTGGGAATAGTTTTACAACGCTCACCATCCCTCTTGTTTAGAGTGTCTGTCTCAAAACGATGTAGGCTCTTGATCTGGCCAACTTGGCTGTATCTTTTTATTAAAGTTGTACTTCCTATGATGGTGGATTTAATTTAATGCGAACCAAGTTGTGTCTAGGTGACATGATCTGACTGTGTTATGCAGACTCCTACATTATGACATTCCTCTCACACTAACTAAAAGCTTTGTTGCAACGTATTAATATAGAAAAGGTTATTTGTTTTGCTAGTAATAAAGGCCGTATATTTGCTGTTTAGAACTAGTAATAAGGTTGACTTTTACACAACCTTGGGGAGAAAGTTACGTTATTTATTTATTTATTTTTGAAGAGTTAAAAATTAAAAATGCATCTTGTGTATGTTCAGATGAGACGAGAGCGAAGGAGAGTACATACAAATTCCATCAAATACAATTAGCATAATCAGAGGCTGGATGAGAGCCACAAATGATTGCACAAGGGAAAAAAAAAAGTAGTTCCTGGGCTCTTGGTACATCGCCTGAAGCTGAGTGGGACACGAAGCAGCAGGAACTATTTTTACCCAAGGGCAATTTTTACTGATACTGCCCTTGTACGCAGCTCTTATTTTATTATTTTTATGGATTCTTTTTCTGTCCTAAATTTGTATACTGAATTATCCATGAGGATAAATGTCAGAATGGATTAAGATTAAATTAGGAACTAGATACTCCAAAACAAAAAATCTCTCTCCTTCCTGCGCTTTCCCTTTTCTTTAGTTTAGTTTAGGTTTTGGGGAGCAGTATTTTTTGGCTTTTTTCCTTTTAGATGCACCGCGCTGCAGCTATATAGCCTGTATTATTTTCTTTTGAATCTTTTTACATTAAATTTTCTGCACAGATAATTTAACTTCCAGTATCCCATCTTCTTTGGTTTAGGTCATCATTCTCTTCATAGAGTTCCCGAATTTCTTTCTTCTGCTTGTAATATAGCTGGATGATGTTCTTTGTCATAGATTTTTTTTTTTTTCCCTTTTCCGCTCTGGTTCTGCTGCAGTGCACACGGGGGCATAGTCAGAGAGTTTACAATGGCTCCTGCCTTCCAGAGAGTGATGAGTAATTTAGACCACTTGTTATCCAGGGCTGCCAGACTCCAGCTTCTCACAGAGCCGACAGAGAGAAGTAGGCATGACACCTAAATTAGGTACCTGTATTACATCGTTTAACTGCTGCCCCTGGATCTTACCAAGTTAGTTATAATAACCCTATTGATGTTAGTAGGTAAAAACTCAGCGTTTAAAAATTCCTCTCATGTTGTACACAGAGCCTTTGCTTATCTGTGAGACAGTCTTTTCCCTGCCTGCTTCTTTCTTCCCCAACTGGTGCTTTTTTTTTGTGTCACATTGTGTCTCATCTCGCATTTTCTCTCTTCTGCTCCCCTCCTTTCTGCTCCATCTGACACATGCAAATGCTCCCAAATACATCCATGCACTCATACTTTATTAGTCTTATATGCATACTTTTCTTGTCCTTTTTTTTTTTTTTTTTTTTGCTGGGCTTGTTTTGTTTGGCATTCTTTTTACATTTTAAAACAAAATATGCTTAACGGTGTCTATTTAAAATTGCAGTTGTTTAAACACTCCAAACAGTCCCTTTGGGAAGGGGGAGGAGCGCAGGGAAAGCGGACGAAGGCGGCTGACGAGGACTTGTATTTAGCAAATCTTCCTTTGCCCACAAAACCATGTTTACAGGATTTATTTGACCAGTTTCTGGCTCTGAGCAGCTTCCAACAGCTGCTTAGTCTTTAAAAATTAAAAAAAAAAAAAAAAATTAAAAAAATTTTAAAAACTAGTGTTTCCTCTCTCTTTGGGCATTCAGAAATCTCTCCCAAAATAATGCAAGCCGGGATTTTCAACATGTTTTTGAGAAGCAAGATTGCAAACGCACACAGCTGGAAATAGGAGTTCCTTCCCATCAGGGAAACTTCTGTTTTCTGAATACAGAGAGGATTTGGGGAGGTTTCTAAAGTGTTTTAGTTACACCATTCTCTCCCTCTGGTACTCTTACAGTCGGGCTAATGCTACTAACGCCCCTGGGCTTCCAGCTCGAGGTGAGACACTGTGCTGGGCATGTGACAGCTTCTCCAGACATGGAAATGTCACGAGTTTAAAACCTCCCATTTTATGCCCTGTACAGCTGTAAACAGGAGTTTTATTCCACTGAGAAAGGCAGATTTTTAGTTTGCCTGTGGAGTTAGCTCTCTCAGCTAGATCTGAAAGGGCTTGAACTCCCTGAAGCTGGGTATTGAAAAGCTGTAGACAGTCACATTTTATAGATATTTTACTTTTATTAGTGAAATTACAAAAAATACAAACTGGGACCTACCTAGCTCAACCTTTGGTAAATAATTTAAATGTACAAATTTACTCATGAAAGAGAAGGAAATTAAAAGATGTCTCAAGACGACTAGTTCCAGAGGCAGATAAATCATTTTTTAAATAACAGCAACAACAATATCTTACACTTTTCACCTCTTTGCAGATCACAAAGCTGTTTGGGTAGTAACTGCTGTGTACAATATGTCCAGGCAAAGCTGTTTCCACTGCTAAAGTGTGTTGGGTTTGGTGCTGAATGTGGCCGTGATGCTGTGCAGCGACATGGGACTGGATGAGAGGGCTCCTACATCTCCTGGAAGCAGCAGGGGAATATTAGGAAGGCAAAAATGTAATTACTGGAGTTGAAATTGAGCCAAGGCAATGGGACTGACAATACGTTCTTGGAAAATGTGCTCTTTGATCGTAAATATCCATGAAGCAAGCTTGCCAACGGCATTGATTCTGGCAGTGGATTATCACTGACAGCCAGGATCTGCTGCCCTCCTGCTTTAAGCGGCGCCCTAATAGGTTTTCAGACAAGCAAGTAGGGTAGTAGGTAGAGAACAACTCTCCGGGACATGTTCATCGCATCACAGGTTCCCTGAAGTGTTGGGTTGACCACATGAGAAGTATTGTGCAGGCCATCGGTGCCAGGGCAGCGCATCCTATGTGTTTGGGACATGCTGGACCTCCACAGACCAGCTGCAGGTGCCCTGTGTGGTGTCCAAGCTGGTGGCGTTGGCAGCTTGGTGCCAGTTCCCATCCACAGGCTGAGGCTGGTCTTGCTCAGCCCCGCTTCCATCGGGAGCTTTGACCAAAATGAAGCATGAGCAAAGTCTGACCTTCATGATGGCTTTTTGCCTTCAAAATCTGCACCTGGGAGACAGTTGCTGGCTTCAGCAAATGTGAGACCTGGGTTCCAGTAGCAGGTGCATTAGGTAATGGTGCTCACAAGCTGATGGTACTCTTATTCTTAAATGAAGCTGAGTAGACCTATGAGGAGGGTGTTGGTTAAAATAATGAGATAGAATTCGAGAAAGTGCAGAATAATACCTGCACATCATCCAAATGATCTTTGTCTTTGTGTGCGAAATGCATTGAGATTGTGCCCTCATCCTCATCTGACAATTCCAAGTCCTACTGTAATACAAATAATAACCAGATATTTAGGAGAGATTAGAATTTACTTTTGGATCCATTAGCATTTCTGTTAAATCTGACAAATGATTTAGAGAATCTATATGAATACAAAGTGCCTGTTCATCATATTTTGTGACAGCTGGGTGAATACTTGACATCTTTGTGCTCTTAAAAGAACATATGCAAAGACTCAATTTAATTTGTAGGGTTGAGGGAATTTATTTGCCTAATTTTGAGCCCACTAGCACATGATGGATTTGAAAGTTCAGTTCTAACAGGAGTATAATTGGGTTCTCATTTCACTTAGGCGAGAATGTGATAGAAAGGGTGAGGAGAGAGATAGAGACATGGGGAAAATAAAGTAAGAAAATGAAACTGAGAATACTCAAGAAAAAAATTGCAATGAGACTGAAAAAAAAATGTAGCAAGGCAGAGCATGAGAAAAAGCCTGCACGTACAAATAGGATACCCTTTAAGGGGACAGAAGAGAAAAAATAATGCATTCTTAATCATGTTGCCAAATGTCTTTTGAGTGGAAAGAGCTGGTGCTTTAAAATAGACTCACCGGGGTAGCTGGAAACAAAGAGAAGATATGAATTCTTTAAGTTGTAGGAGGGGAGAGAGGAATGTTTCTCTAAATACTTTCTCAAGCTGAGTAAGTAAAGCAGCTCATCAAATGTCCAAGTCCTACAAGGAGAATCCTTCACTATCAATACCTGTGGTGCAACCAGTGAGCTGCAAGGGTAGGACACATGGCCGTGGCCATACAAACCAGATCCTGTGGGTGAACCTCCAGCTCGTGGACCATCAAAAGTTAGTCTGATGTCTCCAGGGGTTTCATTTGCGACAAAGACCAACCCACACTCTGGAGGCCGGCTATTGATTGCCAAAATACTGAGCTTGGTCTGTTCCCTGCATGCGTGGAAAGTCCTGTGGGGATCACAAGTGACTAAATCCTGTCAGGTGACAGATGCCTGCTCACAGGATGGACATGGTGTTTGCTCACAGTTCGTGGGCAATGTATACGTAGAATGTGAAGTGGTGCTGTACTGAGTGATAGGGAAGGACTCTTTCCACACACTCCTGAGTGCTTCTGTAGGAGACACAAGATGGGTGGGGAGAGTTGGTTTGGATCTGACCTGTTCACGTGTGCTTTGGAAAGCTGAGAAAACCCCTCTGCTTTAGCCCCTCGTGTGCAGTGTGAGTGGTGGCTGTGTAGCTTTCCTCTGCCTTGTGTTACTGAGGACCAGTGCCACGCGAGTGTCACATCCACAGTGTAGCAGGTGGGGCCAGGATTCACAAGCAGGACTGCCTGCCAGCATCCAAAAGCAGCGTTATTAAAAGTCCTTAGGGAATACTTATCCTCATCCCTCAAGTTTATCTTTTAAATGATTCTCTGAGTGGAAAAAAAAGGCAGGAATTGAGTTTGGTTTCACTCCAACTCTCATCATTTACTTTCTCCTATTTGCTTCCAAATGACCCGGCCTCTGATGTCCCCAGCTTTTCTTTTGCCCAGCTTTGGCCACAAAGAGTCCCTTTGCAGCTGGTTACTAATGGGTCCAGCTGAACCAGGGTGAGCTGAAGGCATTTGAAGGTACATCTCTGTTGAGTGCTGTAGGACCTCGTTGGCTGCTCAAGGTTTAGGTCAGTACATGGCAAATGAAAGTACTTTTCCTGTGATACTTGTATTTACTTTGATTTTTAGGTAAGAACTACATTTCCAGCTGTATCGCTGGCAACTTTTCATTAACACTCCTTGTTGAACAGTAGCTTTTTCATCTCTGTGCTTTGCTAACATTGTAGAATTAAATGGGTTTTTCTGTCTTTTTGATTGTATCCTGATATTCTGTCACCTTTTGATCTCTGTGTTGTGCACATAGACTGTAAACTCCTTCAGGTGCAGACTGCTGGGGGGAGGGTGTTTGGGGGTGTGTTTTTTCCGTAGAAAGTGCCTTCTATGACAGAGCCTCAGGTACTGTGGGACTGTGAAATAACAGCATGAGTATTTGTGGTAGCAAAAGTGTCTTACAAGTAGTAAGAATAAGAATCAGAAAATAAGAATTTCCACATTACCCTTATGATACCCAGGAAAAATAATTTCATTTGAAGTTTATTGAGAGCTCTAGGAAGAGCTGGAAATGGCAACCTACAGACACAGCAAATGGCCCCAAGTACTGATACATTTCTGACTTTATACAGCAACTTCTGCTTAATCCGATCACTGGTTAATTTAATCCTGTTTCATTTGATTGGATCCCCTGGAACCAAATCATTTGTATTGTGTTTTAGCCTGGTATTTCTGATCATTGTCTTTGTTAATTTGATCAGGATTGATTGAACCAGTCATTGAAAATAAATCACATAATTAATCAAATGCAGCATTAGAAAAGCAGATCCTCAGCTAGTCTGTTAGCTTTTACCTCTTCTTTTTCTTCCTCAGCACATTGAGTTTGGACTTCCTTTAGAAAGAAGCTGAGATGAACATTTTAACAGCATCACCTTTTCAGTAGTACAAGGGGAGATAGATATATATGTGTGTGTATGTGTATATATGCTTATTTAATTGTTTATATTGAATAGAATAGAATAGAATAGAATAGAATAGAATAGAATAGAATAGGAACAGTTCAGCTGGAAGGGACCTTCAACGATCATTTAGTCCAACTTCATATCTCTTCTCAAAGCACCTTAATCTCACAAACTCTGCGACCCTTTCCAAGGCAGGGGTGTTGGGTAGGTGTTGGGTGGAGGGTCTTGCTTAATCACTCAACTTTTTTAATTACTCAAGGATTTTAAGGGAATCGGCACATTCTCTATGTTTGAATTTAGCACAGGACCATCCATAAATGTAAAAAACAAGATAAGGCTCTGGGCTTTGTTGTAATAAGGTCTGGGTAGTCTGGGGTACAGTCTGTCCTTGTCTGAAGCTAACGGTTACTCCAAAAACTGTGCTATGGGTGGGAAAGGAGATTTCGGATTTGCAGCAAAGATTATTTTGATTTTCACCTGTTGGGTGGAAAGGAAAGTATTCCATTTTTAGTTTTTTTCTAAGGTAGATGTTTGGTCCTGTTTTGACTCTTCTCTCACTCTGATCAATACTTGTGGCCAAAGTTGGCCATTTTGATCTGCGCTGTTAGATATTTATAGATTTGTGTTCTAATTGAAGCTTTATTACGGCAAACCAAGGCTCTGTTTGACTTCAGGAGTTGATGATTGAACAGAGAGCAGTGAAAACTCTCTTTGCCTCTCCTGGAAGCCACAGCCAGTTCAGCAGGGGACACGCTGCCTCTTAAGGGGTATTATCTGCGTAGACCCGTGGCTGGTCTCCCTGGCAGTTCATCCTGGGGGTTACGAGAGCACTGTCTGCCCTACACCCATCCCAGCAGAAATAGTAGCTTCTGATGGACCATGACCTGCAACAGCGGAGGAGGAGAATTAGGAAGATCAGCTCACAACTTGCTGTTGTAGGTGAGGTAGCCCTGCCAAAGGTCATTTAATTTTAGCTTGCCTTTCCCTACAAGGCTTACAGAACAAACCTGTGCTATTTAGGGCTCACTATAACCCCCCTCTCTCTCTCTCTCTCTCTCTTTCCCTGTCACCCTGGAGTTTCTTGAGTGGGAAATTAGTTCTAGCGCTATTTAGGGCTCACTATAACCCCTCTCTCTCTCTCTTTCCCTGTCACCCTGGAGTTTCTTGAGTGGGAAATTAGTTCTAGAGGTGGTTTACTTTGTGTTAACTTCCCGGGAGCAAAGAGAGTAGGAGGTTTTAAGTTTTCAGTAGCATAAATTTTCTTTAAAAGATACATAACAGAGGATTTTCAAAAGCACTAGGTCTCTCGCTGAATTCCCCACCCTTGCTGGGTTTCCTTTTCTTAATTAGTCCAATGTGCCAAACTGGACAACTAGAAGAACTTATTCTTAAAGGAATAAGAAAGAAAGGAACATAAAGCAATTTGTTGTTAGAGGAAATGTAAGTAGAGCTTAATCTTAACAGTCCTCGTTTATCCTTGGATGATGAGGGAACTATTCAGCATTGCAAGTAGAGTAGCAACAGAGTAATACTGAAGGATCATCTGATTCACACCCCAAAAATGAAAGTGAGGAAAAAATGGGTGGCAATGTAGCACAATTTTGGCAAGCCTACTAGTAATGCTAGCCACAGCTATACCATTATCTGTTTTACTTTAAATTGTGTGGCTGTGGACAGCAAAGTATGTCTAATAGCCATTTGCTAGATTTATAGCTTGGTATGCGATGTGTTTGCCATAAATCTTTTAGAAGGATGGTGGTGGAGGCAGCTGAAGCGTTCATGCTAGTCCAGGAATCAGTTCTTTCGAAAGGAAACAGGAGAACTGGGCAGCTTCCTACCGGTGGGGTGGAGATACAGAAACAAAATGAGCAGGAATGCTTTGATGTAAAACCTACAGAGCGGAAAAATTGGAGAAAACGGGGGCCATGTTTCCAGAAAAACCATGTATTAGGACTCTGTTGTAAATCAAATTAAATGACTGCCCAACTGCCTGATCCTGCACTGAACTTCTCGTGTTATTAAAGCTATGAATCTGAACGGAAGCGGGGTTGCATCTTGAGACCTCATTCCCAAAAAGGATCTGCCAGTCACGTCTGGTCGGAACAGCTTGGTGAATGTTTAGCTTCTTTTAAGAACCAACTGGGAGATTGATGGGTTCGAGCTGTTTTTGCACAGACTTGTTTGAGTCTTAAAATGCATTTTCATCTGTCTGCACAGAAAAAAAAGAGAGTTTCTTGAGTGGGAAATTAGTTCTAGAGGTGGTTTACTTTGTGTTAACTTCCCGGGAGCAAAGAGAGTAGGAGGTTTTAAGTTTTCAGTAGCATAATTTTTCTTTAAAAGATACATAACAGAGGATTTTCAAAAGCACTAGGTCTCTCGCTGAATTCCCCACCCTTGCTGGGTTTCCTTTTCTTAATTAGTCCAATGTGCCAAACTGGACAACTAGAAGAACTTGTTCTTAAAGGAATAAGAAAGAAAGGAACATAAAGCAATTTGTTGTTAGAGGAAATGTAAGTAGAGCTTAATCTTAACAGTCCTCGTTTATCCTTGGATGATGAGGGAACTATTTAGCATTGCAAGTAGAGTAGCAACAGAGTAATACTGAAGGATCATCTGATTCACACCCCAAAAATGAAAGTGAGGAAAAAATGGGTGGCAATGTAGCACAATTTTGGCAAGCCTACTAGTAATGCTAGCCACAGCTATACCATTATCTGTTTTACTTTAAATTGTGTGGCTGTGGACAGCAAAGTATGTCTAATAGCCATTTGCTAGATTTATAGCTTGGTATGCGATGTGTTTGCCATAAATCTTTTAGAAGGATGGTGGTGGAGGCAGCTGAAGCGTTCATGCTAGTCCAGGAATCAGTTCTTTCGAAAGGAAACAGGAGAACTGGGCAGCTTCCTACCGGTGGGGTGGAGATACAGAAACAAAATGAGCAGGAATGCTTTGATGTAAAACCTACAGAGCGGAAAAATTGGAGAAAACGGGGGCCATGTTTCCAGAAAAACCATGTATTAGGACTCTGTTGTAAATCAAATTAAATGACTGCCCAACTGCCTGATCCTGCACTGAACTTCTCGTGTTATTAAAGCTATGAATCTGAACGGAAGCGGGGTTGCATCTTGAGACCTCATTCCCAAAAAGGATCTGCCAGTCACGTCTGGTCGGAACAGCTTGGTGAATGTTTAGCTTCTTTTAAGAACCAACTGGGAGATTGATGGGTTCGAGCTGTTTTTGCACAGACTTGTTTGAGTCTTAAAATGCATTTTCATCTGTCTGCACAGAAAAAAAAGATTTTAATAAGAACCATTGAGATACGTGATTTTGGATTAAAAGGGAATGCAATATATTATTTTAGTAGATTTTACTGTGGAATACATTCGTGTTTCTCCTGCACAACCCAAATTTTTAACAAGACAGGAGCAATTACAGGAATAGCCAGATTTTAGATGTTATCTTCTGTGTAGGAAAAGGAATGGGTTATTAAAGTGTATAGCCTTTTTGAGAGATGCAGCACTCTAATCTTGTTTTTCACATCTTTATTTTAGTGACTGCATAACTTACCTTCATAAGATGCTCTTAATTGAACATTTCAATAGAATTTGAATAAAGTCTAATATATCTGGGATTCCTCCTCCACTCCTTTAAAATACGATGTGAAATTTATTAGTCTTAATGTACATATCCCAGAGCTAATTGTTTTATCTTGTAAATCAGTTTCTCCTCATCTTTTATACGGCTTTTGCTTTCAGATTTAAAGAATAAATAAATTCTTGATTGAAAAGACTTTGTTGTTTTGCAGTGGAAAAAGGGGGGGCAGCTTTATAAATGCAAAAGGATTTTTAGTTCTTTTTTAATTATTTACAAACGCCGAGTTAAAGGACAGTGGAGTTTAAATTATGCATTAAATTAGCATCTTACTGATGGAAGACTCTCAAAGAAAGTTGAAATTTTTAAATTGCTATGAGCTGAATTCAGCCACAATTTAATAGCTTGATTGATGTTGATGAACTTAAGGCAGTGATAAATCTGGACCTATAGGCTTATTTTTCTTTTCGCTGTGAAAGGTAAGCATGCTGTTTCTACAGTACTGACTGTCCTTTTGTTTGAGGGTTGACCGAGTATACTTTGATCCTTTTTTTAGAAAAAGAATTCTCTGTTCTCCCTTAAAGAAAGCTTCCTAAGACCTGGATCAGATTATGGAAACTAAAGTGAGCACACAAAAGTGCTTCTTAGAAAGTGAAATTTATGTGCAAACTAAATGTGCCCTTGATGATAGCCTTATTGATCAAGCCAAGTTAATAAATCAGTAATATCATGCAGCACTGTTCAACACTCACGGGCTTATCTTGGTTCTCTTTTTTTCTTTTTTTTTTCTTTTTTTTTTTATGTGCCTGCTGTGTAGGCAGAGAACATGCACTTTCCTGCCACGGGGCGTGTACTGCAATCGAAATACTGAATTCAGAGGGCTTGAATGTAAAATGTCGGCATCCAATACGACAAAAAGGCAACTTTTCTAGAAGTAATTTAATAGTGGGATCGGAGCCTAAAGTGACACAGCTTTTACTTTACAAGTATTCCTCTCTTTAATGCTTTAGGCCCTGATCCAGAATGAAATTCAGAGTACTGTTTGGATAATTAAAAAATCGGGGACAAAAATGCCATATGAAGAAACTCCTGACCCTATCAATGGCCAGCATTTGCATTCAAGATAACTGTTTAGTTTCAGGCTGTCTGCCGTTAGGTCATTCTTGAGTAGCTTTGCCAGTACACAAGGGTTACATCCTTTGTACGCCCTTGGGATTCTGGTCTGACAAGCACTTATTCCATTATTACCCGTATTTCCTTTTGCCCTCTGACAAAAAGCACTTATGATGAGCTGGATTTGTCTGCCTCTTACCAGGGGATGCCTGCAGGATCTCTGAGAGCCCTCTTGCGTTGCGTGGTGCATGTTCTCTGCTGTACGTGCTGCCGCCTTGTTCCTGATGTTGCGGGTTTTCCTCCGTCGTGAGATGGTTTTGCGTTCGTAGCTTTGCTCTGATGTGGGGTTGATCTGCATGCCGACCCTCGTAGCGGAGGAGGTTCTGCTCAGGCTAAAGTGGGGCTTCTGTGCTCGAACCCAGTGTCGTGCGCTGATGTCCCTGGTGTCCTGGAGCAGCAAGTGTCGCAGCCGGGACCTCGGTTCGATACCTCAGCTCCGTTCCCTGATGTTCTCGCTGAGAAATGAAGGCAGCTGGGTGAGTACCTGAGCCTCTGCTGGTGAAATTTGCCAAGACGGAATACAAAGTGCCATTTATGAAGTTTTCTTATCATTCCATGGTCCCACATTCATTCCCACCTAATGCTGAGCACCTGACTGGAGAGTGATGGTTGTCCTGGACAGTGCAGCCACCAGAAAGAAATAGATATCACCTACAGTCAATTCGCAACCTTCTTCTATCCCATCTTTCTCTCCCCCTTTTCCATAACCTCATTCCTCCTTTTGCATCCCCAGACCTGCAGCCAGTGTGGACAGGGAGCCTTAGAAAGGGTTAATGAGACAGTAGCAGTTGACCCATTCCCAGTATGGAGTTTTCTACCATTGCATTGTTTGAGCTTGGGAATTTGGCTGACTCTATTTGGGAGGGTGACCAAGGCACAAACGTGGATGAGATGGGAAAGAGGCTCACTCCAGGAAAGGTGGGGTGATGGTGGTGGTGGGAAGAAAGCTGGACGTGCTTATACATCTGCCTTCTTAGCAGCTCACAGACTAGGTGGCGAGAAGCTCGGCGCTGGGATCGGGGCTGGGTAATGGCTGTTGTGCTGTGCCTGTCTGGGACGTGGGCCCTGCTGCACTCATGGATTTCTCCAAGCCAGCGTCGTTAATCTCAAGGTGGGGGTGTCTTTAAATCCTCTGAAAAACATGAATGGATGCAGACTGTACCCCGCTGCTAAGCCATGTGTCTCGCCTGGAGGCTATACCTTAGCGCTCCAGAGCTCCAACTGGCTGGTGGCTCATCAGTGGATGGTGTTTAAGATGCCAGTATTGAATTATTCTCTCCACCCCAGAAGGAACTAAGACTTCTTCTGTCTTTTATGCAGAGGAGCAACATTTTTCCTATGAGTTAACTATATTATTCTCTTTCTCGCTGCTCCCACATCAGCTTTGGAAAGAGAAAAACAACGCTGTGTCATCGCAGAATTGCCTGGTGATGGGAACTGTAAGGTAGATGAGTACTTCTCTCCACCCATGAGCAAGTTGTTGAATGAGGTTTTACTGCAGGACAGCTTGTTCCGTTCCTCCTGCCTGCTGGCCTGTCCGTATCTCTTAGGTTTTTCATACATTACAGTACCAGCCCTCTCTTAAAACAACAGTTTCATTTCTGTAGCCCAGCCCAACAGCCGGTGCTAAGGAGATATTGCTGTCATCATTGCATCTTTAAAAGCTCTGCATATATCCTTAAGAGCTTCTTTGGCCATGGACTAGACTCAGATATACGCCTGGGATCCTGTCCAACACGGTATAGGAGTTTACCCCAGATGAAGATCTATCCCTTTTGTGGTTCAGATTTTGCCCGTGTGCCTCTTGCACACAAATAATACCTGTTCCATGCAATATTTAGCAGCGTGAACTACAAATTAGACCATAAAGTCTTTGGTGCAAAGACCACTGAGCTTTTTAGAGCACCAGACACGTTCAGGCTTAAAACCCGACCAGGGCCACCAGTCATTACTTGTTAGAGCAAAGCGTAGCTAACAGCTTTAAAAGGAATTCCCTCATTAAATTGAAGTTGCTTTTACCCATGACAGGCCATAAAACCTGAGTCCGTGGGAGGGAATGTTTGCCTCTATGCATGTGTGTGTCTTAGCCTTTTTATTTTCAATGGGGAGAGAAAATAGAGTGGGTTGCATATTGGATACATTATCTTAGTATTAAGCTGCCATTCCCAATCTCTTTTGGATAATTGGAACAGAGAATCGCTACTTCTCATCCATCACTTTAAATGAAGGCCTTAGTAAAATAATTTTGGTGGCTGGGAACCGCAAATAGGATCCCTCTATCCAGATTAGCTCTTTTTTGCTCATGAAACTGTTTGAATAGGTCTTAGCACTCTGAGCCGGAGCAGGATGTATGTCGGCAGTTTTACAAGCCTTTGGGGAAATTGCTCAAATGTGTTTATAAGGACCTCCCAGGAAGTGATTGGTGGTGGTGAGCCTGGGGAAAAATTGCATTGGGATTTTTGTTGTTGGGTTTTTGTTGTTGTTGGGTTGGGTTTTTTTTAATTCCACTAACATACTCTATAATGCTGGTAGTCGTGCAGTGTTTCCATTGATGTAAAAAGGTCTTGCTTTAGCAAGTTTAGGTCTTATTTCATCAAAGATTTGTAAAACTTTGGACTTAAAGTCTGACTTAGTTGTGGCTATGCCTCCTGGACACCTAATAGTAACCATGTGAACTGGTGCAGCGTAGACCAAATCTCTAATTCCCAATCTTTAGCACCAGCTGATTGCTGTGAACTCGCGAACTTTCTTGTGGATATTCTGAAAAGCCCCACGAATCTGAAGGTTTTTAATGTTTTAATTTAATAAGGTTCAGTGGACCAGCTGTACACCAATTACTGTTGCCTATGGGCCATGGTTTATGACTATTTGAGCTACAAAAAATTGACAACCTGGCAACTTGTCTGTGTTAGTCTCATATAGTTCTGAAATTGTTCCATCTTGCTCCCTTCTGCCTGTACATCTGTATTGCAGTTAATTTCCTTAAAGCTGGGAGATTGCTCACTGCTGGAGTTCAGAGGGGCAGGCACGGGGTGAAATGCAAGCTTCAACTGAAAATTTTATTTGCTCTGCATGGTTATTTCAAGCAAAAGAGGAAAAAAAACCCTCAGATTTGGATTTGGGGTACTCTTTTCATGACAAAGAGCACAGATTGAACATTTTAGGGGTGCTACAAAGATGCTGGTGATTGCTTTAGTAATCTTTTTAGTCTGCCATGAATTTCAGGCAATTAAATAGCCAATGCTGCTGTTGACTAGCCAGGCTTCGACAGACCTTTCAGAAACCTTTTTGTCTTTTCATGTAAATAGACATTTGGCAGTATTTTAAAATGTATACCCAGTAGATTTTGTAATGCATTTCCTTTTTTCATGTGTTTCGTGTTTAATTCAAACAAGCATCTGACATGAAAGCTAAAGATAAAAGTCTAACATAGTACAATTAGTTTCTGTGAAGTCTGCAGATCACTAATGGAACACATCTCTTCCCCCTGCACAAGTAGCATAATACAGGCCATTTTTTGGTCATTTGTGTTGTACATTAAAAGCATCAAATAGAGTGCTGTCATGTGCCTGAGCGCATGGACAGAAAGTTCCTTTGTTTGATAACGTTGGAATTAATTTTGCTTTCCAGATACGCTCATCGGTAATTGCTGCAATTGGATCAGAGACATGTAACACTTGTAAAGTAAGCCTTCATGTATTAAAAAAAATAATACAGAAATTAGATCAGAGACCAGAAGTATACCTAGAAAAAAAAGAAGTTCAGTAAGCTGTTTTCCTGTTTCTACCACCATTATTGTCGAAACGGTGTTTCAGGGATGTGTGCTGTGATTTCATACCAACTAATCTCTAGCTCTTTCAGATCAAATAAATACAAACTCAGGAGTGCAGTTTGAAAGAATGTGCTGGACTTGTGCTTTTAAATCCACTGAGCCTCTAAGAAGCGGGGTTGGTGAGCATGTTTAGTGAAAAAAAAATTGGAAAAAACTAGCATTTTGTGGAATCAGAGGAGAAGTATTTATTGAGAGCAAACCTGCAAACCTCCTTCCTCATTATTAATGCTCAAAGGATGGAATTTAGACCCAGATTTGAGTTCTAACTCCACCAGTTTCAAATGTGTCTGATCTGGTGCTCTAGTATTTTTGGAGAGAAGGCTTTCAGTTGCAAAATAGGCAATAGGATTTTTGTAGGATTTAGGAGAGCTGTGTCACATATTCCCTTTCTTACCCATTCTGTACAGAACATATGGGTTCTTTTAAAATTATAGTGTGTGTGTGTGGTTCAGTATTATTTAAGGTACAGGAATATTTTTTTCTTATTTTAGATCGACGCTGTTTTAAAGCAGCTTGGGAATGTAACAAAGTTACACAAGATGCTGCACATCTCCACAATGCCACACAATAATGAGAAGTATGTATTTCAAAACCACTTATAAGACTCGGTTCATACAACAAAGAAATGCAACACACAGATGCCACATGTGGAACGTGCGGGGCATGATTTGAGTTGTGAATCCTCCTGTCTGCCTTTGATGGTTCATAAAAATGCCCAGTTCTCTATATTGCATTTAGTGTTTTTTAAAGCTTTGCTTTGGGATAAATAATAGCGTTTCTGGGGGAAGTATCTTAGCTGATTTATAGGCAGAGAATGCTGGTGGTGCTTTTCTTTCTCTTCTTTCTTTTTCTGCTGCAGAGTGCTTTGGCCACTGTTAAACAGTTTAGCTAGATCCAAAGGGATACTGCTAACATGAACTGGTAAACCACCAACAGCGTTATATCCTCCTGTGTCAAAGACCTTGTACAATGTAAAAGCTAAAGGTATTCACATTAAGCCTTTTCTCAGGACAATTTATAAATAGAAAGCATTTCAAAACTGAGATTTATTTCTTCCCCTCCTGCCTTTTCTTTGCCAAGAATACAGCAGAATGAATCTTAAAGCTCTTGCTTGTCTGCATGTCCTCTCTTTTTACCTTTCCTGACTCGCATTTTTATTTCAATTGCAGAACTTGTAGAAGTAGTAGAAATGGTGGGCGCAGAAGGAAATGTGAATCTAAAACCTGGATATGGTCCTTGGTGCCCATAGGATAGAAAAAAATCAGAAGTCAAATTCCTCTCCACCCCCCCCCCAAAAAAAAAAAAAACCCCAAAAAAAAACACAAAAAAACCCCCCCCCAAAAAAAAAAAAAACCCCCACCACAAAAAAAAAAAAACCACCACCACAAAAAAAAAAAAAACCACCACCCCAAAAAAAAAAAAACCACAACCACAAAAAAAAAAAAACAACAACCAAAAACAATCTTGACACATTAGAGAAATAGCCTGGAAAAAAGAAAAAAAAAAAACAAAAACCAAAAAAAAAAAAAACCCCAAAAGAAAACACCAAAAACCCACAAAAAAACCCCAACAAAAAACAAACAAACAAAGAAAAAAACCCCCACACAACCAAAAAAACCACCAAACCAAAAAACCATGGAAAAGAATAAATTGATACTTTTTGAGATACTAATAATTTGGACACAAGCTGAAAATTCTAACTTCAAGATTCCATAGAAAAAAAGACATTAAGAATCACATTTCCTTGTGTACAGCTGCATTTAGCCAAGGATAGCAATTTCTAGAGGGGAAAATATTCTCACTGTGGCTTCTGGGAGTAGAGAGAGCAGCACAGCAAAAGCTCTGTCCTCCATCAAGGTCTGCACCCAGGACTCCTCACTCCCAGAGCCCAAGGAGGATAAAGCTCAGGTGGAAAAGGGAATGTGTGATAGGAGGCACTTGGATGAAGGGGGATAGCGTTGGAGCAGGGCAGAAGATCTGGTGGGGGTGTTAGGGGCAGGGGGGGGCAGAGAAGGGAAGGCAGGAGGAAACAGGCACCCCTAATGGATTTAAAGATATGAGGAATGACTGATGGGCTTGGGAAAGGTGTGCAGGAATTTGCAGAGGGAATAAATGGGTCCGCTAATGACTTCTTTTCACGGGGCGATTGAGGTACTGAGGAAAAAGGCTGCTGGTGTTGACAGAGATTTCATTGGTACTACGTGACCCAGGGCATTTATGGAGCCGCTGTACCCCGTCTCGGAGCTAAATTACTTCCCAGATGTAAGGCAAACAAGTGATTGCTCAGACTGGTCTCCTGTTCTTTATGGCTTCCGTCCTCAATACTCATTCAGCAATAGGCAGCTGGTTCCATTTTCTTGGTTTAGAGGTTCTGACACCAGTAAAAACAAAACAAAAAAACTTTTAATCTTCCAGCAATGAAATGCGCTGCAGAGTTAAATAAATGAGACCTGTTGGAGCACCCTTGTTTTCTACAGGTGTTTTCTCAGCAAAGGCATGGTTGTTTGGGAAGATCCCTGTAAACTGCAGGGGGGTGCTGGCTTAGCATTTAAATTCATGTGATAGTTTCTTTATCAAGAAATCTCTTTCAGATCATATCCCTTTTGATGATTATTCAGCCCTGATCCTTCCCCTCCTTTACAGTTATTTTAACATCTCTGAAGAACTGCCAACATACCCACTTCAGCGACCAATGACTGTTACGCTGCTTTTTTTTATTGGCATTCAATTTTAAGGGTTGACAGACAGTAAATACTAAGAATTCTCTTTACTGTTCTACAGTAATTTGTCCTATGGTTGTAAATAAGTCTCTCTTGTTCTGCCTTCTGCTAAACAAAACTCACTATTTTGGGAAGAGATTGAGCAAACAGAAGATTGTCCCATTTTATGTAAGTTGTGACTGAATGGATATTACTGTATCTGGTTTGGTGTTTTTATTTTCAAGACAAAAGAAGCAACTTATTTCTGAAAATGCTAGTTTGTTGTGGGTTTTTTTTTAAAGGTGGATCTATTAAATTTCCACAAGTATTTTTTTCAAATATGTTGACATGTCGTGCAAGCCTGGAGGAGAATGATATTCAAAGATTTTAGGACCTTCTTGGACTGTAACAAAAAAACAAGCAGCAAACTACTAGCTATGAGGAACTGTAATTATTCCCAATAGTCTCAACATTTTTATTCTGTATTTTTCTGTCTCTCTGGTAGACACCTTGCATTTCCAAGACTGAAAATCAGCCTCAAGGACTTGCAACGAGCGTCAGGTGGGGACAGACACCCATCAATCAGTCCACGCCCTGGGACACTGATGAGCCTCCATCTAAACAGATGAGGGAGAATGAAAACCCAGGTATGTTTCTAATCTTATTTGTAATTCTACAAGGGAAAATCGTTCAAAGCAAATTCAATGCACTATCTCCATTTACCTCTGTAAATTAGACTTCATTGTGAGCCCTTTCTTTATTCTTTAGCAGGGTTTTTCTCTCATTGTAAAGACCCCTCGAGTTTCTTCTGTGCTGGGGCTAATATAAATGTATTAAGATGCCTGCAAGTTCATTAGAGTGGGGTTTTTTTATCTCCTTCTCTGCCTTCACTAGAGGAAAAGGCACTCTGTAATACTTTAAGACCTCTTTTATGTCCAGAACTACCTGAAATGATTTCCAGCTTCCAGACACATATCATACATTGTGCTACTATGCCAGACGCCTAATTACAATCTTTTTGTAGCGGCTGGAGCACCATTATTATACACACAGAGTGTTTGTCAGGAAGCCATGAAAGCACGGTGGGGAAAGAGGTTAATTTTCTTGGAAGCGTGCGCTTAAGCTGCATAAAGCGCAAAATACATAAAACTGCAAACATGCCGCATGTCACCTGATGAGTATTTTAACAATTGCACTCACATCGCCGTAGCAATTTTAGGCACTTTACGGTTGGGAACGGTTCCAGACCCTGATCAGCTTTAGGTAGCGTGAAGGAGAAGGGCGCGTCGGCACAATTGGGCAGGAGGGGGGAAGGCCGGGGGTGTTTGGTTTTGTCTTCTGCTCTCCCCCCGTGCCCAGCCCGCCGCCATCGCCGGCCTTTCTTCGTGCCGCAGGTGCAGCGCCCTGGGTGACCACGGTGGCGGCCGGCAGCCAGCCCGCCCTCATCACGCACTCCTACGGGATGACGCAGCCGCCCACCTTCAGTCCGGCCGCCAACGTCCAGGCCCCCGTCATCGGCGTCACGCCTTCCCTCCCTCCGCACGTCACCCCCCAGCTCCCGCTGATGCCGGCCCACTACCAGCTCCAGCCGCAGCCCTCCCAGCCCCTCAGCAACATGGTGGTCAACCTCCAGAGCCAGCCCTTGTACACCAACAGCCAACCCCTCAGCATGTCCTCCATGAGCGGCGTGGGCCCCGTGGCCCACCCGGGCCCCGGGCCGGTGGGCAATGGCCACCTGGCCTGCCCCATGCTGCCGCCGCCGCCCCCGGCCCTGCCCTCGGCCGCCCTGCCCAGCAGCGCGCCCACCACCAACGGGCAGGCGGCCGCCCCGCTGCCCCCCAACGCGGCGGGGGGCCCGGACAACACCAACGGGGTGCAGATGCTGCGGACCATCGGCGTGGGGAAGTACGAGTTCACCGACCCCTGGCACCCCAAAGGTAAGGCGGGCCGGGCCGGCCCCGCGGGGCGCGCGGGCGGCGGGGCTGGGGAGGGCGGCGGGACCCCGGGGCCTTCCCGCCACTCTCTTCAGGCCCGACAGCCCAGCCGCGGTGTCTGTCGCCATGTTTTCCTTTGATGGCTACCTTTTATGAGTGAATGATGACGAAACGCAGGGTGTTAGGAAGAGGGAGGATGAGCTGTGCGTGCATTTTGTAGTGAGAAATGGCTTCTGGGCCTGTCATAAGCTGGTGTTCCAATGGTAAAGCAACCACCATTCCCTGCCTCTCCCTTTGAAACACACACCCATGTTTCCATCCAACCACTTTCCTTCTGGCTTCAGTTGTGCCTTAGTCACGACCCTAATGGTCTTTGTCAACCGTTGTCTTCTCCCCCCCTCTAGTAGGAGCCCAAGCCAAATGCAAGTAACGCTGCTGACTGAAGCTGAACAACCCACAACGTTCAGCGTTAAGGGGAAAACTCTTCATTACCAGCTTCATTGGGCTCAAATGCTGCAAAACACCCTGAATAGTCATGAGCGTTCCTGAGAGGTTGACCTTTTCCAATAAGTAGCTTGTAAATGAGCCACACCGTTGGGTCACGTTGGAGTGTTATTTCTGAGTGTCTTACCCTAGACACTTCAGAAATACCTACACTCTGCGTCCTTAGCTTTTAATTTCATTTGCAGAGTTTTCCCTGCCTCCCTTAAAAATCATGACTGTGCCACATGCGCAGGTAAAGCGAAATGTAGCTTACAAAAATATAAATGCAGACCTATCAGCAAAATCAATTACATTGATTTAAAAAAAACCACCCCAAAGGCTTCATTAAGTCTGTGATATTTTATGTATACATTTGTATTCAGACACAATCCATGTGTAAATTATTTACTTGCCACAAGCTATTAAGTTCTATTGTGTAGCTCTGTATTAAAGGCAAGGAATCTCTATTAAAAATGATTAGTCCAATAACTCTTCCTGCTCATTACGTAAATTGTACTTTGGTATGTGCAAATCCTTACCAAATGTCTCTTGAAAAGGAGTTCAGACACAAGCTCAGCAGTACTTTTCTAAAGCTAAAAATTTGGACTGCTTTTAAATTTTCAACTCCCAGCCCCAAATACAATGAGAACCCTTGCTGGATGGTGAGCTTTGGAATTTTGGTGGGCTTTAAGTGATACCGGCCCAGTCAGGTAGCAAAAAATGGATCAACAATTGCTTTATAAGAGTTTTGGTAATTCCTTCACTTTAAAAAAAATAAATCAAAATCCACAGAAGCAATTTGTCAAGTCAGGTTTATAAGTTACAAACCCTTGATTTTGTAGAAGAAGAAAGGGGAGAGATTTATACTCTAATCCTGGTAGACTGAGTTGTAGTGGATCTGCTGGATGTCTCTCTTCTCCATGAAAGCTATTTGTCTTCCAAAAGGCATCATCTCCACTTTTCATAGCCACCTATCCCAATTTACCGCACTGGATACTTGGATACATGATCAAATTAACACGTTTTAAAGGATTACTTGGTGTCATTGGAGACATGTCCAAATATACAGTACAAGGAAAAACACATAAGCTTAAACCACTTTCACTGCGGTAATTTGATCACATATCTGAGCCCTGGTGACACTAACCTAGTGAGACAAATGAGCACGTCAGTGACTGCACACTTGAGGTTAGGAATACTCTTAAATGCCTTGCATACTTAGGGCCAGCAGCATCAGCTGTTATTTACTCTTCCTCCATCAATTAACCTTCAGTGCATCTCTGGCTCACAGATGAAGTAAACTTCAAATCAGAGCCTAAGTAAAAAGATCGTAAAATATTTAATCAGTCTTTTAATATTTGATTTGCAGAGTCTTAGTCAGCATTCTTGCTTAAACTGCTGTAAACCCTTGTCTCGTCTAATTGTCCAAGCGCCGCTGAGCGCAGTCAGCCAAGGAGGTGTTCATTAAGGTGAGGAGGAGAGTGAGTTCCTCACTGGAGTATGCCAGGCATGCCAGATGTAGCTCAGGTTGGGTATTTGGAAACCTTTGTAGCTAGGAGAGGCTCATAAGGGGAATATTAAAACGAGCAGTATTTCTAACCCACGACAACTGCTGACACATTAGCCATACACAGAAACTGCAAGCTGGACAGCTGTTTTCCCAGGGATTAGCTAACTCCTCTAAGACCATCAGGTATTGAGTTATTCCTGTTTCTGTGGTGGTTAAAAACAAACAAAAGTAAGATAATGAAGCATGCATATACAAATGTCTCATAAGCAGATCTTATTTTATAAAGTCATCTGTTCATCCAGTTTCCAGTCTTAAAAGCCCTTGTGCCTAAAGCTATAATTCTTCTTGTCAAACCTTAAGTCAGCGAAGACGTATGTTGGGTTTGGTTGTTTTGAATGAGAGAGAGGGAATCAGGAAATAGAAGACAACTGGGTGTCTAACCAGACTTTAAAACCTCACTAGGAGAAGATTCTTAATATGAACTGTATGGATTTCAATGTGGCTTGATTTTCAAATTATTTTTTGTTTTAATTTTTGCCCTCAGGGATTTCAGTCTCTAAAGCCTGACTGACTTCACAGTCTCACGATAGACACCTTTCTCTCTGAGAAGGAATGGAACTATGAGACAGTTTTGCGCTATTCAAATATACAAGTTGAAACTAGTTCTCTACAAATTTCATTTAAATATTCTCTGTCTTTCTTGGGGAACCTTGGCTAGTATTATGATAAGAGCCACTGCTAATGGCCTTAAGATCTATCTCATTATCCTGAGATACTCTGTATTATTATTTCACTTGACAATCCAGTCTTGTACAGGTTTGAATAATTACTGAACTATCCCTTAAGTGGAAGAGCAGTTCTTGCTGGTTAATATGATGGGGTTTCTTATATTTTTAGACTTTATTAGGGAGCCGATTTGAAATGTCATGTTTTATTTCCCATAATTGTCTTTCATTTAGCTGTGTACATGTTGGGGCCACATTATACTGTATTCATGCAGAACTAGGTTTCTTGTGTAGCTGTTTCTAAACAAAAGTAAGCAAATAAGTTGTCAAAAGTTAAAGGCATTGCTCGTATGCTGTCTCATTTGCAATAGGTCAAGAGATCTCACTTAAATGACTGAAAGAGTCGAATCATTTCTATGGCTCTTCAAAAAATGAATTTTGGTAACAAGAATCATGATATAAACCAGATACGTCATTCTCTTTGCAATGTCACAGCTAATTCCCACCTAATTCCATTGAAACTACTTGGAAGAAAATAATTTTTGCATGGATTAGAGAATCTTCTTGGTCTGGATGGGTTATATTCTGTGATGAGATTTTTTATTGCTTCTGTAATATGTTAAGTAGGAATGTTAAGTTTAGCTACATGATCCATTTACTTAGTGAATTTGTAAAGCAGTTACATTATGAGAGACATAAATAATGTTTCAAAGTAATTATTGCTTTCAGCAATGTGTGAAGAACTGTGGAGATGCCTTATGAAATGCATGGGATCTTTTCCCATACACAATCAACATCAGTTTTGAGAGGTGTCTGGTTTGGCCTGTAATTGCCCTGTGATTAGGATTTATGCCAAATACTCTTAGCTGACTTCAAAAGCCATGTCACCTTAACACAGACATGTAACCTAATATTTTAGAACAGTCAGCCCTTGTTTTCTCTCCGTGTCCCTCAGCCTTGCTCTGTAATCTAAAGATTAAGTGCCACGGAATTAATAAAGCAGAATATTCAGAACCATGAAGATGTTAATTGTGAACATACTCAGTGAAGATCAAGTTCTCAGAGCCAAATTCTTATGTGGCTTCTTCAGAAAATGCGGAGTTGCAAATAATCTTCAAACATGATTTCAGTTTCTTCAGGCTACATGATGTGCCAGCACAAGTTGTCGCTTGCACAACGTGCCTGCAGAGAAGAGAGAGGGATGGAAACCGTCCCTTCAGTTTCTGACACAAGGTGCCGATATCCCATGCCATGGCACAGTGACAGAGACCAATGTCTATGTGCCTGCCAATCCAATTGAGCCCAAGCGGAGAGAAATTAATCAGTCTGGTGAGCAGCTAGAAGAGATTGGTTTCCTCACAGAAATAACTGAGATTTAGTCCTTGACTTTGTCATAGGGGAATATGCTTCTTTATATCCAAGACTTGTTGTAAATCCAAAATTGAACCCTTGGTGGATAGCCCTGCCATATGTAGGACATAAACGTTCCAACTTGGACTTTGAGATCTCTTATACATATGAAAAGACACTTTCTTCATACACTCAATACACTTCGAAGCATAGTTGCTAGCACAAAAAATGAGGAAAATACAATTCTTCATTGCAGTACTTTCTCCTGCAATACAAAATCAGCCATGGACATCAGGGGTTTTAATTTGTGGATTTTCATGGATAAAATTGATATTTGTTTCTGTAGTATTTTTGTTCTTTAATTCTTTGGTTTGCAGTCCTTAACTAGTGGGAAAAGAAATAAGATGCTAATTAGTGTTCAGAATCTAATGACTGTAGAAACATAACAATATCAGAAATAAAATCTGAATGTTAATCCTTGTAACACTAATTTCTTACCACTTCATTTTCAAGCATCACCAAATACCACGAACTAAACAATAACAAAATTACAAACGAATGCTGTTGCATCATCACTTATTGATTGCACCTTTCACACTTGACTTTATTGCATCGGAATTCTCATTAGAGCTCAGACAATATTTACTTTCCTTAATCATGGAAATCTACCTAACAAGGTAGACTATAACATTTTGTCAATAACCATCAACTTTTTCTTCACAAAAGGTTGATTTTTCAAAGGGATTTCAGTTTCACCTGCTATTCTGTGAGTGTACCTAGTTCTAGACATGAATGCTGGGGGGTGGGAGGTGTTTAAATTCAAAGTGTAAACCAACATTTGGAATTCTAATAACATTACTTAAAGGATATTGTGTGATGAAGACTCTAGAAATCCTGGTTGTAGTTCTCTGCATTGCACCAGAATACATGGCCTGTGTCACCTTAGGAAAATCTCCCTTATTTTTGTTTCCATAGATATAGGTAGGTAGATAGGTAGATGATACAAAATTGCAGATATAAAAGTATACATAAAATTTTAGTATGTGTGTGTACATATGTATATACATATATATATGAATATGTATGCATATAGTTGTGGGGAAGGAAGTCTACAAAACAAATAATAGTGCATTCTAGCTCCTGGTTCTGGTAGGAGAGTTAGGTTAGCATTGTGCGTGCTTCTGACTGTGTTTTGCTTAAGGTAGTCTTGATATTCTGGGGCAGCCTAAATGGTACCAAGATACAGATGACTTGTGATCAACTTGTAAGCTCAACTTGGTAATGATGCATAAGACTTCACAGAATCACAGAATGGTTGAGGTTGGAAGGGACCTCTAGAGATTGTCTGGTCCAGCCACTCTGCTCAAGCAGGGCCACATAGAGCTTTTTGCCCAGGACTGTGTCCAGATAACTTCTGAATATCTCCAAGGATGGAGATTCCACAACCTCTCTGGGCAAGTTACCGTCCGTCACAATGAGAATATGTTCCCTGATGTTCAGAGGGAACCTCCTGTGTTTCAGTTGTGCCCATTGCCTCCTGTTCTGCTACTGGGCACTGCTCAAAAGAGCCTGGCTTCGTCCTCTTTGCACCCTCCCTTCAAGTATTTACATACATTGATGAGATCCCTCTGAGCCTTCTCTTCTCAAGCTGAACATTCCCAGCTCTGTCAGCCTTTCAGCAGAGATGCTCCAGTCTCTTCATCATCTTCATGGTCCTTTGCTGGACTCTCCAGGAGGTCCATGTCTCTCTTGTACTGAGGAGCCCAGAGCTGGACACAACACTCCACATGTGGCCTCACCAGTGCTGAGTAGAGGAGAAAGATCACGTCCTTTGACCTGCTGGCAATACTTTGGCTAATGTAGCCCAGGATACCATTAGCCTCTTTGCAACAAGGGCACACTGCTGCCTCGTGTTTTAGCACATACACACACAGTAATGAACTTAAAGGAAACTGCTTGAACAGGTCCCCAAAAATCAAATCTTTTCCAAGATTAATTACAGTCTTCTGACATGAGAATAATCTTAATGGAATTGCAGAGTTGATGAGGGTATCTAAGCCATCACTTGAGTGAGACTGAAGTACGTTTCGCCTTTTTGTGTTGCAGGTGGAGTATTTTCAGTAATTCCTGCGCTGTCTTTTAATGCTGCTATTGGTCAGGTCGTGACAGACAGTGATTTAGTGCGCTGAAGAGTCAGAGAGGACTTGTAATAGTCCTAGAACATTGCCTTGCTAAACGTACAGCATAAAGAAGGTCATCGGATTCTCTTGATTGACAGCTCTCAGTATGTGAATGACTTGAGATTTCTAAGTTTCAACTGGAGCAGGAGCCTCTCACCACTACCAATATTTTATGAGGGTTATTGTAAAAAAAAAAGTGTGGGGTTAAGGTGTGTTAAAACTCCCTGAAACAGCTCTTAAAAGTCATCTAGTCCATGCTGCTTTTTGTAATACCCATTTTTTTTAAATATGCACCAGCTTTGCAACTGTAATTCATCTGCTCTTGAAAGTACAGAGCTGAAGAACTTTGATTTTACTCCGTTATGTGATACTTTGTCATCACTTGCAGATACTCTTCAGTAATTAGACAGTGGTATGCCTTGAGTTTCTTTCCACTCTGAAGTCTAAGACACAGTTTGCTTAGAAGCTGTTTTCTTAACAAATATGGTTTTGTCCATGATAGGGACCACTAAATACATTCAAAATAAGTCTGAGAGGCAGCAGAGTTCTGTTGAATTACTGTTTTCTCTCCCGTTGACACACTACTAAACTCACAAAGTGCAAAATTTCTCAGGAGCTGGATGATAACCAAAATCTAGGCTTCCTTTTGGCACAGAATACAGAAGTGGCAGCTCTTTATAAATACAGCCCAAATTTCTAGGCAGGCTACCTACCCATCCGTCCAAATGCTGTTCCAAAAAATCCCTTGCAGGGAAGTGCATTTGGATGTTTTGAAAGTTATTAATTGTCCAAGACACTTGCAGAGTCTCTGTTCTCCTTTCAGAACCCCTTGTGTTTAATTTCTGATTCCTCTGACCTTGTCTTCCCTTGGTCTTCTGCATTGTTCAACTCCTGGCATGTATTTGGATGCAGCCCTTGTCTGCATCCAACCCCTGGGATGCAACAGGAGACATACCTGTTCCCTCATATGCCTGGGGCCACCTTAGGGCTACCTCTCCTGAACATTCAGTTCTCTCCACAACTTTGGCCTTTACTTGAATTTTCAACTAAGATTTCTTCCTGGTCACAGCAGGATAATTCCACTTCTTCTGCTGTCATGGCTTAAAAAATGGGCGGTCAAGTTAGAGCTCCTACAGAGAGCAGAGAATGGGGACTTAGCACTCAGTCCAAACTGAACAAGCTGGGTCCATCAGGAACCAGACTGGGCATTGGTGTATGCACTGAAGTGTTCTCAAGAGGGACTATTCTGTGATCTCTGGAGATCTCCAAACAAGTGGATTTATTAGATTGAAAATGGGTTTTGGTTTCCCTACAAAAGAATGGAAATGCTTTTTTTTTTTTAATCAGCAGTCATCCATGGATGCGTTCCTGGACTCTGAATGGAGAAGAATCATTTCTGTCTCGTTGCATTCAGAACAAGAATGATTCTGTCCCATGATTTAAAAAAGTCTGAACAGATTTTTGAAATACAAACATTTCCAAATAGAGACTGTTCTTACCCTGCTGTGCCTTGAGATTGCTGATGATAAGCTCTGCTGTCCCATGGCAAGGCTGGGCTTTGAGCTGCAGTCAATACTAATGATAACATGGGATTAAACAACACCTTGCATCTTCAAAGTGCTTTTGTGGACATATTTTTTTTTAAAAAATTAACTTTAAATAACTGATGTGAATATTTTGTGAGACTAAAGATACAAGAACTTTGGAGGACGCGAAAGCAAGAATATCTCTCAGGAAACTGATTTTGGTGTAATGTCCCTCAAATCTGCTTGTTTCAGATGTCTTCCATGTTCACAGAATACATACTATGAGGAGAGGAATGCTGTGTTGAATTTGTAGTAATGCTTTCTTTTCTTTAGTGTTTCTTTCATTGTTCAAGTAGGAGATAATTTGGGCAACAATTTGAATGGTGCCTGCAAGAAAATTCTTCCCAGCCACGGACATAGTTGTTTCTATATGTTGTGTTCCTGTACATTGTCACAAAGATGTGCTGCTAAGTTCTTTCTTCACAGTAGAATGGTTCAGCTTCTTGCATTTGGTCTGGTTTGTGTTATGCATATATTCAGGTTTCTAGGTGTACCAAGTGAGGGTAACTAGATATTTGTATATAGTTCCATCTTAACATTTACATGTCATTATGTTGGATTCCTGGATTAGGTATTCTGGAAAGTATCATAAGGTGATGAAATCATCAGAGGGAAAGAGGTACATAAGCTTGCAGGAATGGTTACTCATAGACAAAACTTCCATCATGGAGATGTGCAAGTAAAAAGGGCATGAAGTTTTGTCATATTAAATTCAGAAAATAACAGCATGCTTCCTACTCTTTTGGAAAAATCCTTGAGCTGCTGACAGAATCAGGAGGTTCAAGAGACGTATTGGACCTGGAGTAGAGACTGTAATGTATACATATACCTATATATACCCACAACTAAGTCGGGAGCATTTGACTAGACAAAGTGCGAAGTCAAGTTTGCACAGTATGACTGTGTAATACTTTCCAAGGAGCTAAAGCAGATTGGAGGGTTTGCCTAAAGACTTCCTACATTATATTTTGCATGATGCTCATTGCTGTTACTACAACAAAAAAACCCCAAGACCATAGGATCAAAGAGAACATTGTGTTTTTATTCATGATTCCTCTGATGTTTCAGAGGAAGACAAAATGTGTTTTGCCCATCAATCTGCACACTGAAGTATTTGGGTGAGGATGAGGAAGGTGGTATGAAAAAGACAAAATTGGCTAAAATGGAAGAGTTCTTAAGAGAAATGTGGGCTGATGCTCCTGTTCAGTCTGACTGATTTAGAGAGATCCATATCCAACAACAAGCGCAGCTCATCTGCGTGACCTTTTCCTTCTGAATGAAAAGGGAAATGTTCCTTGCATTCCCAAGCTGTGGATGTTCTTTAAAATGAGGATCATTTTGCACAAAACACTACCATCCTGTGGAAAACAGATGGAGGAGCAGTGCTACTAGATTCCTGTTGCCCGTAACCTGGAAAATAAGAGATTCTGCTCCTTGCCTTTTCCTGAATGCTGTGCAGACTTTGTTACAGATGTGAATTTTCTAGATGGCTGAATGTGCTGGGGTTTAGATGTTTTTCTGTTAGATATACTCCTATTGTGGCCAAACCATCCTGTTTTATGAACAGTGCGTATCTTTGAGGGTTTTTTTATACTTCTGTAGGAAAGTTTAGAGCTCTGGTTTGGAAGCCATACTGAACATCCAAATAGAAAGCACTTTTCAGGAGCGTTTCAGAAGAACTGTCACTCTGTGGGTAGCAGGTATCTCCAACAGGAATCAATCAAGTGATTTCATGTTTACATAGATGTAGGTATTTAACCATCAGTATGTAAAGAATCCTTGCACTCTGAAGAAATACGAAGCAAGAGCAGGGGTTCCTGTTTCTTCAACTCCCAAGTAACACAGTTCTTCATCTATTTTAGTTGCTGGAATGGTAAAAGCAAATTTGATGTCCTGTGCAAGGATCAGCTGTTCAAGGACAGTCAGATCTGTGTGTGAGTAGAAATCAAGTACATTGCAAGAGCAGCCAATCTGTTAATGCCCCACACCAATAAGATTTTTTTCGGTGAGAACTTAAATGAGTTCCACAGCCCTTCCCTGGAAGTGCCCCTTATGCCTTTGGATAAGTCATCATTACTTACCTTTTTTTTTTTCCTTCCTCTCAAAACTGCCATATAGGCAAACCACGTGCAGTGAATCCAGGTGTTATCAGTCAGGGCTGCTTTAATTCACTTTCATAGAGATAAAGTGGTGCTGAGAACACCTCTTGGCTTTAAGGTTAAACTCAATCAAGAATTTTACTAAAGCCAGGAAATTCTTTTAGCATATATTTTTGTCCAAATTCTTACGTATTGGAGTGCTAGATTCAGTATTTCAACTTCCTGAGTCGTCTTTCTTTGTTTTAAAGTAGAGAAGGGCTATTTGTATACTAGAGATAATGTATTAACGCATTATGAAGACAAATTCTAAATATCAAATTTTTTTTCAATAAACAGTTGCGAGAAGGAGCCTATTTCAAAATTACAAAGTCCTTTTGCATTTACTGAGTTAGTAGTGTTGGCTGGTTCCTACCCCTTTGAACGCTCCAAGAGCAGCGCTGGGTTTTTAAGATAGCTTCACACTGCGGTGGGAGGCAGCCAGCCCCGGGGTGGAGTGGGACCCACACTGTGTTTGTGACAGAAAAAGGGGTAGCCTTATTGCATCCAAATGAAATAAGAGAGGTGGTTTTAAGAATGCAATTTATAATTACTCACTCTGGATCTAGATTATAATTACATAGTCTGGAACTGTGCCAGGACACTGAAATTAATATTTCGAGTTTGGAGGGAAGAAAAATGAGATGGTGTTTGGCTGGGTTGGTAGCTGTCTATCAGCCATGAATTCACAACCGGGAGACTTGAAGGAACCTACCTTGAACCTTGAACCTACCTCCCAAGAACAGATGAAGAGACTTTTACTTAAAATCTTAAAAGTAAAACAGAATATGTAAAAAAAGATACTGTAGAAAGGAAAAGACATGATGACATCTTTGAATCTTATATATGGTTAGTAAATGAGAAAGAAGAATCATTTATATTCAAAAGTGAAGACTTATTTTAAAGAACCCTAACAAGCAGTCAAGCCTGATAGATGAGATTTCTTCCCTGACTTAGCTAAATTTAGAAAGTAAGCATGTCACTCAGTCATTTAAACACGGGCAGGTAGGGCCATGTTTATGCTGGGACCATAGTGCATCTTACGTGGTCTCTTGGCTCCGGCAGGGTGCAGCTCTTCCATGGGCACTGGCTGTTTGTAGGGGTCTTGGCTATCCCAGAACATGTCAGAAGGGTATCAGGGACCAGTGTATGAGTGACTGCACTGAGCTCCTCTGAGCCTGTGAGAATAGAAGGATTCTGTGATTCTATTCTATGATTTTCTCTAAGTGAGGTGAGCAAAGACATCTAGTCCCTCTTTTGTGATCGAGCTGGCTTTCCTCAGCTGCCCGTGGAAAGCTGCTTTATCAGGCATCACTTTCATGAGTGTAACTAAAGCTAATTTGGGCATATATTGTCAACAGTTTTGATTCATGGTTTGTTAAACTGCTACTTACACTGTTATCTCACATAATTTCCAATTCTGTCTTATACTGTTTAATAGATTAAGGCCTACTAAGAGGGTTAAGGTTAAGGGAGAGGCTTACATACCTCATTCAGGAGACACCTCTTGCAGTAGTGTGGTGTCCTGCAGGGTACTCGAGCTCTTTGGTTCAGCAGTGACTCAGAAAAAAAGAGTGCCATGTACGCTGTTTCCACCAGCGCTTGGTCTTTTCTCAAAGGTTTCCTCACTAATTCCCAGCTCATCACGGTCCTCATCAGCCTGTGTAATGTGCTCATCACACGCTCATTTTCAGCTTTTGATTTGGCCAGGCTGTCTGCTGGGGAAGGTTTCCTCCGGTAGAAGTCTCCAGGTACATGAACAAGTGAGCTCTAAGTGTTACTAATAAAAAATCCTTTAATCCACTTTAACAATGATAAATTGGAACTGAGAACTTCTCCATACTTTACAGCCACATTCAGTTCAGACTTTCACTTAAGTCAGGAAATCATTTTACAGGCAAGAGAAAAGTCCTAAACACTCTGCTGTGGACGATGGGAATTAAAGGCCAAATGCCCAATTGCTTTTACTGGGTATAATCTGAAGCACCTACTCATGACTGAAACTTCCACTGACATGGCTAATTCATAGCAAATTCACTTGTCTTTGCTGTCTTTTTATTTTTAATCCACCATGGAATGTCCCTTTTAATTTTCTTCACATTGTAGTCAGTGCATGATGAAATGAAGTAGCTCATATGGGCCACAGAAGTTCAGAACGAGCAAAGTTCTGGCTAAAATGCACTTTTCTGCTACATTGTCTTGGTAGTAAGTACCTCACACCTAAAACCTGTACTATTGCCACCTGCTATCCTACATTTTCTTTCTGCTTCTATGTTGAAGAACATGGCATGATCAGATATGAGGAAAAATTAAGTCTTGTTATTAATTCTTCTTTCCCAGAAGCATGGGAGTTTGAGGAAAGGGCTCACCCAGAATGGTTTGTGCTTCTTGTAATCCCTACAGATCTCTCTTCCAATAGTGGCACTTGAACATCTCCCACAATACAGCTCTTTGTAGCGTTATACCAGGCATGAAATAGTGTCCAGGCAGAAGGAAGGCCCTTGGAGAGGTCTTTACCCTCTCTGGCTTTTCACACATCAATACCATTGCTGGGTTCCTTGTTGGAACCACCTACGTGCCATCACCTTGGGTGACCTGGTCAGGCTTTAGGAGGCAACACACGTTCCACCACCTGGTTTCCAAGCATCCATCCCTTATTTGCAGGCAAATGCAGGCTTATTGTTTCATGTCTAATTTTGAAAATCTGGCCCCAGTGGCAGTTTTTTTGTACATGGGTATACTAACATCTGGCTTTTACTGGCTTGGCAGCCAGTCTATATCATTAAGTAGAACCAAACTATGCATTGATATGGACGGAGATGATCCTCCACCAATTTCCAAAAGGACGGTAGGGCTATTGGCAAATTGGACAGTTGGAGAAATTCTCTCTCTCTCTCTCTTCATTTTCGTGATGTATCAGGGAATAAAATTGAGGGGAAAGCAAAAAACAAACTAATGTGAATGTAATTCCCAAATTTCAATCTTCTGTATATTATGGGTCATTACCCGTTAATTTGCTAAATGGCAGTTTTCTATGAAAGAAAAGTTTTGTTTAGCTGTATAATGATGACAGATGATGTAATTAGTATCATCCCCGCATTGAAAATGATAAAAGCATTTCTTTTGTGTGTCACTGCTCTTAGACAGTATAATATCAAAAATGATAACAGTATGAAAATTGCACCGGCCGCTTTCATATTGTGCATGTAGAATATCTCGGTGATATGATACAAGTAATGACAGGTACTTTGCCATGTATTCATTTTCTCCACTCTCTAGCCTTTATATTACAGCAAAATTAAAGCACAGCACTAAGCAAACGAGACGTGCCTGAATGCAGACCCATCTTGTGAGACTGTAAATGGCTAAAGTCCCTTTACTATTGCTGGGTATGATAATTAAGCGATTATAAACAGGGGTTTTGAGGGAGAACATTGAATCGTTTTTTCAGTTAAAGAAGTTGGGGGGGTATTTTAATTTCAGGCCACATTTGTTGCATGAATTAGTTTTAATTATATTCTGTATAAGTACTTGCCCCATATCCTGGTTTTGATAGTGGTAGATATTCTCATTTAAATATAAATAAATGCCAAACTTATTTAACATGGAAAAGTGACTGCTGTGACTGTGTAGTAACAATTTTCTCTTTGTTGCCATGGTTTGGATTTTTATATAAGCTTTGCAAATATAATAAAGCTAATGGAGCTCTTCATCCAAGGAAATGGGTATATTCAAGAAAATAAATTACATTTTGCAAGCTAATGAGCTCTACTAATTGTGTTTATCCTTGTGAATTAATACAATTTAAGCAAATCTATCCCCCAAAATCAAGCATTTGATTGCATTTTAGCTGCGTGGAAATCAGAACATCCGGATCAAATCTGAGTTTACTGGATATCTAAGGGGTAGGGGAGAAGGTTAATTTTCATTGACTGGTACAGCTGGTGCTAGCTCCTAGTAAAGCAGGAAAAGTTAGGCTTTGGAAGTTGTGACTTTCATCTTTCCTTATTTTTATTTTTTTTTTAGCTACTTCCCACACAGACAGAATTCTCAACAAAGAGTGGGTATAATAGTGTAATAAATCCTATGTAATACCATGGCAGGCATGTACGAGCCATGCTAATTAGCCCACATGCCCACAGGACAGGATAAGGGAAGGAAGGAAGGAAGGAAAAGGGAATAACTGTTGTACTTTTTAAGAGACAACTTGTCTTCACCACCTCCCTCTCTCCCTCCCTCTTCTCACTCTTTCCTGTGCCAACATTTGGATTTCTTTTCTTTTTTTTTTTCTTCTTATAAACAGGTTTTCATTTCAGTGAGGCATTTTGGGAGATGTAGGACAGAGTAGAAAACTCTGTGTATATTCTGGCAGATTTTAGGTTATCCTCCAGTTTGGCTTTTTTTGGAAGAATGACAGAGAGTAGAGACAATGGTCGGTCTGAATGCTTGAAAGGCTGCGAATACCCCCAAAAACTCACAAGCAAACTGCATTGGTCAACAGCAACGGGTGGGCAAGTGCTGGCCAGGAGGTTGGAGGGTGACAGCAGTTGTCAGGGATGGGTCCTTACGGAGATGGCTCAGTTTGCCACGCGTTGGGTCGGTGCCATTTTCAACAGGGGGAGAGAATGCTCGCCCGAGATGAAGCCTGAGCCTGACCCACTGCGCTTCCTTGGGCCCGACCGCGCCGCAGCCCGGCTTTTTTCTCCTCCCAGATCATTTTCAGCGCCGACGCAAGAGTCCCAGCAGTTAACAGCCGTGGCAGATTCCTGGGATAGGGCAGGCTTGAGATCAGAGCTCTCCTGTTTCTCGGCAGCGGGCCCCTCTTCATTTCAAACCAGGCTCAGGAAGCAGAGCCAGCCAGCCTTTCCTGGCTGCTGAAAAAATAGCATCCTAACGGTGGATAGCAGGCACAAAATAGGGGTTAAAAGTTAAATTATTCGTTTGCTTGTTTATTGCAGCTCAGGTAAGAGCTTGGATGATCTTTCCCAGTCTGTGCACTTAAAAAAAAATACACTCCTTCCAACCCTTGCTTAGGATGGAAAATACACTTCACTCCATCCCATTCAAGTGCTTAGAAGTGCTTTAGGACTTGTCTTCTAGAAGTTTTTGGATTAATTATGTTTGTGTAGTGAGAAGAGCACAGCTCCTCAGTGTAGATGCAACTGCATTGTTACAAGGATGCTTAGAATAACTTATTCTGGAAGGAGTAAAGAAGAAAATTAAGAGTGGTAGTATGATCACACCTGTAAGCTGGTATAATTGTGTTGAGACTAGGGACTGTATTGGAGTAATAACTTTGGGGAAAAAAATATTATTTGGTCTTATAAGTGAGGTACTTATATAAGGAAATATCTTGATGCACAGAGCCATCCTGGGTTCCACAGATTCCCATCTGAGCCATACTGCAGATAGGTAAGTGTAGGGTCTCAAAGTACACATTAATAAAACAATTATCTTGTCAATGATGAGGAGTGTAGAGCTACCTTTAGTAGAGGTTACTATAATTTTTCATACAAGAACAGGGAATTTTGTGACATTTTTATTATTTAACAGCACATCACCTTTAAAAAAAATAAAAAGAGGATGCCAAAGGAAGATTAAAGTGCAAAAAGCTTTACATGAAAAATATTGTTCACCTCTGACGGAAACTATAGGCAGCTGGGAGAAAAGGATCTGGAGTTCGTTCAGTTCTCAGCGTTGAAAGATTTTGATAGTAGTTTAAAAGTTATCTGTTGCTGCAAAACTGGATCTCAGAAATGAGTATAGCCATGATGATATGATAGTTTTGGGCCACTGACTGCACAGACCCCCATGAATCTGCGAGAGATAAAATCAAAGTAGAACCTCAGTTTTGAACTTCTTTTTTCTACAGCACTTGAGTCAGATCTTCAGTGTTTCATGTCTCGCCGCGTGGGGTTGTAGGGGTCGCTTCTCAGGCCCTGCTGACCCCATGCAGATTTATTGTAGAATTGTTTCGGTGAAAACAGGGCTTTGATACATCATGCGGGTTGCCTAGTGACTCCTGCAAAGTGCTGACCACCCCAAGTCTGAGAGAAGAGATACCTGCGCGGAGCCGAGCTCTATTACGGGTTATAAAGCTGGGACAGGTTTGAATGATAGGAAGAGTTCTGGCAGGCTGTTAGCTCTCATCAGCTGGGAAAATGGAGATGTTTATTAATAAGAACCTTTGACATGAAATGCATGATATGTGCCCCCTGCGCTAGGCCTATGATTAATAACGTTAATTATGGGGAGTTCATTATAGTCTCATGGGGATGTGATACGTAATTCAGCCAGCATTTCGTTGTAAATTAGCATTAATGTCCACTTTAAGTACAGTAGCTATCTATAGCCATGCAGAAGGAGCTGCAGTCAGTATGTACAATAACATCACCTCCTTATTAAATGATGGTAGACTTTTACCTCAAAGAATTATAGACCTATTAGCATTTCTCCTGCCTTAAATCTTTGCTGTGGCTGGCAGTGTAATATCTGTTGCGACTAACCTACTGGTGCTATAAAAACTTTTCTCAGTGGTGTTAGAAGAGAGTCTAGCTCCTTGCTGATTTTATAAAGGAACCAGATAATTTTAAAATCTGGTTGGAAGTCGTCTTTATTGCATTTTCATTAGCAATTAAAAGAGCATGTAACCTAATGGTTTTTTCACCCTGGTCCAGAGAAATTATGCACAGTGGGCAGCTCTTCAGTTGGTGTAAACCATCCGGGATGTAATGAAAGCAATGAACCTTCACTGATTTGCGCTGAGAATCTCGCCTGCTCCAAATTGTTCAAACATACGCCTTCCTAAGGCTATGCTTTATTGTTAACTTGTTTAATAATGAAAAAATATTTCATCTTATTCGAAATTCCTTTTCCCTAGCTTGACTGCCAGGAATCCCTTGTGAAACTGCCTCTGTCTGGCCTCAGTTTCTTCTGAACTGCACGTGCTGATTCACTTACCTTCACACAAATGACCCTTGTATACAAACACCATTTCTTTTCATCCTTATGTCGCATCTCAGGAACCAACAGATACTCGGAGCCACTGCCTTCCTGTGATGGATCCTGGAAATAGCCTGGAGGACCATAGCCATGGTGGCCCCAAATATTTACGCTTTTAAGCAGCTGGAGAAGCAGCTGGTGGCACTGTGGGAAACATCAGGCAGATGCCAGAAATCAGCTGAAGGACAGGAGCCTTCATTAAAAGACTATATGTATATTAAAAGGCTTAAATGTATAAAAAGGGTTCCAGTCAAAACAGAAAGAATAGCAGAGGGATGGTACAAGAACCAGATTTATTTTTTTTCTTTTGGTGGAAGCTACAAGATTGCCAAGTTATTATTCTTTTTTTTTTTTTTGGATTGCAATGAGTTTTGGAAATGCAAAGGTAGAAGGGGCCTCCTGGGTCACTGGGTACAATGTTCTGCAATGACAGGTAACCATACATGAAACATATAGTTTAGGAGAATCCAAGGATGGCTTCCCTTTTGTGCCAATGCATACCAGAATCCTTCCTCTCTGAAATTTATGAGCAGTAGTGAAAGATGGAAAGTCATAGCTGTACAGTGCCAAAGGAAGCCAGGAAAGAAACTCAAGAGCATCACCAGCAGCTTGGGTCCTCGGAGTTTTCTGTTTGTACTTGGGAATTGGTTGTGTTTTGTTGAGTTCCCTACCTGAACCGAAGCCAGCTCGAGAAAATTGTAAATCAAAGTAGCTCTGCAAGCGTCTGTTCTAGAGAGCTGGGTAGTGGCCTGCAGGCATTTGGCACCGAAGGCTGCAAGTCGGCGAGATCCAGCACCTGTTGGGCTCTAAACACTTTTCTTAGAATTCGCGCAGCTGACCGGCTCCTGGGGGAACGGCAGCAGCTGCCGGGCAGCAGTGGTTAAATATAGGAAATGGAGAATGCCACATCCAACTGGAAAAGGAGAGAGGGAAACAGGGAACCAGCCGTAATGAAAATTCTTCTTGGTGGAAAGGACCCTGGGGTGATCAGGAATGGGAGGCTTTTACACCCTCCGTGGCTGCACCTACAGTTGCACGGTACATCAGCCCCAGATAATGCCCGACGCTTGGTTGGCATTGACTATATTAATGAGTGTCACTTCTGGAATGTGTTGCAGTAGCATGTGAGGGCCCTTCTCTCCCTGCGAGTCATGAACAGTTGCTGAGATGTGTTGTCCTTAATTTGACTCGATTCTTTGTAGCGTTTTTAATAGCGAAAATGTTGTGAAAAGCTTAAATATGAAGAAATACAGCTTTAGCACAGATGGAGTTTGAAAAGGACATTCAACCTTCTCTAATCTTCTACTGAGATCAGTAAGTAAAGCAAAAGGAAGGACAACCTGAAAGATAATAATTTTCATGCTGATAATCTGCAGTACTTTAATTTCACCCAGGCATTTACATGGCCTCTTTATTGAAGAGCCTGAGTGTTTCTTTTGCTTTAGCTGAAGGCCTGTTAAAAAGGAACAAAAAAGCAAACTCCTTTGCTTAACCACCTTTCAGGTGGTGCCAGACATCCTCGCAGAGAAGGAGAACAATGTAAAGTTGAGGAGGCTCAGCTACAGATTGGAAGGTTATTCCTGTTCTTCAGACAAAGACAACAACAGAAGGCAAGAGGAGGGAACGGGGAGGAGGAGAGAAACTCCTGGTTTGCTTCATTCTCCTGATGCACACACACATCTGCATGAGAGAGGCTGGTGGCACACAGGTACGCCACAGCCCTGCCTTACCTCTCTGTTCTGGGAGGACATCTGGCCAACGAGCCCTCCTCTCCTCCCACCCCTTCTCCTTCACACTGGGCTGTGGCAGCTCAAGCTGGCTGAGCCTGTTGTGGTGATGATATCGTGCAGTTAAATTAATTCCAAAGCTGGTCAAGCTTGGAATCAATTAGACAGGAGACAAAAAAGGAAACGGGGAAAGAGAGAAAACCAGACCAGGTGTGAAACAGCAGGAAAGGAGAGGGAATAGTAGGCATGGTCCAAAAGGTGGCTTAAGGTTGAGTTTGACACAGAGGATCTGCAGGTGACAGGAGCATCACAACACCACGCAGGTCCCTTCTGTCTCCAAATATCCTTATGGGGTTTCACTACCCACCTCATGGCCATACAGCCAAGATAGCTCAAGATAGTCAAGAGCTCAAGAGGAGGGTGTTCCTTTCCATTTCAAGGACAACATTTAGATGGAAATAAAGATTCCTTGGCTTAATATACAGCAACCATCTCACTTTACCTTCACCTCATTCCCTATGTCTTGACCTTGCTGTTGAACCGGCCCAGGAGCAGGCAGTGCTGAGCAGGCATTATGCTCTCCGTTCACAACCTCAGCATCTGCTGCAAGTTTGGGCCAATAAATCACAAATGTTGGGAGGAAAGGATCACCTTCCTACCGCGTGTCCTGACAGCAGTTCCCACAGTGGGTGTCTGATCCTTGACTGAACCTCGAGGCACTGCCATATGCAAATAGTCGTAATCTCTGGTTTGTTGTTCCTCCAAAGTCGGATGCGTCTGCGTGTGTCGGTCTGCTTGGAAGCTTAAATAAACCCAGTTGAGGTTTGTTTGCTTTTGCAAGCTTGATTCATCAGCCTGATTTCCAGAATGTGTAAAATATTTCCCAGTTGGTCAGAATGGCTTTTTGCTGTCTTCCTCCCAAGTTTGTCTTAAAGAAGGCTTTTTAAAAAGACATGGTTTTTAATCTTTTGATATATTGGATGTAGACCTGCATACTGTAAAACAGCTGTCTTCTAACTCTGATATTTGTAATGTTTTCCATTTTCGCCAACATAATCATCTCAGAGACCCCATGAAATACGTCAGAAAGAGTTAAATTACAGCTTTATATATAAAACCAGGTATAAGGGAAGGAACAAGGGCTTTAGTAAACCAGGGTATTTTATGAGCTTCTTTATGAAGCCACTCAGACAAACTTCAGTGTAATAATCCCTAGCAAGGCCATCAGAATTGCAGCCTCTAACAACTTTTACACCTTGCTGGCAGGTTACCTTGGTTTATTTTGTACAGCTGCTCCATTGCACTATTGTTACGTTATTTTTATTTACATACAAGTGCTTTACAGATAACACTTAGAACAAGAAAAGAAAAAGAAAAAGGTCCCTGCACCAAGCAGTCTGTGATTTACGAGGGCCTCCCTGGAAAAGTGTTTTTCACTGAAATCATGGGGCCATATCCTTCCTAGAGTGCCAGACCTGGTCAAAAGCATTTGCAGAGCTACGACCCATACTGTTACTTGAGACTTCCACTACTTCAGCTACAGTAGGGAAAATTATGATTAAGTTCTTGAATCTAAGTGCTGGTCCTAGCTTTTCCACATATACTGTTAGCCCTTGAATAGTTCACAAGCCTGTCTTCTTCTTCCATCAGTGGAGAAAGAGGGCTGGCCATCTTTTCTGGTGACTGGAGAGCAAACTTTAGCAACTGGCTTGGGATAGGGGTGTGATGTTTGGATGCTAGTATTAGCCTGGTACTTCTTGCAGACTCCTTTGAAGGTCTCCGTTTCTTAATTCATCTTATCCATGGTTAAGGGGAAAAGGTGGCTTATCGTTACTTCAGATTTCAAGTTCTTCCAAAATACAAGGCTTGGGCTTCTCTATTTCTGTTAGAAGTTATTTGAACAGTTCAGAGGTCTCTTCCAGCCTAAATTATTCTGTGGTTCTAGGAGTCTAAATTTTTGAACAGTTCCTTAAAATTAAAATTAGGTGGGGAAAAGCATAACTTTCAACTAGTCACAGAGCTACTTTAAATCTCTTCTTTGAAAGTTTCCCTTTGGCTGCTGTCTGAATTGTGCAGTTTGCCCTCGAGGACCCATTTGCTCTCTCTTGGCAAATCAGGTTTTTAGAGAGATGAAAACAAATGCTGGGAATATTTTTTTCTTGAGTCTCCTGTCCAGAATATAAATCTAATAGATACTGTCTTCTACTGTGCATGCAAGCCCGTTAGACATCCTATTTGTTCCTATATGAGAAGCTTGTATGTTTGATGCTGAAGTCAGTAATATGTTGGGTGAATTAAGCCCCTCAGACCACATCTACACTAATAAACTAAGTACATATGAGAGGAGTCCCTTGTACAGAGATTTAGCTGGCACAGAACAGCTTGCATCCTTCGTGTTAAACTCACATACTCATCAAGAGAGGGTGCCTGAGTGCAAATAATCTGTTGGGAATGGTCCCTGTCCTGTTGGGAGAATGTTATTTGGCCCAGACCAAACCACGTGAGTGGCAGAGACAAGTGAGTTCTAGTGCAGAAGAGTATTCCGTGGCAATATTGAAATTACTGGTACAGATGTATCCTCAGGGAGCCATGCTTACAAACTCCTATTCATGAATCCCAAGTAAATGCACAGTCTTCCTTCCTCTCAGAGCATGCTTTTGTGGGTTGTTTCATTGGATTTCGTTTTTTTGCTTTTCTCCCATACTCACTCTTAAATTGGTTTAAGTTGTGTTCTATTGCAAATTCTGCTTATTACCCCTTACTTCATAGGGTCTCTATGATGCTTTCCATCGAATCTTCCTGATTCATTAGAACTAGGAACGACAGCCTGCTGTTCCTTCAGCCCACGTACGGACGGCGTCAGATGGACAACATCCTCTGTGGTATCATCTGCCAGTAAAGAAGCTGAACCTTTAGCTTCAAATCCTGGCTCTTTGCCCAAATTAAATAAATGTGTAGACTGACCGCCATCATTTCTGTGAATTAACCGCTAGAGGGAGGCATGGCAGACAACACTTGGTTTATTTTTATAGACTTTTTGTACTGTAATCAATTTTATATACTTTGCACATCCAGTTTTCCTAGTCCTTCTCTTTTCCATAAACTGAAGCCGGTTTTTATACAACCAGCACTTGTTGCATCCTTATCGGGATATTGGTTACGGGCTGTTCATCACCGATGCCATCTCATGGCTTTGTTTTTATGAGGTGTCTAGTAAACTATCACTGTGCTTGCAAAATATATTGCATTTTCACATAGTTTGAAACAGTGGATTTTGTAGTTCATTTTAGGAGCCAGAATTCTCCAAACATTCCTCCGCGGTAGTTTTAAGGGCAACAGAAGCAGGCAGTCAAACATTGCAATGGCATGTTATTTCATGTAAGGGTATTTTTTTTTTTTTTTCTGCTTTCAAAACTTAAAAACCACTGCCAGCAGTGGGAATTGATCAAACCGTAACATTAGTGTGTGACGCCCTAATAGATTCTGTAATGCCGTGAGCTTGGCTTACAACATGGCAGCTAGACAGGCGTATTACCCGCATCCTTTTACATGCAGACCTTGCTGTTAAATCGTGTTTGGCTAATCTTCCCTTAGGGGAAATTGGATTTCAGCCCCTCTCCCACCTCAAAACCCACTGTAAGATATAAAATTGGTTTTTAGAAGTCTCTTTTTCTCTAAGGCGCTTTAATTGGCATAAGGTGGTTGCTCCTATAGAGAGGCTATTGATTAGCATTTTTATTTTGCTATACTTTAAAAGTACACCACTTTCAAAAGCATTTCATGAAATACCAAGGCAATAAACCTAGCAATAAAAGGCCAGAATGGGTCCTGACTTGGCTTGCTTACTCCTACCTGTCTCATTTGTGGTTTGGGGCTTTTTTTATTTTTAAAATCGGCAAAAAGCTGAGGCTGTTCTTCATTCTCCTTCTCCCCATCCCTTTAGTGAAACTCAAGCTGGACATGGGAGTCAGTGTCAAGTACACAACAAGATTTGCCCTTGGGGCTGAGGGAACCAGAGTTCCAGGTGGTCTTGTCCAGTTCAGCTTGTTCTTCAGTGCCCACGTCAGGAAAAAAGCAGGCACAGACTGTACTTAGTCTTCCCGTCCTTCCCCATCATTAGGGTTGCTGACAGTACTGCGGCACCAACCCTGAGGAAGTGGGACAAAGTCATTAGAGAAAATAGATTTGGGCGATTTTTCTACAAGAAAATAGGCATGCGTCTTAACATCTCATTTGGTTTTTCCAGCATACTTCATTAGACATTTTTAAAAGTCTTTGATGCGTTGTTTTATCTTTGAAAAGATGTTAAAATGCCTCTTTTAGTCCTCAACACCTATTTTCAGCATGAGTACGTTGGTGACCATTCTCAGGGCTTTGTTCCTTCAGGCTTTCTTTGTTCCCAGAAATTAAATAAGTTACAGTTTTAAATGTGACAGTCCCTGAAGTTAAGTCTGTCTCATGTCTGTGTCAGACTCAGTTTTCTCTTAGTTAATGGGTTACTGACAGCCTGAAGTCAGGAAGTTGCATGTGTTGTAGCTACAGAGCAGCTCCCTAATGCCACATTTCTTCAATTTATCTTTTATCTTCTACTGCTGATCTTATCCTAAAAGCAAAAATAACATTTGGCCTCTTTCTGTTTGCCGGCACCAGTGAAAATAAATTTTAAGTATGTAGATGGCAACACTATGTGTTTGGAAACTTGTATATTCAATAAAGTAGATACTCAAGTTGCCAGGGCTAAAGTACATGAGTACTCAAGAGCAAAAATGTTGAGTGAAAACAACTCGGTGATCCCAGTCCAATCTTGTTACATTACTTATCATCAAAATCCAGGGCTTGGAGGCAGAATAATTTTGACCTAAGGCGAAGCATTCGTGTATTTACTCTGTGCATTCTTTTATAGAAACCATTGTGGGGGTACATTGCTTTGCCTGGATCTTGTGTTTAATGGTACTTTGCATCCATCTATGCCACTGAGACAGATTTAATTTTAGAATGTTTCAGAAGCGCCTTTTCGCCAATCAGACATTAGCTGTACGAAATCACCATGAACTGCTTTGCTTTCTCAGCATGGCTCAGCTTTATCCTCAGTCAATAGACATCTTATCAATCCTTGTTCAAAGACATTCTCTTGCTTCCCCTGGGCTAGTGCTGGTGATAGATAAAAAGTCTGCAAGCTTGGGTTGTGATTTGTTAGTCCCAAGTTATTTGAGGCAAATGGATAATAAACAAATTTTGAAAGTCCACCCAGTTCATTAAAACTTGAAGCAGTCATTTGAAAGTGTGGTGCGGTTTCAGAGGGCTCTCAGATTCACAGCATGGCCCATGATGATGCATGTACAAACCAAAATGTAATATAAAGAACATTTCTTTCATCTGCACAAAGAGGTTTTATCATACAGCCTTAAAGACCTTTAGATCTTTCTACATCTGAAAGGAAGATCCGGCATCTCTTGGAATTTCTCAGTATAGATTCAGAACCCCCTTTAGTGACTATTCCTTTGAATCTCTGGGTTAACTCTCATTTTTGTTTTGTGTAAAGTTTCTTTTTTTATTACCTTTATACTTACAAGGGTCATTAGAGGATTATCCCTAAACTTCAGATTATTAGCAGTTTCTGACAGCTCCTGCTATTTCCCTTCCCGTGGTTAACTTGACTTTTCACTTGAACCAAAAAATAATTCTTATCATTGCTTTATCTTAATTCTAAAAATTTCCCTGAAGAACATCTTCAGTTTTCTTTAGTGCCAGTGTGATAGTCTTCCACCTCATATCAGGCAAATGAAAGGTTTCATAAGAACAATTTTTCCTTGTTAATATTAAGAACATTCTACAGCTATGGATCAAGACTACCCTTTTAGAAGCAAATTCATTGGTACATGGGGATGAACTTCTTAGCAGGGCCTGTTGCAGTAGGACAAGGGATAATGGCTTTAAATTAAAAGAGGGAAGACTTAGATTAGATATAAGAAAGAAATTTTTTACAATGAGGGTGGTGAAACACTGGCCCAGGCTGCCCAGAGAGGTGGTGGATGCTCCATCCCTGGAAACATTCAAGGTCAGGTTGGATGGGGCTCTGAGCAACCTGATCTAGTTGAAGATGTCCCTGCCCATTGAAGTGGGGTTGCAGTAGATCTTTAAAGGTCCCTTCCTACCCAAACCATTCTATGACTCTGTTCTATGATTCTATTCTATGATTCTACTCCTGTAGCAATTACATATTGTTAGAAAATAACTTTTGGGGTTTTTTACAGATTTTTCTATGGGTACATGGAGAAAACATAAGCAAAGCTTCTTTAATGAACATAAAATATAAAATGTTCCGCAATCTAAATATACTCTGTGAATAACTAATTGTAATCCGTGCGTATGGCCAGACAGCTTGCTTTCCCCATCCACTAAGCTTTCAAGACATCCATTAGTCTAAAATAAACAGCCGTTTCCAAGTGGGAAAATTACAAAGAACTTCTGAGAAGGCTGGGCCATCTGAGGATGCTCCGGTACGAGAAGGGAAACCAAAAAGCATTTAAAAACACAAAGAGGTTAACTCTCAGGGGCCAATATGGAAAGGACTTAAGAGAAAATGAGTGTGTATCAGCAGCGGTATTAGCATTTGTTACAGTAATGCAGTGACTGGAAAAGTAGGAGTAAATGGTGAAATGTGATACAGCTGCCATCCGTTTTAGCCCATGAGATTTTTAGAAATCCAAATGTACTGTCGTGGAGAGACTGTTCTGCTGCTGCCTTAGTTTGCCTCATTACTATGGATTAAAAGCTTCCATAGGCAGATTTCTCAAACGTTACTGGTCCTGGGTGTCTGTTGTAGGGCCTGGGATAAGAAAATTCCCCCAACCTGATGAAGGTTCCTGAAGCACAGTAGCAGAGGGAGTGCCAGCATATTTCATGAATTAATTTAGAGGGTTCTGACAGTGGATTCCTTCTCTTTCTTCCTCTCCTCCTCCTCCTCCTCCTCCTCCTCCATACCATCATGCTTACTTTGGTAGAACCCATCATGCCACCGCCTATAAAGAGATTTGGAAGAAATAGCTCTCAGATTACAGTTTCCATGTCGTTCTTCATCAAAGGTTGCAATAAAAGTCACCAGAAATAGACTATTGGGGGCAGGTTTCTGGAGATCCCCAGTCTGTCAGAATACCAGAGGCTCAGGAATGCCAGTGGGATATAAGCAGATCACAAAGAAGTCATAGGAACTCATCACATGACACTGGATATTCATCGGAGTGAATAAATACACTGTCTGTCTGCCAAAGTATTTACAGTTATTGAAACAAAGGGTGTAGTTTAATGGATAAATTAAGATAGAAGGCTTAGAACTATTGAAGTCCTACCTAATTGTGCAGGTGATATCATTTATAACTATGAGAGGTGAAGAGAAAAACTACACACATACACACAACACCATTTTATTTTTGTTTAGCTGAAGGAAACAAGGCGTATATGGGTATGAATCTCAGAAACAGATGTGCACAAAAATGGCTGCATGATTTAGAGCAATTATGTATGTAAACTTGATAGTAAAGCATATGACGGATGACTAAAGAGCTTAGGGGTCGCTTGCATGTGCAAAATTATCCACTGATTCCTTGGACCCAGTTTTCACACTATGATATGACCAGATTAACTCCCACCCCTGTGGAACTGAGAGCTGTAGAGGATATTGTAAGGTTTTTCTCCCATCTCTTTAAACAAACGTTCTTTTTCATCAACCTGTGTTACACATAAACATGTAAAAGGGAGTAAAAATAGCTAATCTGAAACTGCTCTGAGCTGCCTGCCTTGCCATGGTCTCTTGGATAGTAGTTAGGTCTGATTTTTAGAAAAAAGTGGAAGAAATTCTGCAGGAGGCACCTGTAGGACCTCTCCTAAGCTTATATAGCTTGTTGTTTTCATTTGAAATCTCCTTCTATTAATATTTCATAATTTCAAAGTAGAAAGAAATCCGTACGGCAGAAGGATGAGAATAACAGGATTTTCTCTTTGTTTACCTTTTAGGCCAGGTAGCTGGAAAGGTAAATAGGGTTTCTCTGGGAGTAGGGAGGATTTGACTGATATTTTTTTTTTACAAAGGTTTTCTACGTTATTGTCACTTCAGCGTGTTCACTTTCATTCAAAATCAGTTCAGCATGTATTGATTTCCAGGACTTCTGTAAGGGTCTGAAGCTCATATGATCACAGTGGTTTAGTATCAGTGGGTCTTGCTACTGTTCTGCTAATTTTTTTTCATTTGATAATGAAAAAAACAAATTTCCACATATTCCACATTTCCACCACATAAACCAAATTTCACAAAGGGTTCCTGTTCTCAAAGACTATAATTTTTCTCCCAATTTCACTAAATACCTAATGAATAAAGAGAGGCTTCTACATTATCTCCACTGGAGAAATGTGGAACATCTCAGGAGCGTTAGGAAGGCCTCACTTTTTCTATCAGAGCTCAGTCTTCCTGAAAACCACAAAATACAACCATGAATCTCCCTCCCAAGGAAGCCATCCTTGGAGAATTACTTGTTTTTCTTGGATAAACGTCCGGTGGCCAAAGGTTGCTCCCCTCTGCATTATGCTGATATATCTGAGCGAGGCATTTGGTTTGTTGATTAATAAGTACAAAATGCAATTATTTGTGAGGGTTCAGAGAAGTCTCAGCTGAGGAAGCTGCTTAGAGCAATGCTGCTACTTAAAGGTGAGAATCTGCAGAGGAAATATCTTACCGTTGTATGTGCCGTCAGATTCTTAGGTGGCAAATGGTTTGACAGGGCTGACACCGCGCATGGCCCCAACATGCTCAGTGGCTGGAACAGGTCCCTTCCCACTCGTTCCCCCACCCTTTAGACAAGGAGGCCAAGACACAGAGTTGTGGTGACTCGCTAAGGTTCACAGAGCATATCTGTCACACATCTTTGAATCACAGCTCTCAGCAATCTGCTCCTCTCTTCTGATATGAGAGTAGCACTTACTAACGCACGTACTCATTTACACCTCGGTCCCTAATGTTGATTTACCAACAGGGTTTCGATTTCTCTTCCCATTATTCCCACCCATGCTCCTGTTTTTTTTCCCCATACAGGACAGAGTCATGCACCATCTCAGTCCTGCATCAAACCCGGAGTAGCTCTGCATGCATTCAACTCCACGTGTGGGAGTTCTGCAGGAGATGCATGTTGATGGAGGATTAGGGACTTGAAGTAGGTGGCACTTCGTGATTTCACGGGCCGAACAATTCAAGCTGCCTTTGCAAATTACCCATTAATTACCTATACTGCATTTTCTGGAGGTTGCATTAGTTTGAGTTGCATGTGGAATAGGTTCTTGTTATCCTCGCTCTGAAATTATTTTCTCTGAGGTTTGATACCACAGTTTCTACTGGCCTGTGATGCTGGTATATTATGTTGTTATCATGTGCTTATATTCTTATCCTAAAAACACAATAAATAAAATATCTTTTGTGTAGAGAATGAGGAGCAGTCGGGCAGGCCTGCCTGCTAAATTACTTTCCATTCCTGTGGTGGATTCTCTGTGATTGGATTAAAAGAGGTTGTCAGTGTAGGCTCATCCTGCAACTCCCTACCCTCTCCCCTGGCCAGGTATAAATAAAGGCTTAGCAGGTTCTAGTTCAGCATCTTGTTTAACCTCTGCAAGCACCAATATTTACTCAGAAATTTAAAACTGTGAATTCAGCCTTCCCTTACTGGAGGGCAACAGGAGTACAAAGTGGCCAGTCGTGTCCATGGGATGTCTGCTGTCCCCATGGGCTTCCCCTTGCGTTATCTTTAGGCTGTCTCCTTTTATTTAACATAAGAACTGAATTATGAACTGCTCAGGAGTTCCAGACCCATTATCTCAGTCTGCTTTGCAGAGAGCTCTCTGTTGAGTATTCAGTGATCGCCTTTCTCTTACCCCCTGGAATGGAGCTAGAAATGAGACGTTTGCCGGTCTGTATCTCCCATCAGTTGAGTATCGTGGTAGCCAGACTCACAAATCTACAGAGTTGTTTGTGATTTCATGGTGCAAACCCTTTTCTGTGGTTCCTCTAGCTTTTGCTGTTGCTGTTGTTGAGTGTGCAATGGATTTAATCATGTGTATGGGTAAAACAGCGTAGAAGAAAAAGCTTGGAAATTCTGCATATTAAAAACAATTCACTTACTAAATTTAAAATAATAATAGTATTGCACTGCATTTCCCCCACATTTTCTCATTACAGAGAAGGGATTAAAAACCCTACAAGGACATGTGGGTGGGGTTGTTTTCTAAAAAGTGCGTTTTTACTCAAAGAAAACAAAAATCTTTACATTTGAAACAGTTGTTATCAGGGAGCCCGGAATGAAAATAAGCGACTTGAGAAACCACTGAGTATACAGCAGCCAAAAAGAGATTATAGTGCCTCTGCATGGTCTAGATATTGAAGCAGACCCCTCTGCCCATTCTTTTATTCCCTGAATCCCTAGAGCCTTCCTCCCGCTTTCAACCATGAGACTTCCGCAATCTCTTTGAGCTGCTGTGGCTTCCTACCAGCCTTGGTCTGTCTCACTGCTGCCCTCCAGCCCTGGCACTGCCATCCCCTCTGCTTGCTTTTATTTTCTTTTACCCTGACCATTGTCTGTCCCTCTGTCCCCAGAGGGGCTTAAGGATTAGCTCGCCACTATACCCCAGTCAGGCTCTGGACTGGAGTTAGCGGTTCCAAGCTGGGCTTGAAGAACAGAGATCACAAGGGGCAGCTGGCACCATGGGGCATCACACATAAGGCAGGTAATAGGAAAGAACAGAAAATTGCTGCATCTAAAATCCCACCTCTCTTGAAGACCAGGGCTCCTTTTGGAAACTTGGATTTCCACTCTCAAACTCCATCATTTTGACCTTTAATTCATGTATGACCAAGTAGAGAGGGGATGGCAAGGAAGAACTGCCTGTTGGCTGGAGATCTTGCCTGACAAATACAAAACCCAGACTCTGTTCTCTGTGCTAGGGACTCAGACTCATGTCTCCCACCTCTCAGGAGCAGGCAGCCTCAATAGTCTTGGTGTGGGTACTGTCCAAGTTAGACTGTTCTGCATGGTAGTCATGGAACTCAATCATGCAGGGAAGTCCATCGTGGCCCATAAATCATCTGTGAGAGTGGGAGAGGGCCTAAATTTTGATCCCCTCTTTGGGGCTGTTGGACAGTAAATACCTGTTTTGTAGCAAACAGATAAGGAAGCTGTACCCCAGGACATCCCTCGCGGGAGAAGGGAACAGGAACATTGCGCAGCCAACAGCGAAGGAGAAAAGCTTGGTGTAACTGCAGATCCCAAGGGGTCTTCTGGAGCAGTGAGTCAAGAAGACAGGGAATTCAGAGCTGTGGGACAGTGTATGGTCGTGGGGAAGAAGCAGCTGCTGGGCCTTTCTACTGGCTGTCCAAGGACCTAACAGTGTAGGTCTAGGCATCCTAATTTTGCTGGCTACCATTAATGGTTACGACTGTGGTGCCATTTCAGTTTTTAACCTCACTAATGATCTGCCCCCGTGGTGCACGCTATGCTGTGTGCTGGATGTGCAGCTAGTTAGGTCCCCTTGTCATAAAACAGACTGGCAGGATGGTCTGCGAGGGGTCTGGAAATCACTCTTCTGCTCTTTTATCTGAACTTCTTGGTGATATTCTCAGCATGTGTTCAAGAAAAATTTGATGGAAAGGCTAAGGCTATCATTCCTTGAAGATGAAACAGGCTCCTAGGTGACTGGCTGAGATCCTGTAGGACTGACAAATCTGAGGCTGCCAAGATTTACTTTAATTATATATATTGTATAATTAATGTAACGTGAGATATGTGTATATAATTAATAAAGTTAGGGTGTCTGGAGGTTTGTATAAGTTAATAAATAACCCGAATTAATAAATAAAACAAACACATGGGGCTACTCATAAAGAGAACTGCAAAGCAGCACAAGGAGGGGACTGCAGCTCTCTGCACATGCCGTTGCTAAAATCAGATTTTATGAGTTCCCTGAAAAGTGCCCTGGCTTTCCCTTTGGTTGTAGGGGTGAGTTAAGACATTCAAAGGGATCTATGATGCCCTACGTGATTTGTGTTCTGTAGGTCTGAAGGAGAACCTTTCTTTTATGTGTGGGCATAACAGCTGAAATTAAGGGAAACATTTCTGGTGAAGATTTCGGAGGTAGAAAATGGGCACACTGGAGGTTGCCTCAACCATTGCCTTCTGGAATATATCAGCTGGAAATGAGATCAAAATGTCACGTCTCTGTGTGATGGGGTTGTACTTGGGCTGATTTCAGGTCTTAGCTGTTAAAATGGGCCTGCTACAAAGCTTGTTGAACAATTGCACGGCAATCAGAGAACACCTATAAATCATTTTGTGAAATACAGCTTGATCTGCATATTTTCTGCTAAATAGTCTTTTATAGTTTAAACTTTTTTTTAAGGCTTACAGTCTGCTAGTGATATATAATACACAACCTAGATCTATAAATGAGGAAATCCGCAGTATCGTTGCCTTTATTCCACAGAATATCTGTCTTGCCCTGGCTGCTTTCAAGCTCTGTTTCTAAATCAAGTGCACAAAATATCTGTCCAGCTTTCTTGCTGGAAAATATTAACTTGGGATTTTATTGTTGCTACTGAAGAAACTGTCCTGCTCAGACTGTCAGAGAAAAGCTAAAGTTTTGCAGGTGTTGCTAGTCTCTTATGAATGTCTGTGTGTTCTCCCACATTAAGGCTGGATTACAGGAGAATCGAAGGGAATTTTCAGTGTCATCAATAGCTGGTCATAGGCAGCTCTGCAAAATTAAGATTCAGAAAGGATGGCTTCTTCACAACATTGAGCAGAGGTCCTCCAGCTAGACCTTCTTGCCTAAAGAAAAGAGGAAGAGTCACCTTCAGTGCCCCTAAATCAAAAAGATGACAGGGGAAAGTAAGCAAAAATACATTTAAAACCAAGGGGAGAGATTTTCATGGGAGGTGGGGTGTGGAAGGAGACCACAAGGTTGCAGGAGACCTTTGCTAAGTGAAGCAAGAGGAGAAAAAAATAGATATATCCTCTTAAATCTGCAGTGAGTCACCACAGGTCATGTTTTATGAGGGTTTTATTCCATGTTTCATGTGTACCTTGGAGAATAAAACCATGTGCATCTGATTAGATTACTTAGTACTGGGAGTGTAAGGTAAGAGCATAAATTGAATGCAATTATTTTTAAAGGAAATTATATTCCTGCTGCTTTCTGTCTGTCTGCTGTCTTCTATCTTTTTCTTTTTATTGTCTCTTTTATCTTGGTTCTAAGATGGCTTTCACACCGTATCTACCTTGCAATCCCCCAGTTTGTATGAAGGCAATTCACAGCTCGGTGCATTGCCTGTCTTCTCTGATTGTTTACAACTGGTTTATTAACCAGGCTTTGTCTTGGACTATCTTCGCTTCATCAGGAGGGAGGGGGAGAGCACGGTTGTTCATTTTGCATTAAGCATGTGTGCTGATGTGGAAATATCCAACCATACCCCTCAGCGGAGATATCTGTGTTAAAATGAAACCAACTTTTATAGGAAAAAAAATTAATTTATTACCAATGCAAGGTTATTACTTGGACCATATAATCCAGTGTAAGTATGTGATATTGCCTCCACCTAAGAGTCCTGTATTCCTGATTAAAAAGTGCCAGAGGGGAGTATATGCCTTGCAACCACTTATCTGCCCCGTTTTCAATTTCACCTGCTACAATATTCCATTTGAACTCTTTCTTAGAATTTTCCAGCTGAAGTGAAATATTTGACTTTCGCATTGGGCTGCAATTTTGGGGTGAGAGGGCAGGAGCTTGAGAAATTTCTTCCTTTTCCCTGCTGCCTTCCTGTTCCTTCCCCTAGAAATATGTTGCCGTAAGTGCCTTTGGCAAAATAGTGATTAGCTATAATGAAGATCTGTCTGAGAGAGATTACTGCCTTTATGAGGTGGCATTTTTCAATGTGACTGTGCCTGTACCTTCCAGGCAGTTTGCTTTCTCTGTCCACAATTATATTTATTTATTTTGTTCTATAGTTTTAAATATCTAGGCTAGGCCAGTCTGATTTATTCATATTGTTTAAGTGGGCACAACATGTAATGTATTGAACCACACATTCTAACGTTATATATTCTCATCTTTGCCCTCTAGAATAATGAACCCATGTGTAACTATTCACTTGCTCCCCAGATTCCCAAGAAGAGAGTTACGCTTTGCAGGAAGATTGAAAAAGTATGTTGAGAGACGTATCTAGTCTAATGATTTTCGGATCTCCCCTGGGCTCCAGACCTGTTTCCTGGGGTAAGATTCATCTCACCTTACTTCAGGCAATCTACAGGGTAGATGTTGACGTTTGAGGGAGTTGTCAAGGGCGCTTTTTCCAGTCAGTGGAGATCCAGACAAGAGCGTTAGGGGATTCTGGGGCTATTAGTCGGATTCTCAAAATGTGAATTGTGCGTGTGACCCTGTTGGCTCCGTTGCCTACATCTCCACTCTCTGTTCAGAGAGCTATGAATGGCTGGCCCAGCTAGAGGCATTTACAGCAAGTCAGAGGGATCTCAGCCTTTATGTCCTACTCAAATCTCAGTCTGTAACTCTGCAAATGTCTTACCATGGGCTCAAAGTCCTCTGACTCAAAACCAATGATACACTACCTCCTTTATTCAGCTGCTGTGAGCAGCAATATCATCTCACCTGCCCTCTCCAGATATCATGTTTAACATAAATGTCTCCTTCCTCACAGCCAGGGTGAATGGACAAATCTTGCAGCTTTTTTGCCTTTCCATGATACAGGCTTTCCAGGTCATTCTCATAGCCTAAGCTCTTTTCCAGTATTTCTTCATCTCATATCTCAGCCACTAGAACTTCATTTCTTGTTGCTTTGATGTGACCAGGCCTGTTCCTTTCAGAGCTTTCAAGGAAGCTACTGGTGAGACACTGGAACAGTTTGCCCAGTAAGGTTGTGGATGCCCCATCCCTGGAAGTGTTCATTGCTAGGTTGGATGGGACCTTGAGCAACCTGGTCTAGAAGAAGGTATCCCTGCCCATGGCAGGGGGTTTCGAACTAGATGATCTTTAAGGTCCCTTCCAACTCTAAGCATTTTGTGATTCTATGAAAGATTAGGATGCTGAACTTTATGAATCTCTCTATTGCCCTCATTTATTCCGCTTCATCAAATATGTTACCTGCATTCACAGTAAAGGTCCTTAAAAGTCTATGCCTTTCCTGTCTACCAATTTTTAGTCCCTACTGTTAACTACTGAGGAAGCTGCTTTGCTCAGACATCATACCTGGGGCATCATACCTGCTTAGGAGAATATCTCTTTCCTTTTCAGCCCAGCACTTTCTTTTCCCACCCTGCTCCTTACGCTGGGAATTATGCCTATAAGCATCTCTAAGAGCACCATATAGCTCTCCTTCCAGTCCCTCTGAAAGACTCTCCTCCTCCACGTTTAGCAGGGGCTCACGAGTAGCTCTAGGAGATTTGTCCTTAGACACAAGCTGCATCACTGTTGGGACACCTCCATGTCCATGACTAACGCACACATTGGTATCTTTGAGCTGCCTGTCCCCTTGGAAGAGTAACCTCATCGTGATTTCTCCCCTTGAGCCCTGCAGCACTTTGGCCATATGCAGTTGTCTTCTTCTAGGCTTCCATTCTGACTGAGGCCCTATAGGAACCTATTCCAAGTTTGGTGTTCACATTTCCTATTGCTTGAACAAACTTTATTCTGACTTCATTGCCTTTCCCCTTCCCAGTGCTCACCCATTCATTTTCTGAAGCTGCGCTTCTCCCCCCAGACACACACTCACACCCACACATGCTGCAAAAATGGGAAATAATTTACTTTTTCTTTTAAAACATGGGTACACTCAGGATTGACCATTTTTTCACCTTTTGAGAGTATCGCTTTGTTAACATCATTTTCAATAGAAGTCTTTATCTGTGCTTTTACAGGTCTAGCGTTTTTAACCTTCTGCAGTATGTTCTTGGACTTTATGATTTTAACCAACTCCATTATTATCTAAATACTGGGGAAGCAGGCAGGGGAGGGAAGAGAGAATGACAAGTGACTCCTTAAAGTGCTGTTCTCGGTAGCTCTTTACAATATACATTAGGAACAGCAGGGAGAACAGCTTTCATGGTAGATCTGAGCCTGTTAAAAAAAGAAGTTACGGTGCATAGTCTCCAAAAAAAAGAGGGGGCTGGTTCATTTCTGTCACCGTCGGTCTCGGCATTTGGTGTGTGCGTCCGGCGATCCTGTTGTGCATCGTCTAGACAGAGCGGTGTCGGGTTTGCCCCCGCTGCTTTACTGTCGTGCTGGCTATAGTTTGCTCATGAACAAAATCTCTTTAGGTGTTTTGGGATGCACAAGGCTTAAGATCTTAAAATGCCGCTCTCTAGAGTGTATGTTCCTATTAATGGGCTCATAAAGATCCCCTTATTTATTATTGTTTAATTATATCCAACCTGTTGCTGCAAAATAGCTGTGCATAATTGCTATTTACTTCTGTGCTGGCTTGCGTGTACGTGTATTTAAAAGAGACGGTTTGGGTTTAGTGAATTCGGTGTTACCAGTTGTTCAAAGTGAGTTTATTTTCCGTTGTCTTTTCTCTAAATGTTCTTTTGATATTTAGAGTGTTAGTGATGATATTATTACATTGCTGTTAGCTATTGAATGAATGATTGCTGTTGTATTCTGAATGTGCTGATGCTGAAAATCTGTGATATAAATAAACTTCCTCTGGTAACATCATTATAATAGCACAAGCAGCAGAAATTTATGGAAAGAACAGATTAAATGCTTAGACTAAAATTCTTCAGTGTGCAACTCTGCTTAAACTGCTGTGTCTGAATTTTGGGTTGCTGAATCAGGTGGAAAAAATCAAACTGACACATCGCTTGTCTGTGCATTTTTACTGTGATATATTATGTTACTAAAAGTAAAAGCTCAAAAGCTACTATTGATAATCCTGGCTAAAACTTGTAACATAAATTATTAAGATCTGTAGTTTCTTTTCAAAGTGGCCTGGGACTTAATGCATATATCACAGCAAGGAAATTTAACATCAATATGTACTTACGCATTATAACATGAGACATTTTTATGTACGTAATAAAGCATTCGCTGTGTAACTGTTTATCTAAGCAACAGATAGGAAGGTTGAGAAATTCACACAGTTAATCATATTTATTTAGCTAATTAACAACTAATAGCATTAATCATAAAATGCATGAACATTTGAAAAGTAATTTATATTGAATGTGAAAGCTATTCTCAAACTTGCTTTCCAAAGTATATTATTTTGTTTATTTATATTCATAAAATCTCCCAAGATACTCAGTCTCAGTATTTCACGTCCTTATCCCATAAATTGAAAATGCAGGATACAAAGCACCGTATCAAGAATTTACCAGAGATACGTACACCTCCACTAACCATCTCCAATTATCCCGTGTAATCACTTCTAGACTAGGGAAATGAGACTCCCAAAATCAGTGTTGCTTATCTCCGGGTTGCTGTAGTCACCCACACTTTGTGCGGAGCTTCAGGATTTCCCAGAAATGGGTTGAAAGGTAATATTATAATTATGCAATAAGATTAGTGCACTGGTCCCCAACCTTTGCTGTCCCTTGGCAGCAATACCGAGCGAGTAATGTTCTACAGTGGGATCGTAATTTGTTCTCCCTGTCAGCCTTAAGTATTAACTCCTTAATTCCCTGTAGCTGGGAGCAACACTGTCCATTAACAACCTGTTGGGAATTAGTTAAAAAGCTGAAGACATCACCAACGTCTGGGTTTTTCGTTCAGTAGGTTTGTTCTCTTCCTTTTGATAACTTTTTTATTACGAGTTTAATAGTGCCCAGTGAGACTCACTAATAAATGAATGAGTGTTCATTTCCTGCCCAGGTTTTGTCAAATTTACCCTATTATCTCCCAGGTTCAGACTAAGAGTAATAGAGTGACAAGGCTCGCCTTTGAAAATTGAGGAGAGGGAGAGGTGTCTCTCTGGGGGAAGAGCAAGAAGACATGAATAAAGGCAAACTTAAAGTACAAAATTGAAAAATAAAATAAAATGACATTTTCCCTGTATTTTTCAAATGTTTATTTGTAACTACGTTTAAATTAATCGAAGTGAATGACTGAATTTAGCAGGTATGTGAAAGCTGAAATATATAATCACTCACAGAAAGCGTTACAGCAACACATTAGCAATGCTGTGGAGATGGCTGTGTGGGAGGCATTTTCATACCAAATCCCTTTTTTTTTTTTTTTCAGTTATTTATAATTGTTTCAGGAAAAAAATACATCCCTTCAGGGCTTTGGACTGGAAGAGCGGGCGCTTGCTTTCTTTATGGTGGTGCATTTTCAAATTGGCTGTGTTCTCCATGGCCATTTTAGAGTTATCGTAACTGTGGTACAACTGGTTTACACCAGCTGAATTTTTGTCCAAATGTGGTTTGTCTGGTTTGGGGATCATTTTCGATGAGCTGAGTGTTAGTTTATTGCAGAAAGGAAAGCTTTCAGTCTGTAACTCCAAACTAACTTGGACCTTAATCCTGCAGTGATTTATGCACATATTTAATGTGTCCTGAAGAGCAGCCAATGGGCCTGGAGTCTGTGCTTTATGGTACTGCCTTCCTTTGGAAATGGGAGAGAGATCTAGTGATGGGAAGCTTTAGCAAAGAGTAGCCACAATTAACAATAACTTCAAATGCTCGCTTGAAGTGGGCTGCAAAGCACGCAATTAAACACATGTTAGAGTCTCATCATAGTGAGAGACTGTTTCCAAATATTCAGAAATTACCTGGTCTTAAACCTCATATAGATGCTGTTAGAGCTGAAGAAATTCAATGTAAAAATAATGAAGCTGTGTATTTGTATGCCTGTGTACAATTTGGTATTGGATCATTTCAACATTGCGCTCAAATTCTGAACATAAGTTACATTTCTCTTTTACACACAGTGAACGAAACTGCAGTTCAGCCATATTATGATCAAAGTGTATACTAATATATTGCAGTCTTTTGCTCAAAATGGTCATTTTACCTTGTAAGTATTTGTGCACTTAAAATTATGCATAAGATCACACAGATCAGGCCTATAAAATTATAAATTGTTGTAGTCCGATTGGATTATAAGAATTATGAGATTAATCTAAAAGTATATATGCTTTTGTAAACTAATCCGGCTACCTAATTTAATAGATAATGGCACCCTTTTTTGGATTTTTGTGGTGAGGGAGTGGGAGGAGAAAGAGGACAGGTTTTCATCTCTCCTATACAATACTGTAAAGAGATTTTAAAGGAGGAATTTTAAATTATATAGAAAGGTTATAATTTTCTCTGAAGTCATATGGAACTCAGCACGAAGTGCTGATGACTTATTTTCATGTAAATTCTTCATCTTGATGTAATTCATATGGCATCAGCACTGATAAGTAATCAGACCTTTCTGATAAAATCTAAGGCACGGAAGAATAACTGAATGCCATGCAGTTAACTCTTAACTGCAAGGCCATCATATAGTGTTGCTTTCGACTGTGTAAGCCCTAAAATATACAAAAAAAGCCATGTAAACCAGAATGACTGCAGTAAATGTGGGCCTGGCAGTAGGTCCTGGTGGGGTATGAGATGGTTTTGCCCTGTGAGGGTTGCGGTGGGACACGATCTGCTGTCCCCATCCGAGGCTGGCTTTCAGTTCACTAAGCTGCTGCGTGGCACACTGACCTCAGTGTGCTTTAATATCTCATTAAAGTCATGCACAGAAGTAGGTTTATGGACACCCTCCTCCCTCAGAGTGAAGGATTCTTTGTTCAGATCCCAAATGAATTTTGTTTGTGTGTGTATCGGTGTTTTCTGCCAGGCAGGGACAAAGACATATTAATACTTATTCAGTCTTTTGTAATATCCTTTGCAATCTTCAAATTAAGGTGCCATGTAAGTATATTGTAGTGTTGTCGGTTGTTCTTGTTATTAATCCTGAAATAATAAAACGTGTATTAGATAGAATCAGGGCAGCTCAACGGTATATTGCAGGCTATAAGCTTTCATTAACAGCTACAAGGAATTTTTTGTTAACTCAGTGTGTGTAGAGACAGGGAGGGAGAGGAGCTGGAGGGATTGTGATTTGGGCTTGATAAAGAGAGGCTAAAACAGGGGTAGGATTTGGATTCTGGTCAGACCTGGCTGCTCTTCAGCGTTGTCCATCAGTTGTCTTCTGGCAATACACTGTGCTGCATACTCAAGGGCAAGAACGGTCCTTTATAATGGTCTTTTAAACATGTGTTGCCAGGTAGGTTAATGTGCAAGAGCTTTTTATTTTTACTATTTTTTTTGCGTTGCTCTCAGCAAAAAGGTGAATGCAGAGTGCTACAGAATGAAGGAGCTTTGGTGGGTTTTTTCACTATTATTAAGGAATAGTTCATCCATAACCGGAGCAGATCTCAGGCACCAGGAGGCTGCATTGACAAAAAAAGGGGTATTTAAGCATCTGGCCAGGAGAGGATCAGAAAAGAAAGCCCATTGTTATTGCTGCCATCTCACTGCTGAGGAGAAGCAGCCAGGAGTGAACTACCAGCTCCTACTTCCATCCATCTGCTCCCTCCTTTCTCCATTTTTCTAAATATTTTGTGGTGCCACTTTAATTATGATCAGCTCTTTGTTGTGACAGGCGTGGTGGGTCCTGCCATCTCGGCACTCCGCTGGCCGCCAGCGGTGGAGGAGCGCTACAGGAACAAGAGCGAGATGATCATCTCGGGAGGTCCTTTCCCCTCACATAGATGTCACACACACTTGGAAGGACAGACGTGGGCTTTTTTTTTCCCAAAGGGGAAAAAAACAGGACAGGAAAACTCATTTCACGTGTTGGTATGCAGTGCCTGGCGCTTTCATGTTACTCAGAGGCAGCTGATGCTGCTGAAGCATCATGACAACTTGGCTGTCTTTGGGATCAGAAGGTTCGGCATCTCCTGGGCCTTGCTGCATCTGCTGGTTCATTTGGCAAGAGAAGCGCTGGTTCATAGTAATGCCTTCCACCTCCCAAGTTAAGCAGAAGAATATATTAATTGTAGTTACGTGTTGTCATCTGTACACTTGGGAAACAATTAGGGAAAACCTTCCTAATTTTCTGTGCAAGCTGAGCCTCGGGTGTTCTGTAATAAACTAGCAAACTGTGACTTTGGCGTTTGGATTTATTTGAACCTTGCATGACTGTTGAGCTAAAAATGAAGCAATTCTTTCTCTCATTCCTTAATCTTGGTCTTATCGCTTTACTTTCACGGTTTTCTGAATTTCGGGTTTCTGAAGTTTCCCAAAGTAGCATTGTTATGTGGCTTTATAGAGTCTTTTGTGGGGGATTATATATGTCTGAGAAAAGGAATCAACTGATTCTCCTACATGAATAGTGCTGCATTTCTTTAGCAACATTTCTCCTTGATCTACACATTTCTTTTTTTCTCACCAGATTACAAAGAGAAATTGAGTCAAAAAAGCCCTGGCCAGCGCTAGCGAAGGAAACAGCGTGTTGTTAAGAGGTGGAAGGTGGAAGTTGTGTATCTTCTTGTGCCAGACCCTTTGCTTTGGAGCAAGGGGGGCTGGAGGGGTTGTGCCAGCAGCCGGCACGGTGCGGAGCAGCACCGGAATGCCCCGGAGTGTGCAGTTAAAGATGAGTTGAGCTCTGCCAGTTTAAGCAATCAATCAAACCAGTCTGCCTTCCTCATCAGTTAATGCAATGAGTAAGATTCATAATGTACCATGAAATGAGAAGCTCTTCCGTGGAGGTTTAAAAACAGAAATGTGACTGCTTAGATAAACGCTGTACAATTGCCTTCAGTTCCAAATCATATGCTATCAACTTCAATTAAGTTGAAAACTATCATAAGATTTGACTTTTGCATCTGACAAGTGTCTGCAATTGGGGTGCTGGTCATAGGTAAATACAGTTCGACCACCAAAACCATGGGGAAGAAACAGTAGGAGACTACACCAAGACATTGCAGCTAAAGGCAACTCTCAAAGCTGCAAGGCTGATTTTCCAGCATACCTGTAAAACAACTTCTCTAGCATGTTTTAGGCATTAAAAAATCCATTATCCCACTGCCGTGGTTAAAAATCGTGTTGCAAATGGCAATGGCATGTTGTAGGATTCCTCAAATGCCTTATCGGTTGCACTGGTGTTCCTTTAGTGCTAATGGCAATATAACTTTGTCAGTATTAATTGAAATGGTCCTCCCAACAGATGCAGTGCCTTATCTAAGCCTATCATTATAATAGCCATATGCTTACTGGGAAAATGTGCTGTCTTATTTCCCGGAAAGTTGAAGAATTATTGACAGTTTAAGTGACAGCATGGTGTACAGGGGGATGCCAGAGTGAAAAAGTTATCTGATAGCTTAAATTTATTTTTTTCCTGTTGAGTTTAAATTGTCAACACTCCTTGTAATAATAATAAAACTCTTTTCATGGAGAGGACTATAATTTAATTTACTACTGTGAATATTGATTCCTGGATAGTACACTCTTTATCCTGCAGATGACCTAGATCCTTAGTTCCCTAAGGGTTTTGAATAATAACAGCAGCAAAAGGGTCTGGATTACATAAGAGACTTGATGGAGATTAGTTACTTTCTCTGCTGACATTTTAATTTTATTCATTTAATTTATTCCTTATATTCCTCATCGTGCTTTGTAGGCTGGAAACCATTGTCAGTTGGATTGGTGTTGATGAGCACTGAGCGTTTTAAGCATTGTTCTTCCCAGTCGTACCAAACCCTGTGTTCAGGGTAAATCAGAAGAGACCACGTTCACTTAGGGAGGTGATTTCATTTTTCATGAGTTGAAATAATCCTCAAAGAGATGATTTAGTCCAAGTCTATACATTAGGAGGATGGTCACCATGGGCTCCTGATAGAATCTCCTTACAGCAGTCGTCACGGTGGTGGATTGCAGCTTCTTTAGAACCGATGGGGAGTATTCCCACAATGCAGGGAAACCTGATGGAGTTCCCCCTGGGAATCCACAAAATCCAATACTGCCAGCTCCAGTCACTGAAAGAAAGGACAAGACCTGCAAAATTGATATGGGATTCTTGAAAAAATAGGAAAAGCCAGGCAAGCAAAGAAAGAAGGTCAGGGGAGGGAGGGAGGGAGAGAGGTAGAGAAAAAGGGGGTGGAGGGGGAAGGAGGGCAGGTGTATCATCTGCATTCTGAATCCCCAGTAGTGAGGGACATGGAGCAAATATTCAGCTTTTTGAAGGTTCTGTAGCATAGGGAGCAGCGATCAGTCAGGGTATTGGGAGCCTAAGAGAATTACCAGGTGTCTCGAAATTATCTATCTGCCCACAGGAATGTGGCAGAATTGCACCTGGAAAATCCAGATCAGAACAGGACAAAACAGCATAATTTCAGCAGAAAACAGGGGTTACTTCAGCAGTATTTCTTTTGCCCAGTTATTTTGAGCCACTCTAAGGCGATTAGAGCGGCTCGTTACCGATACTCAGGAGCTGAGAAGGCGAGTTGTGTTCCCTTTTGAGAAAACTGTCACTATCTCTGCGTGAGCTCAGATGGAATTGAATAAAAGTCTGGGTTGTGCTCAGAGTACCGAGCGAGCCCTCTTTTTGCTTTCGGGGGCTGTGGGTTAATACAGGCAGCTGGGGGATCTGAAGCCTCTCTCCTTCGTCTCACAGCCGTCTGCTCTGTGAGCTCACTTGCAACACAAGATATTGTATATATACATTAAAAACCTATTTCCCCTGTCTCCTAAGCTCTTCTGTGCTGCCCGCCAAAGGAACCTTCACCTAATTTACTGTTTCTCCCTCAGACGGTTTCCAGTCGAGGACCTAAGTATCTAACACTTTAAAGCTTACATACTTTATATTTAATACTTTTAAAATCTCTCACCATCCTTATTAGAAAGGAGGAGGAAAGATGTAATTGCCCACTTAGAGTTTGTAGTGGGCACATTTATTAGCATAAATAATTTCCTAACTGTAATGGATACATTAAATTGCTTTTATATAAATTCTCAAAATATCATTAAGTCCCTGAAAGTTATGTTTTAATTTTGTTTGAGATGAGACAACGGATCTGACAGTACGGCTCTGTATCTGTCAGGGACATACAGGGAGAAAATGATTCTATGTGGGAAGCGATAAGCCCTCTAAACCCATCTCTATCTGGCACCAGGATTGAAATACGAGAAAGAGATTCTTTGAATAACTGGAAGATATTTTTGTTGAAAATAAAAGTTTTAAAGTTTTAATAATAGACTTTTGGGTCAGAAGGTTATGTGGTTAGCTAGCTTGTTTGTGTACCAGGAAAAAACAGTATACTTGACCACAGGTCCAATTTCCAAGAGGATAATGACCCCGGAACATTTTTAGAAACAATGTAAGCATTTAAGAAATGGTACAATGAAATCCGAAAAGAAAATCAGGATCGAGCAGCCTGATTTTTCATTGTAACCTTAGCCATTTGGAGCAAATGCAGATTTTATTTCATTCGACACAGTCGCTGCTGTTCCTTATATATCCCCCCACTTTGTGTTGCACAGTGTATTCACAAGGCACAATCTTCAGGCACAGAGAGAAAAATGGAACAGTTTTGATTACCTGCCATTTTTAGATAGGTGTGGTTTCTTAATTAAGTGTTGCATTTTGAATCATCAAATATATTTAAATTTTAGCCTTAGCAGTGCTCGATGTTATTATTGGACTCAAAATCTAGGTCAGCCTCTTAAAAGATTGTGGGATAGGGAGCATGTCAGCACTGGGCAAAAGCATTATCCATTCCGGCTGCATGTGAATATGCAGAGCTTCATATGAATTTTTATTGCATTAAAGAAAAGGGTTAAGGAAAAAGCCAGAGGGTTTGGCGGAGAAAAAAAAAAAAAAAAAAAAAAAT
>NW_015091064.1:12443550-12633073 GCF_001431845.1 Calidris pugnax
TGCATTAAAAAAAAGGGTTAAGGAAAAAGCCAGGGGGTTTGGGGGAAAAAAAAAAAAAAAAAAAGAATCTGCGTTTGTAAGTAACAGGATTTTGTAATTTAGCCCATATGTTAATGGCAAAAATGAGCCCTTAAAAGTATTCTTTTCTACAATACTTCATTAATGGCTACTGGTTAATAAGGCTACTCTAATTTCAATAGTTGCCTTAATTTAAAACGCTACCTTGATTTTCACAGGAATGGCTCTTATTCTATGAATAAATTATTACTTTGTCACTGTTTTTGTCAGCACTATTAACTATGGAATATATTCCGGCTGGTCATTTTAAGTGTCTTCCTTATCAGTATTGTGCCTGGCATTCATTATCCTCTTATCTCTCTGCCATTTCTCTCAGTAGAGAGGTAATGGATTGATTACTTTCACTGCTATATTGGTCAGGATGTACAACAAATTTTCTTCAGCTCTACAGCTCATTCATCATGGATATCCTTTAATCCCCCATCCCTGAGTTTAAACGTTTCATTCTCTTCATATATATTGGAAATTATTAGCAAAGACAAGAATCCAAGCAGCGCATCTTTTATTACTCATTTACTGTAAAACAGAGTCACTGAAAATCCAGGGGGGGTTCTCTCAGTTATGCTGCTCAGGGGGGTTTAACTGCCACAGAACCACTAATTCAGCAGCATTTGCATTTTCTGAAACACTGATTTCTGTGTTGCAACTGGAGAATTATTGAAAAGAAGATCCACCAAAAAAAATGTTCTTTGTGCCACGGTGCTCCCCAATGTGCTGCACATAATGTATGGGTAATAACACGATCTCTTCTATATAGGGGCATATTTTTAACTCATAGATGGCATTTGAAAATAAAGGCAGTTTTCTGATTAAACAAAATGTGTGCTGTACATGCATACTGTATGGAAAACTCTGTTAGAGCCAGCTGAACAGGAATCACGGGGTTTCCTCATCTGGCAGACCTCTGGCTATTGCAGGAGAGGGAGTAGGAGTGCTTTCCTTGGCTTTCCTAAGAAACTTGTTCTTCCTGGCAAACTGTCACTGCAGGAGAGTCCAGCAGGCATCAACATTTTGTCTGGAAGGACCTTGGTGAAGGACCAAAACTGTAGAAACTCTACAGGACAAGACCCTTCTAGAGATAGGGGAAGAACAGCGAGTTCCTGCCTTAGATACACAAAGGGCACACAAAGGCTCTGTATTGCAGGGGAGGTTCCCTAAATATAGCCATGTAGAAGAGGTAGCTCTGTATCACTAACTGCTCATCCTCCAGAAGGGGCATTTTCTTCCTTTGTCATTGCACTGTGTCTGACACTGATGCCTATCAGTCCAGTCTGCCCACAGACGCTGATGCCAGGGTATACTAGAATTTCTTGTGCAGAAAGTGCTTAACCTGGGCTTTTTGAAGGCATCAGCTTCATCCTGGGAACAGACAAACCTGGCTCCAGAGGAAGTGGAAGAAAGAAATGTTCAGAATCTTCCGAACAAGTATTAGTCAAATATACAGAAAGTCAAATATGCAAAGATTTGACTCTGAGGAGAAGAACTCTGAGGAGCAAAACCAGAAATTGCTGATAGTCCCACGACTGTCTCCGTTACAGTCAAGCCCTTCTGGAGTCTCAAGCTGATAAGGGCTTCTTGCAGTGAGGTTCACGAAAGGCCTCTCTCATGCTTTTCCTTCATGTCCATGCCCTGGTCCCACTCTCCTCATCAGCACAGATCAAGATCTTTTCAAAATTATCCCGGACTGGTCAAGACTGATAGAGAACTGGGGAGAAATTCAAAACCAGATAGCTATACAGTGACCGGGAAGAGCAGCAAGCCCATTCTAACAGGGTGGTGGTACTTATGCATTTGTTTTTAAATGGCAGAGGCATGCTATCGATCAATTAGAATGAAAAGTCATCTAAAATCCTGTCAATATTCCAGTGACAACAGCCATGATGCTTCTGAATAGGAAAGAAGAACGAAAGGAGGAAATCTCTAAGGCTAATAGAGAAGGATCTGTCTGTATCGTACAATGCTATAACAGACTGCAGAGAATAGAACAAGCACGAGTGACCCGCTGTTCAAAGATGTAAAGAGATAGAAATTTATCTTTTTTATGTAAAGCATAAATAGTAAATAATCCACATATTTCCACTAGTGTGTCTGCTCACTGTAAACCACAGAACTGCTGCGTGTTTTCCCTCAAGGAGAGGGAGAGAGTGCTCGCTTCTGATGGCAACACACTTCTCAACATGAGATTTTGCAACACAAATACGTTGCATGTCAAGACCCTTTAAGACTGTCTTACCTTCGCAATTAAAAAAAATAATTAAAAAATCCTGTATCGTTATACCTGTATTCAGTGTCTGGGGAGACAGTCCGGAAGGAAGATTGTATCACTTCAGCCGGGTAGTGAAATCTCTGCGAGCAGCCCCTTTGCCTCTTTGACATCTTCTCTTAGATGTCTTGTCAGAGTCTCTGCCTCTGACATCTCTTTTAGATGTCTTTTGTAGTTGCTTTAAATGGAACATGGCCAAAAATTAAGTTCTTATCCTTCCCTGTGTCCCTTTTATTGTTATCAACAGTGCTATTATCAGCCCCGTCTCTCAGCAGTCGGCACGCTCATAGTTACAGTTCTGAATGTTTTACTTGCCAGAATTTGTCTGGTCGGATCAACAAGGTTCTTGTCACTGCTCTAGAAGTAATTAGGAAGGACAGATTTCTCAGCAAGAGAGGCACACAGGCAAATCTAGACCCGGGTTAGGATCTGTGAAGGTTACTCCTTGAAGAGAGAAGATTTTTAGTAGGGCAGTAGAGCCCAACAGAGGGGAAAAAAAGGCATATTTCTCTCTCTGCTGTTTTAATTTGTACTGAAACTATTAATAGCCCAAGCTTTTCTAATTTCCTGTATTTTTCACAGTGTGTTGTCCCTTTCTGCTTTTGCTTCCACCGGATTGAAATAAAGAGTTATTTGTTGTCTGTAGAAATGTCATTTGTCCTGTATCACAGTATTTGATTTCCTGGCACCTTTTTCTCGGCTTCGCGGTTCACTGTGTGGATAATGTTGTGTCTCAGCGACCCCATCATATTGTAGTGTGACACTGAAATTCTTTTAGGTATGCGTGAGAGGGAGAGCTGCTAAAAGAGTTCGATGTTACATTCTCCCACAAAGAGCGCTCTGTATTTCAGCTGATCATTTATTTAACATTTGTCAGCCTCCAAAAGGAAGGGAGGGTTATCCGTACACATAAATGCATTCCAGAAGGGAGAGAGTCAGCCTTTATTACAGTCAGGCATCCTACCTGTCCACCTCATTTGACTAATTTCTGCTAATATTTAAACAATGTCAAAAACAACCCTTACAGATGTCCTGCTTTCAGTCTGCCCTACCTTTGAATGGAGCTTTCAGGCTCCAGCGTTCAGCCAGAAATCAATTAATCGTTGTCTTTAGAGAAGGTGTCCCCCAGACTTTGCTCCTCTGGACTTCAGGACAGGGTTGATGCCACACGGTGGTGTTTGGTGTGGCCTGGGACTTGGGAGTGAAAGCTGGAGGGTTGGTGTCCAGGGAGCTGTGACCTCCCAAGGGAGGTGCCCAGGGAGTTTTTGGGTGCCCCACTGTCAGGCAGTGCTGATGAACACGCTTTCAAGGTTACCCTAAAGCTTGTGTCCACCTGAGTCCTCGGGCAACTTGAATCTTGTCCTTGGTGATCACCTTTCAGCTTGTACTTTTGGCTGAACTCGAGTATCTTATTTCTCTTATCCACACCAGGATCACTGAAAGCTCCTCTGTCTTCCTCTGATTTCTTATCTGGAGAAGCAGCCACCAGTGTGGAACCTCCAGCTGACTAGTGCAAAATGAGGTTGTTTTCTGCCTTTTGAGAGTGAGGAGCTTCAAAATTAGCATCTCTTTAAATTTCTATCTGTGCTGTGGATTGCTTCTGTGACCTTACTTTATGTTAATAATTTTGTCAAAAATACATTCAAATAGATGTGTTAAGTTTGTCATCAGGAGCCCTTAATACTATTCTTAATATACTATAGGTCATCAAGATCATTATTGAGAGACTAAATACTAGCTTGCTGGGTCTTTCTTCCATATAAATCCTGTGCACTGATCTGACAATTTTGGCCATTTAGCATCTTTCTACTTTTAAGTATCTTTTGAGTAACATGAGATTAAATACCAAAAACCAAATATTAATATAGAAAAAATTAAAATTTGGAATAGCTGAAGAAATAGTAGCCAAATTTCATTAAAGATACACTTTTTTTCAAGAAAGTAGCATAAAATATGCAAGGTTTCTTTATCAAAATTTATATTAAAAGATGGTACTTAATTTCTGATTGTTTTGATTTCTATTAGAAATGCTAATTCCAATAAATTCAAGCTGAGAAAACATTTTGGAAAAATTACAGTTGAAAAGAGATCTGCAACCACCCCTGAATAGGATATGGAAGAATTAATGAGATCCTTCTTAAAGCATGTTGAAAATGAAAAGCTGAATATAGCGCTGCCAAGTATTAGCACTATTCTTTAAAAACATGCAGTACAATATTCACTGGGTTTTGATGAAAAGTTTTACAAATGGGGTTTTTTATGCACTGGTTTTATTATGGGGGCATTTTTACTGTTAAATTATTTGTCTTGCTAGCAAAATGCTTTCCTTTTTTCATCTTCAGATTAGACTGAGACTTAGTTTAGGGGATTAATTTCCAGATTTGGGGGTTTTGGTTTCCTAGAGCTCTCTGGGACAACTCTTCCCTCGGTTTCACAAGCCCCAGTGCCATCCCGAGGGTGTGCGATGTGAAGTTTGAGAAGGCTATTATCAAACTCTGAAAAAAAAATTCTGAACTTCTCCTTTATAATAACTTTTTAATACGGTATCAGAAAGATGCAAAAGATCTGCCTGGAGACTGGCATTTAGCTATTGTGCTCTTTTAAATTAAATGACAGCTCGTACCGGCGTTCCAGGGCTAGGTGTAGAATCCTGTTATTTAAACATTGTCAACGCTCGGGTTTAATTAACTCTAATTCAGTGTAGTTTCCCCATCCTGGTGTACTCTTTCTGTCTTTCTTTCACTCCCTCTCTGTCTTTTCTTTCTGCTGGCCTTGAAAGGCTTCCGAGCGCCTGTCAGGGTTACGGTGTGATTTTCAAATGCCGTCGTGCCTGTTGCTGGGTGGAAAGAAAATGACGTCCTGGCAGAGCAGCAGCAAAGCCTTTCACTGTCAGGCGGGAGATTCGGGTTGCAGGGTGAAGCTGGAAGGCAAAGTCCCAGCCTGGCTGTGGCTTTTAATGTTCCAAATGATGTAGGTGGGGTTTTGAAGGCAAACGGAGCCGCGCTGCTCCTCTGATCAAAATCACGGAGGGTGTGTTCAGATTTACGCAGCCAGAGAGAACACGTCGTTGTTCAACTTCACCATCAAACGAGGCGGTGGAGGTGGCCCTGGGCCTGTCCTCGAAGGGCTGTTGTGCCAGCGGGGTTGGGGGCTCTGGGGTAGCCACACGTTGAGCATCACAGCCCGGCCACAGCCAGGGATGAGCAGTAGCTCCTAAGAAAATGAGTCAGCAGCGTGTGGCGGGGCTGGTGAAGCCATCAAGCAGTGGGGTGGCATAAACACACAAAGCCATCAAAGTCTTAAGTTGCCCTTCATTCGGTGCTCATCCAAATTATTGTTTTTGGCAGATGCAGTTCAGATTAAAGACAACCTTTCCTGAATGCTTTTAAATAAATAAATTGTCTCCTATGGATATCTAGCCCTCTTTCTCTTCTCTTTGATATGCTGCTGTGGTTCCTCAGTCTCCATGGATATACGAATTATTACTCTATTTCTTCAACGTGATTTTGGATGGTAAATATTCCTAGACTCTGAATAGCAATTTTGTAATGAAAGTTGCACTAGAACTAGGAACAAAACCGTACCAATTAAGGTTTGCTTTTATGTAGCTACTATTCAAAAGCAGTCATCCAGCCTTTGAGTTGTAACAGTTTTCCACCTCAGTCATGCCCAGACCAACAGGTTGGTTGTCAAAAGTAAACCCTAAACATCCTTCTCTTTCTATTTGAATTCCCCTTTTCCTCTTTGCATTCAGTTCACATGCTTTTTCTTTCAGAGCTTTCAGAGCTTTTATGGCTTTAGACACCTCTTCAGTTCCTCCCGGTGACTTTCCAAATAAATAGTGAAAAAAGTCATGTGCTGATTTTCCCCAGACCAGGAGAACTTTTTTGCCCTTATGGGCTGCCAGCCGATGCATGGTGTCCTTCATGCCAGTGGCTCCTGTCCCAGGTGCTCCCCATCCACTGGGAGTGAAGCGGGCAATCTCTGCCTTTCAGTGGATGAGAGTCAACCCAACTGGATCAAAGGAGTTGAAAAATGCAGACGGCTAATCAAAGCTAATCAGCTAGCCTTCCTTTGTACTTAATAGAGAGAGATGGACAATCCTGGGGGAAACCCAGCTGTGCTGAAACAGATGTCCAAGGAAGCGAGAAGACTCTCCCTCTGGAGGTGTCTGTCTCCGTCTGCAGAAGGATCCTGGATAACGAAGTTAAGGCTAAATGCCTTTTACACAGCTAAATGTAGATTTGATTAATTTCAGCCCAAAATATGTACCCAGTGTAAAAGTATGCGAGTGTGTTTATCACAATTCATATTTAATAAGCAGTATTTTGAGGAGAGCTCTCCTGTCCTCTACCTGAGGGACCTGTGAGCTCGAGGAAAACAACCGCATCCTCAGCCGTCTGCTGCGATGCTAACAGAGCTGGACTGAAACAACTGTCAAAGCTGACACATCAAAGATCTTTCTAGCATTTCCCAGCCTTGAGAAAAAGCAACCTGCTCAGATGTTTTCCTTAAATGTTTTGTAGATTTTCCAAAAAATGCCTCACTTCTCATTTAAGAAAAAAAAAAAAGAATAAAGATTTTAATAAAGATAGCTCAGTTATTTTTCTGTCACTCAAAGACAGTTGTGATTCTTCTTATTAAAAGCATTGATCCACGGGTGATACCATTAATACTGGGAAGTAAGACTGAGTTAACAATATATATTACCGGTGCATGTATATCAAATTTTTGAAGTTATAAACTTAAAAATGGGCATACAAAATAAATACTTTAACTTGAAGTTGATAAAAGGGCAAGAGTTGTGTTACTTTCCAGTCTAGTAGAAATGAATAGGCGTGTGGAGTACATTGTTCTCCTTTGCTGGTTTTTAAGACATGAAAAGCAATTTGAAGTGCAGTCTTGCTTTAATGCCATTTAGCTTCCTCCCACGGTAATGTCAGCGCCTTTCTTGTGTGTGTGAGTGTCTACATACCATATTTCTAAAAAAGAAATTTAGTTCCGTTCTGGTTTTCAAAGTTTTGTTGTGTTACCACTGTTCATGCAAACTCTAAATTTTCTATAGTTCCATGATAAAATATATTAAAGGTTTGTTGCTGAAGTTTCCACCAACCCATCGCGGGCAATTCTTCAGGACATGTGGTGCTTTGCTTTAAATGCCAGAAGGGGTGATTTAGAGCAGTTTAGGTTAAATGAGACTTTAAGCTGATGGGGCAAACCGTGCTGTACTGTGCCAGGAGGACTTTGTTGTCAGAGGTCCAAGCGAAGGCTGGTTATATGTGTGAGCCCTTGGGACAGCTGGAAGTCTTTCCTGGAGGGAGAAGCTCTATGTTTAAGCACAGCACCATCAGAGCAGCCTGTGGTAGAAGTTCCCACACATCACCAGGCTGTGTTTTGCTGGTTTTCTGTAGTGTCCTGGGTACTTTCCAAACCCAGGGCTGCTGCCCTGCACTCCCTTCTGTGGTCAGGAGGTACCTGGTGAGATGGTGCAGCGTGAGCTTTGGGGCTGAGTACATCAGGAGCATCACATCGTTCAGAATAGGATCCGCATCCAGCTAGGAGGAGGTGAGGGGGCAGTTTGCTTCGTGAACTCAGTACTTTGATTAATCTATTCAAATATTAACATGCCTGGCGAGGTAGACCAAAATATCCTCTGGATATATAAATATTCATATACTAACATCTGCCACAGCTGCATAGTTATAATTCTGTTTTCACGGGAGGAAAAGCGTCTCTTTGAGGAAGGTCCAATGTAGCAGAGGGTTTCTCTCTTCATACCTGTCACTTAGAAAGTTGTGTAACTTTTAAAAATCTTTTATACTTCTGTTATTTTAGCGTTAGCCTGGTCTATGAGGATTTAACTCCAGCATAATACAGCTATTAATGTTCCTGGATCGCTTTTAGTATGTGCGTGTGAGGTAATATGTGCTTTTCATGATATACAAAAACCCTCTTTGATCCTTTCCAGGCTGTTTTCTGCCACTGGCACCGTCCTGAGACAACCCTGCTTTGCACAGTTAATAGTATCAGATTTTCACTATGGTCTTGACCTCTACCTTTGGCACTTAAGAACACGCCTTTCATTTTCTATGACTTGGCACAGTCCCTTGAAACTCAAGGTCTTGTCTTTTCCTTTTTTTTTTTTTTTTAATTTTTTTTTTTTGCTTTACCATCTTACTTTATTTATGGTTAGCCTGCTCCAAGATGTCTTTTCACTAGGTTTACTCCTAGCTTCACGCCTTTGAATTTTGCCTCTAAGTCTACTTGTCCCTCTTCTTCCAAGAATAAAAGAAAATAACCCAAAAATAATCAGCAGCCTTGTTTGTCAGTAGATTCCATACAAATCTAGAGCAGCTGTCTTCTTACATATTAAAAAAAACCAGCTTTTTTTTTTTTTTAAAAGTTCAAAATACTGGAAATCTTTGCGGCTTTCTCATTTTTGGCACAGGGAGGGCATTGTTTCGCTGCACCACCAAATGTGTGAGTGTACAGCAACCATAGTCTCTTTTTGCTTTCAAAAAGTGCTTGAAAAGGTTTGTTCTTCAAGTAGAGTCAGACAGAGCAATTTATCGAATGTCTTTTTCTCTTCTAGAAGCTCTGATGCTCTACAGTTGTTTTTAGCAATTTTCATTTTTCTCATTTATAGATTGAATACTAAAGACCATAAAAGAGCTGGTTTGGGCTGCTTTTTGGGTCCATCAACTACAGAGAGAAAAAAACGTTAAGAATAGCTAGAGTTCGCACTTCCAGTTCTGAACTCTGACTTCTTTTACTTAAACCAGTGTTAAAGATTGGTGTTAAAATTATGTGAAATTCGTGTGATTAAGACAGGAGTTTCGTAGTCCCCTACAAAAGGGGAGGTCTTGTTTCTCTGTGAAGTTGTCATTGCAGAGCGTTCCCTGCAGAAGCAGCAGAGATTTAAGGCTCTGATGAATGGCTGTTTTACAGAGCAGGTACTTTCCTCCCTGCTTTATCTTTTTAACCTTTGACATTACTTAGATTAGTCACAAGCAGTTTCACCCTATTATTTCAGGAGAAATCAGTGTTTTTCTTTATGAGAAATTATAGATAGGTTAAATTTTCAAGAGCTGTTAAGTCTCGGGCTCAGAAGTTACTTGGGCATTTTGCAAAATTTAATCTGAATCTTCTGGGTTTGTTTTTTTTTTCATTTCTTAGAGTTCTTGCAGATAAGGACCCCAGAGCTGATGGTTCATCTTCAGTGTTATTTTGTACTTAAAGTATTATGTATTTTTAAAAAAAACACATTGCAGCCTACCCAAATTACACTTCAGTCTAGCAATTTAATGTCCTTCGGAATGCACCGAGTTATCTTAATCACATTCTTCAATGATATATTGCTACCTTTAAAAAATACTGCTAGGAGAAAATAGCGAGTGTACAAGAGGGAGTTGTAGAATAAAGATGTAATGGCTACAGGAAAAAAAGGAAAACTAAACAGAAACCCAAGACGTAAATTAAGCTGACTAGAAAATTAACATTAAGATGTGTCAGGAAATCAAGAAAAAATGCTCCTTTGATGGTATTGCAAGTGTGTGTCTGTATAACTGCATTTATTTTGCAGTACAGTGCTGGGAACCAAATTCTGCTCTCAGTTAAACTGACGTGTTGGTTAGAAATGGTAAATATTTACTGTCACCTACAAGGGCTTTGCATCAGTTTAACTCTACTGGTTCCTGCACAGCCGTAATTGAGTTAAAGCGAGCTCTGATTATGGATAAATAGCTGCCGCCTGATGTAGTATTGACAGTGTCTTCACTGAAATAAATCGTCCTTGAAACTATTTTTTGCTGTAAAGCACCATTTCAATCAGCGTTTTTTCCAAATCGCGCTAATTAGAAAAGTCATTTAACCGTCATTAACAAGGTACATAATTCCAGAATTTGTTGTTTCAAAATGTATTTTATGTTTGTTATCCAGCTTAATAAAATTTTAATAGCAAGTAGATATGATAGTTCATTAAGATACAAAATGGTCAAATACTCTATTTTCATTTTACAATGTAATGCTTTTAATTACGTAGTTGCTATTTAGTACCAGAGAAACGTCTTATTTTCTAGGTCAATGTTTCACATTTGTGTTATGATTAAAACAGTTTGACATTTTGAACAAAAATATACTAATTCGTTGTATTAATTAAAAATAATAGCCTAGAAAAATGCTTCCAAACTAACCTAAAGACGTCAGCGTAGTGAGACATGACAGTTGTGCCATATTGTCACGATTAATGACATTTATTAAGCAATGTAAAAATGTACATGCAAATGGAAAAATAAAATTAAGAACAGTTTTCATTTCTAAAACACTGTACATGAAATCTTCCGTCCACAGAAAGGGGAAGACAAAACCAACTTTTGAAATATTGACATTTCCTGTGAAATGGAAAGGGCAGCTTTTGCCCGGATAGATATTTGTTCTTTTTAAATACATGTTGGCCTTCTGCTGCCGGAGTGGGGAGAGGGCAAGTACGAGAGAGGTGACATCCCGAAGCCTTTGAAGTTTAGCCATAGATTTTTAATGAGTTTGTTCCCAGGGTTGTTCATTTGTACATGTAAACTGCTAATACCATATAGTTAATTAAAAGTGCTGCAATTTTCATAAATATGTATATGATATATGAAAATTAATGGGCTAGAGAAATAAGAAATAATAAACAAAATTATAATAATTATCTCTCCCGAAACCAGTTCAGACACACAGAGCACACACGAGTTAAAGACACCAGGTTCTCCTCTGTGTTGTAGGGCAAAATATCATTGAAGACAAAGTAAATAATCACCGTTTTGTTCCTGAAGAATGCAAAATAAAAATTTAAAAGACCACAGACAATAAACGTAGTTATTTGATTTCCAGTTCTGTATATTTCTTTTGGAGCTCCCATCATCATCACTGAATTTAAGGCTGCAAGAAGGCATCTGCCCTTCGAGAGGACCTCAAAGGCAGCCCTCTTCTCCAAATTAGAAGTAAGCCCTGTTTTCGTGTGTCACAGATCAGTGAAATAGCTCATGGATGGACATTATTTCCATTTTAAATTTGGCACACTAGTTTATTTTCTAGTTTTAGACCAAGAAATGAATCAATGGAAATACTAATGTGACTTTCACTAAGTCCAGGGTACCAAAGAAAAGTTTCTACATCATCTACGTACGCACGCTGCTGATTTTCATTGTGAGACAGACAAATCAATTCCCATCAAGAATCTTCTCTCTAAATTAGATCCCGTTATTTCCCGTTTTCCTAAAGCCGTAGCATGTCTCATCTCCAGACCTGCGCAGTTCCAGCAACGTCTTCCAAAGATACCTGTCAGCCCTGAATGTTTCTTACTTTTCGCTGTCTTTAGCATTCAGATTCAAACCTGGAAACAGTTAATGTTTTTCCCTGCGTACGACCTTCCAGAACACGGCGAGTAGCTTTATGGACCCCTGGCATCCTGCAAACTGCCATCTGGGAGCGATCGGTCTGGATATTTCACTCATTAGCGAGAGAAGCTGCCGGTCTCTTAAATTAAAATAGATCTTTGATTTCCCGCTAAGAACCTCTAGAAAAGAAATTTCCTTCAATTCTTTGGTAAAACTTTTACAACTTTGTCTCGGCGGCGCGAGCCGGAGCCCTGGTGAGGCTGTCATTTGAACTGGAGCTGTATCGCAGCCCCTTTTGTTCTCTCCTCGCCTCAGATGCCTGCTGGCTGGCGGGAGCGAGCGGGATGGCTTGTGGTGACAGCTGTAAAGTTGCGGATGGGAGCAGAGAGAGGAAAAAAAGCCCTTGTTCCGTTAGGAGGGGTTTTATATCTCTCTGTTTCCATAACTACACAGAAGGAGAAAAACATGCTTCTTTCATGCTTGTCTAGATTCGAAATTGCCTGTTGTCATCCTTTCGTAGGTTCAGCACCTTTGCGGGTTGGGCTTAGTGGCGTTTTCGCATTATGAAATGATTGTGAAATTTGTATATCGCCTTCACAGTTGAAATTTTGACTTAATCACCGTGTTTTCTGAGGTCTCCCTTTGTTTTCGTTTGTATTTGAAATGTTTTAGCCAAGTCTTATCAACCATCTTCATTATGTGAAAGCCATTCAGCTCTCAAAATAGTCTTTATAAGCTTGCTTAATTCTTAGAGAGCCCATAAATTTTAATACTCATTAAATAAATCTTTGTCCTTTAATCTCAACAGACTTCTTAAAAATGTCTTTTTTTTTATTTTATTCTGAGTTTGCTAAGGCAGCTACTTAAACACATCCTGATAACTTGTTCCTATATGGCTATAAACAATATTTGCAGTTAAATGGTTTCTTGCATTATCAGCCAGTCACAGTCACAGCTCATATTCTCTTCCCATACTGTACAAACTCACTATTCCTGCAGCATGGATACTAGGGAATCACTTTGCTAGTATTTATTAAAAAATATAAGCAACAATATCTTCCAAAAAGTTTGTTTAAAAATCAAGATTTAATCTATTAAGAGGAAACACGAGTTGGGCAGAAATGTGGAGGACATTTTACAAAACATTTCCTGAACAGCAACAACATTAAATTAGGAAAACTTTACAGTGCTTTTAAAAGAAGGGAAAAAATCAATTCTGAAGTCTCTCTCATCTTTATGACAAGTATAATCTAGAGATTTGAAAATGTTATAAGTAGGGAGATGTTCAAAGAAAATCTGACACAAATTGTGGCTTTTTTAACATATGATACCGTGTTCCCAAAGCTAAAAACCCCACAGAAGTTCGAGGTTTGTTTCTCTGAGACCTAGCTGCCCCCCAGCCACTCATTTCTTCTCCCACCCCCTGCTTTTCCCTCCTGCCCCTGCCAGCTTTTTGCCTTCAGGTGTCTCTGCAATCATGCCCCAGCTCATGGGGCACAAAAATAGTTTATTTATCTTTTTTTTTTGCAAACCTATTGTCATTTATGATCATGAGGGAAGTCAACAGCCTTGTATTTATTATTATTTCTTCTGTAACCATGAGTGGAGATGAGCGCAGCCACCAACACGTGCAGGGAACCAGTAGCTGAAGAAGAGTTGTTGGGTTGCAGAATGCCCTGAGAGAGGTCCTGGACTTGACTGGCAGTGTTTTCATTCTTTTACTTTACATTGTTTGATTACGCTTGTCTCTTCCAATACTGTGATGAATCACTAGGTTTCCTTGTGGAGACACAGTCTGTACCAAAAGAATTCTCTATCATGTGAGATGTCCACTGGACCAAAAGATTCTGCCCCACAAGCATTTAGCTCAGAGCGTAACATATGCCTGGTGCTAAGCCATCCACTGAGTGTATAGGTCAAAATGCTTAGATTTAGTACTTTGTTATTTTTAGATGATGTATAATACCTTCTGAAAGGGTGAGATTTGAATGCCAAAGATTTTGGTTGGTTTTATTTGCTTTCATGAGGCTTCATAATGCAGTATATGAATGTTAGAAAATAGATGTGTTACCACTGGTCAGTAAGAATGGATTTATTTCAAAGAATTGCATTGATTACACTTATGTAGATTTTAAGAGAAAAGTAAGTCCTGCCCCTGTTGAAACTGGGCAGCACTGCCTTTGCTTAAAATGGGCAGAGAACCCCCCCACTCCTTGCTAATTAACGTACGTTAAGTGCTTTGAAGTGTTTGATTGTCAGGTGTTGCACCTTACAGTGGTATTTATTTTTGTTTTACTCGAATCCGTGCGATTTGTCCTGGATGCAACACCGATTTATTTCCAGAAATCTGTCTTTTTTCTTCTTCTATTTTCTTATTTTGGAAAGGGAGCGTTTGGTTTGCCTGCGACCGATCCCTGTTGATGCACAATTCACAGCTTTTGTTCTTACCCCACCAAAACTGGTCAGCGTTTGACTGTTGCTGACATGTCAGGGAGCCTGTTGATTACACTATTGGTTTCACAGATGGGTGCTTCTTGTTCAAAGCCTTCAAAACTAGGAAACGTTTAGCTAATGCCTTGCACTACATAAAGAGATCAAAAAGGTCTAAAAGCTATCTGCTAGTCTTCTGCTACAAGCAATTAGGATAATACTGAATCCATCCCAGATCACGTAGTAATAAATATTTTAGCCTTCCCTTAAGTGTGTATTGATATTCAGGGCTGCCTGCTGGTAAATAAAACAATCAGAACTAAATTTCTCTTTGAATCTGGGCTATTCTGCTTTTCCAGCACTCACAGATTTATATATTTTTTTTCCTTCTCTTTCTGCCTGTCTCTCTCTCTCCCTCATTTTGTCTCCAGAGAAAACATTTCCTGAACAGCAACAACATTAAATTAGGAAAACTTTACAGTGCTTTTAAAAGAAGGGAAAAAATCAATTCTGAAGTCTCTCTCATCTTTATGACAAGTATAATCTAGAGATTTGAAAATGTTATAAGTAGGGTGATGTTCAAAGAAAATCTGACACAAATTGTGGCTTTTTTAACATATGATACCGTGTTCCCAAAGCTAAAAACCCCACAGAAGTTTGAGGTTTGTTTCTCTGAGACCTAGCTGCCCCCCAGCCACTCATTTCTTCTCCCACCCCCTGCTTTTCCCTCCTGCCCCTGCCAGCTTTTTGCCTTCAGGTGTCTCTGCAATCATGCCCCAGCTCATGGGGCACAAAAATAGTTTATTTATCTTTTTTTTTTGCAAACCTATTGTCATTTATGATCATGAGGGAAGTCAACAGCCTTGTATTTATTATTATTTCTTCTGTAACCATGAGTGGAGATGAGCGCAGCCACCAACACGTGCAGGGAACCAGTAGCTGAAGAAGAGTTGTTGGGTTGCAGAATGCCCTGAGAGAGGTCCTGGACTTGACTGGCAGTGTTTTCATTCTTTTACTTTACATTGTTTGATTACGCTTGTCTCTTCCAATACTGTGATGAATCACTAGGTTTCCTTGTGGAGACACAGTCTGTACCAAAAGAATTCTCTATCATGTGAGATGTCCACTGGACCAAAAGATTCTGCCCCACAAGCATTTAGCTCAGAGCGTAACATATGCCTGGTGCTAAGCCATCCACTGAGTGTATAGGTCAAAATGCTTAGATTTAGTACTTTGTTATTTTTAGATGATGTATAATACCTTCTGAAAGGGTGAGATTTGAATGCCAAAGATTTTGGTTGGTTTTATTTGCTTTCATGAGGCTTCATAATGCAGTATATGAATGTTAGAAAATAGATGTGTTACCACTGGTCAGTAAGAATGGATTTATTTCAAAGAATTGCATTGATTACACTTATGTAGATTTTAAGAGAAAAGTAAGTCCTGCCCCTGTTGAAACTGGGCAGCACTGCCTTTGCTTAAAATGGGCAGAGAACCCCCCCACTCCTTGCTAATTAACGTACGTTAAGTGCTTTGAAGTGTTTGATTGTCAGGTGTTGCACCTTACAGTGGTATTTATTTTTGTTTTACTCGAATCCGTGCGATTTGTCCTGGATGCAACACCGATTTATTTCCAGAAATCTGTCTTTTTTTTTCTTCTATTTTCTTATTTTGGAAAGGGAGCGTTTGGTTTGCCTGCGACCGATCCCTGTTGATGCACAATTCACAGCTTTTGTTCTTACCCCACCAAAACTGGTCAGCGTTTGACTGTTGCTGACATGTCAGGGAGCCTGTTGATTACACTATTGGTTTCACAGATGGGTGCTTCTTGTTCAAAGCCTTCAAAACTAGGAAACGTTTAGCTAATGCCTTGCACTACATAAAGAGATCAAAAAGGTCTAAAAGCTATCTGCTAGTCTTCTGCTACAAGCAATTAGGATAATACTGAATCCATCCCAGATCACGTAGTAATAAATATTTTAGCCTTCCCTTAAGTGTGTATTGATATTCAGGGCTGCCTGCTGGTAAATAAAACAATCAGAACTAAATTTCTCTTTGAATCTGGGCTATTCTGCTTTTCCAGCACTCACAGATTTATATATTTTTTTTCCTTCTCTTTCTGCCTGTCTCTCTCTCTCCCTCATTTTGTCTCCAGAGAAAATTATTGTCTGCCTGGAAATCAAGTTACAGTGCTAACTGAAATAGTGGCATGTTATATATGGAACAGGGGGCCAGGCTAGCAATTTGCTGAGATCCCCTGGGGTTTGTTTGCCTTGGCCAATACAGAACAGGCTGCAGCCAACTTTATATTTAATCAGGAGTGAATCCTGAAAAAAATAAAAAACTGAAAACACCCAACAGATCCTGGTATAGGAAACTGCATCTTTATCTCAACATCTCAGTGGGTATTTTTGTGCTGGATGCTTTGGTCTTGCTGCTTGTCCTTGCGTGGACCACAGCCTGTGTTGGAAAACTAAAGAGATCAAATTGTCTCCATAATTTTTCTCATTCTTTCTGTGCATCCATATATGTAATGTAAATGCAGTTCATTTTCAAAGCCAGTCACATACACTCACTGTGCCTTTGTAACCCTGTATGATTATAAATTAGCAGGCATGGATACCATGGAAGACTTTAACTTATAAATCAAAGCAGCAAAGGCATTGTAGCCCCCAAACTTCCCTATTTATTATTTTTATGCATAACTGATACCAAAATCTCTCCAAAGTTGCGTTTAAAATAGATTTTCTAGAAATTGGGCTGTAGTTCATCTCTGACTACGGACAGAAAGTACGTTGAAATAGTTCTACAGCCTAATACAGGAAAATACCAACTGTCATACGTGAAGGCATCCTTGAGGTACCTCTTAATGTCAGTTCTAGTGATGATAGTAGCCTGAAAATTGGCTTCAAAACAAGATACAATGACTTCCCTGAGTTTCTAATACATTTAGAAAGCCGCCATTTACACATAGAGTTGTAGTTGTCTTCTTCAAGTGAGTAATCACCACAGCTGACTTTGTTGACCCTTTGTCATCATTATAAGGTGAGAAGAATTTGTCTGTGTGAGCAATGAAAAACTATTTACCACAATGGGGCTTCTCATTGCCAACAGTCCTTGGAGTAGAGTTATCATATACAGCCACATATGTGGTGCTCAGTAGGGGATTTAAAAATATTTTCCCACTCTCCAGCATCTGTTACTGTTTTCTTTAGCAGCCCAGGTGTATAACAGTGTCAACAAGTCTAAGATCTAGACAAGTTGGTCCGCACTACAAAGTCCTGCTGCCGTAGCTGTACCCGTAGCTCGGAGTATGACAACTTCACACCTTGCATTCCACATTGCTGTGCTGACAAAGCCCGGCAGAAGATGACTTTCCTTGCCTTTTGTTGGGAGGTTGGTGTAGCTGTGTCAGCAGAGGTACCTCACCATCAGCATATGCTCCATCTCACTGGGGAGCGTAGCTGGGTAGCAGAGGCTCGGCGGGGCACGGCCTCGCTGAGCTTGTGCTCTGGGGCTGTGGCGCTCCCCTGTTGAGCTTTTCTCAGTTCAATTTATCTGGCTTAAGGTTTTCTGAAAGCAAAATGTTCAGGAGATGGCCACAACCAAGTCAAGCATTTTCAGATGCCTTTGTGTGGCATCCTGTGGAAGCTCCATAATCAATACAGACTGGGAGAGGAGGGCTGAACACACTGGTATCACACGGCAGTGTGTTGCACCTCCATCCCAAGCTATTAGCAGACTTTGGCACTTCCCAGGACAGAGGGTATCACCGTTTGTTTGCCTCCCCCCTCTCACCAACAAAGGATGCTCGTTACAGCCAGTCCCAGCTTTGTTACTCCCCCTTCTGCTCTTGATGAAGTTCAACTGGAATTGAGATCCAAAGGGAAAAAGTGAAAGTACTTATCTGCGAGAGATTAATTCTCACCTTCTGTGCAAAAAATAAAAGACCGTCTGGTCTCAACTAATTATCTAATCTCCCCTGGTAGTCCCTGGGGAGAGAGACCCATGGTAGTGCATCCTACCTGGCAGAGCACACAGGAGGGCTGTGTAGTGCATGAGACGTGTTTCTGTCTCTGTTTGACTGCAGAGGCAGTCCAGACAACTAGACATAACATTTTTAGGGTCCAGGGAGGAAACTGAAGATCACAGGATCTGAGACATCGTCATATGTTAGTGATCCCCACAAGGCTTTGCTCATTCCCCCTTTTCTCTGTTACTACTTCCTTTCAGGCCAAAAGAGAATAAGGGGCCTATTTCTTGTCCTCAGTCCTAAGGAGAAAGCCATTCTCCAGAGGTTTTTACTTGTTGTTGCACCACATGGAAGCTGCCATAGCTGGTGGCATATCTGTCAACTGGGAAATAACTAACCCCCTGCCCGATAATCATGGGAGACCCTAAGGGATGATGTTCGGTGGTGGTTGGTCTACAGGGTCAAGATGCCCCAGGGGAGTGGGGAACAGCTTCAGCCACTGCAACGCCCAGTATGTCTGCATAACTTGGTCAGACTGACCTAATGAGGCAACTGGGCATTTACTTGCTATCCCTTTATGCCACTGCTTCAAGCAGTTTAATGTGGCACTCTCCAGGCTTTGGGGTTCTCTGTGTGTCTGTGGGCATTGCGGTGAGGAGAAAGAGAGAGTTGTCAAAACTGGTGAAAAATCGTGAGTTCTTGTATGGTTTGGTAGGTCAGGTTCACCATGGTACACACTTTTCCATCACTCCTAACTCCTATTTGACTGTTAGGTCCTTGGCTTTGTAATTTAATTTCTTGTAGCTATACATGCTCTACCTCTGTCTGTCAAAATGAGCAAGTGTGGGCAGTGCTGGCAATTAATGGTTAAAATATTTGTTTTACATAACTAGAGCATAACCTTGGGAATTAATCTGCTTAGTTATTAAGGCAAGAATGTAATTGGATTTTCCTTCTGATAACTTTTCTTGGCTTTCCCGCATTTTCTGTCCCAATCATGAAAGCATGAGGCTGTCTGGGCAAGCACTGGTTTCTTGCGTGTTCTTCACAAGAATAATTAGTGATGTTTCATCAATTACCCTTTGCAGTTTCATAATAGGTTAATTTTTCTGAGAAAATTTTAAAGAACGCTGTTTGTGAAAACTGTTCTTCCATATTTCACAGCTCATTATATTTTAGCTCTTGCTGACCCCTTTTAAAGCCTTATCTACTAGAGTTTAAGTAAAGAATTCTTCATTAAAAGTGGAAAGAAACCTGAGAGCTTCCATTGTGCCACAGGAATGTGCATTAGAGAGGATCTTTGACTGGGTATCCAGTCTCCACTGTGCTTGAAATACAGAATAAATAAACTTGGGGAATAAGTTCCTTGCTCATTTTTATTTCTGATCATAAGTAATTAAAAAAAAAAGATTTGCTATATAATTTCTGGTGCCTTTACTTGATCTACACAATTACACAGTTATGCTTGGTCCTACATTTGATCCAAGGCTTATGGGCTCTTCAGTTTAATTTGTAATTTGTCCATTAATTAAGAGGGAGAAAATGTAGTGTGATGGGTGGAGCTGGGGACCAGGAATCAAAGCTTCTGAGCTCTTCCTGGCTCTGTTCCTGACCTGAGGAAAGTCACTTACACCTTCTGGCCCATATTGTCTTTGGGACTCTCAATATAATTATGTTTAAATGCCCCCAAGCAATGATCTGAAGGCTGATAATGGCAAGATAGAAAGTGCTTCCTTCACAGGCTCCACAGAGATGTTCAGTTGCAGGTTTCAGGTCAAGTCCCCTTTAGGTTCAACCGCTGAGTGGCTCATGTAATTATGGAAGAACATGAGGGTATCTACTCTGTAGTTCTCTATGAAGAAAACATTCAACCAGTCTTTGACTGAGAATGGTTTAGCATCAGTAATGATGAAGAAAACAGAAAGGACTGGCTTGGTTTCTGCAATCCCAATGTGTGTGTGTGCCCCTGGGGCAGGAAGGAAGATCCTTTGCCCTATGGCTGCAAGAGCATTTGCTGTGATTCACTGAGGAGAGGGAACGTCAGTGCCCACCCTGCTGAAACCCTGCACATTAACTATCCTTGCACTTCATTTTCACCTGGATCTCTTTTTTTTTTAAAAAAAAAAAAAAAAAAAATGAGAAAAAAAGCAAACAAAGAAAAACCCCTCTGTAAGAACAAAGAAAATGGAGGAATAATAACCGCTAGGAAATTCCCAGCACATCCCTTTCTGAAGGTTTCTGGAAATTCCACTAGTTGGAGGAAACACTAGCAAGAGACAGCTGAGATAATTTTTCACTGCCAGGACTGCACTCTGTTGTCTCTCCTTTTACAACTCATCGGCAGGCATTATTACCTAGTGAAAAAATTTGTTTTGCAACTCATCCTGAGTCCTCATAAATCATTAATGCCTGGCTAAGCACAGTGTGAGCATTACAAATACTCGGAGAATGAGGGCCCGTTCTGATATAACCTTGTGTCCAATACTAATGCCTGCTAGTTATTTAGTAATACAAAGGGGCCTCGGCGAGAAAGATCGATGAATCAATGCAGTCTCCTGACTTCCTTCTCTTCTCCACCTGCCTCTTCTCTTCCTAGTTCACAAACTGAGCTACAAACAATTCAGGACTGTTAGTAGCCATCTCTCTGTGGAGGGCACGGCAACAAGGCAGGGGGACCAGGAGGGACTTATGGCCTCCAAATGGCTATAGGAAAAAGAGGGGCTTCGGTTTCTGATTAGGGCTTGTTCTGATTTCTGCTTTTTTTTTATGAGCCACATCGCAGCACTGCTCCAGACCTGTGTTTTCTGGTTTGCATCCCTTAATGAATGCATGCAGTATAAAGCACAATGAAGTGTGTAAAGAGCGTAGATAGAAACTGTGCCCAGGAACTGCAGGACTGGATGTAATTAAAGGGAGCTCAGTAAAGTCCAAGTAATCAGCCCGTTACCTGCAGGGAGCCATCTGGGGACTTAGAGTCTCAAACCAGCCCTTACAGCACTGGAGATAGTACAGACAGCATCACCACAGTGGCTGAGCTTGTGTCTTCTTATTCAGCAGTCTTGGCCATAATCATGAGTTCATGGAAGGTGTCTACTACCCTGCTTATCCTGAGCCCACCTCCCAAAACCCCCAGCCCATTCAGAGTGCAACTGACCTTTAAAGGTCCCTTCCAACCCAAACTATTCTATGATTCTATGATCCATCTATGCAGTTGCTATTCATACAGCTGTGCTCTTTGAACACTAAGAATGATTGATCGTGGGCTTTAAAAGGAGGAAATGGAGTGAGGTGAGATGGAGATTGACCCCTTGCATAAGGGTAATCTTAAATTTGTATGACTTAGTCTTGGTTGGAGCCCTTGTCTTGAAAGGTTTCTGCAAGGAAGGTTGTGAAGGGCTGCCACGGATGCTAGAGGAAAGGATCTTGAATAGGAACTTGGGAAAACTGTAAATGGGGATGGAGGACAGTGGTTGGGCAAATTTGAAAAGGCGAATGACGGAAAACAAAAGTGAAATTAAGTGGGGGATAAAAAGAATATCAGAAAGTTTAGAGGGAAAAGTGTTGTTAAGGCATGAAATGATAGAAAATTGGTCTGGAGGAAAATGTAGTTGCTGTAGGTGAAAGTGGGAAAATGGACCACGACAGGGAAAAAAAAGTTGTTCATATATGAAAAGGGACAGAGGAATACTTCCTACACCATCCCCTCCAAAAATATGCAACTAAGAAATCACCCGGTGCTCCTGTGAAACCAGAGAACTTAGTCACTTTGACCCAAAATCTGATAGAACATCCCTTGTATCCTTGGTCTTTAACCGAGGCCTGAAGCGTTCATGGTCAGACTTCAGGCATCACATCTCCAGCAAAAGCCCAAAACTTCCCTGCAAAAAAGCAAACGTTCTGATTCCATTTTAAGTTTTGCTCAAAATGTATCATTGTACTTTAGCTTCGACGAATTCGTTAAAAATAATCCCTGCTGTAGCACCCACAGGAAAGAGTGGTTTATTTTCCCCTATTATAGATCTGACACAAGCCTGCTGTTATTTCTGTGCCCTCTCTAATGATCTGCTTGCTCTCTGGAGAGCACTGACCCATTTCAGCACAGAATAATTAGCCTTTCAGACACTACTGTGTTTCCATTAAATAGACATAAATGTGCAAGGTGACATTTATTTACTTAGGCCTGAAAAATGTGCACCACAGATGCTGGGGCTTGGGAGAACTTCCATTTCTTTTCATGCAACACTTGTATATTTGAATGCTTTCATGTCATTTAACCACTAGTGCTTTGCTGAAATGAGTCCTGATGAGCTTGGTTGGGGAAGCAGGAGAACACAAAGATTGTTTGGGTCTTCATTTCACCATAAGGCCTTTTGGCGATGCTTTGGTAGCCCCATTGCCCAAGCTCGACAGTGGCAATAAATGCAGTTATAGTTACACACTCTTCAGGTCCCTTTTACTGTGTGTAAGGAGGGACTCGTGTAAGGAACCGTTGTTGATTTACAGATCTGTCTGAAGAGGCAGCCCAGTGCCCGAGCTCGACAGTGGCATTAAATGCAGTTATAGTTACACACTCTTCAGGTTTCTTTTACTGTGTGTAAGGAGGGACTCGTGTAAGGAACTGTTGTTGATTTACAGATCTGTCTGAAGAGGAATGTGTTCAGGGTGTTACACTGAGAAAATGAGAACCTTGACCTATTGCAAACATAAAATAAAACCAAAATCCTTTAGTATTTAAAACCAGCTCTTTTATCATCTTCATCACTGGCTTCTGAACCACCAGACTGTTGCCCAGGTGAAAAGTATATTATTCATCTTGATAGCCACTTTGGTCTGCAAAGTTGGAGGGAAGTCTTACCCGTAAAAGTCCAGCCAGCATATAAAACGTGTAGGTTGCTTAGTCGTTCACATCCACACATGAAGACATGGCACGCTCTTATTTCATTCTGTTAGTGCCAATAGGCTTTATAAAAGGAGGCATCACGCAAGGTAGGTGCTTTATTGCAGGATGGAAACACTTTCATAGGTTATTTTAATCATTACGATTCTTTCATGATGTGTGAAAGTTGATTGTTGCTGTAAATGAAGCCATTGAAGGCTAAAAAATAAAAATGCTGTGATGGTAAAAATCTTTGGAGTGCAAAAAATGGGAATTGCTATAAAAGGCAGTAATTTATTCTCTGCGTGAGATTATTTTTTATCATAAGATGCTTTTAAGCTAATCATGAAACATATACAATTGTAGTCTGTATAGCTGAGGTATACTGCAAGATGCATTGATAATTTGGCTAATTTTTTATGCACTGTAATTTATATATTATTTAGAAGTACTATTTTATTCTGTTAACTGAGAGGCTTAACACATTTTTACAATGTTAAGGATAAGTTATTTTTGCAGGTTTTGTGGTTTTATTATTTTGACCCATATCCAGTTCATATTGCATCATAATACCCTATTTTTACTAATATTATTCTAGTATGTTTGAAACTTATTTGCATTTGGATAGAAATTCATTAGCTCTTGATTTTTATTATAACAAATTATTTTAACTTTTCTGTGGTAATGCATTCTCTGTGTTTCTGATTTGCTAATGCTGAAATATTTTGTTTTCGTTTTTAACCCTTCCAAATTTAGGATCGTTTTTGCTTTTTTTCTGTATATATACATTTCAGTTGTTAAGACCTACTGGTTCCTGCTTTTTCTTTTTCTTTTTTTAATATGTTTTGTTCGTAACTTCTGACTGTCTGTGTTGAGCCAATCTTACCGACAAAAATATCAGTTGTTTCCTGTTTCTCTACTTCTTTACAAAAAAAAAAAATGAAAAGTAAAAAGTAAAAATAAAAAACTCTTAATGGGAACCCTGGCACTGTCTGTCTTCTCTGTTCTGCAGAAATGTTGAAGGAGTTGAACCAGCAACGCAGAGCGAAAGAGTTTACAGACCTGAAAATTATTGTTGAAGGCAAAGAGTTTGAAGTCCACCAAAATGTTCTAGCTTCCTGCAGCTTGTATTTCAAGGACCTGATTAAAAGGTTTGCCTTCCTTCCAGCTGTGATCTGCTCTGTTCTTTTGTAGGGCGCATTTGTGTCGCTTTTTTTTCCTCCCCTCTCTTGCAGGTTTATGAAGATTGAATCTCCTGTCACAGAGCCAGTAGCCATTCTTTCCACCTCCTCTGAATGTATTTCCAAACTGAGACTCAGACCCATTTGTTACACATCTGACTCGTACAGTGTAATTATTTCTGATGAGTAGAGGCCGGTTTTGGCCGAAGAAAGTGTTTCACCACTGAGAGATCTGAGATTTAAACTCAACTGCTAATGGTGATTCAGACCACAACTGAAAACTATTGCTGTTGATGTTTTCAAGGGACTCTGTCACACCCGACCAAAGTCTGTCCTTGGGGCTACAATAAGCCATCAGTGTTCTGGTGAACGATGCTCAGATGTCATGCTAATAAAGCATTTTTGAGTATCGTAATCCCTTCACCCTGAAATCTTTGTTACATGGTTTTGTGTGGCTTTTATGGGCAAAGGGATTGATACTTTTATTATCTGGGGACTTTTAAAAGAAGAAAAGACAACTGATTAATTTCTCCAGAAAAGATTGGAAATAAGAGGATTTTCTGGTCAAAATCTAGCTCAGTCTGCATGTTAGACTAAGGGTAGTTTTTTCCGACAAACACTCTAGCTCAGGGTAGGTACAATATGTACATTTTCTAAACATCATGTCTCCGCCTTCGCATTTTCCCCCCTCTGTTTCTAGCTGATTGATTCTAAACAGTGCATGATAATCTTTTTTTTCCATTACATTGATTTTTCAATTTGTATGCTTCATATACTTGCATAGGAATAAATTGGTACTCTCGTATTATTAGTAAGTTAGAGTAGCAAGTAGGGAGAAAAAAAACCATGAGGATAACTTTCATTTTTCTCTCAATCATCAGCAAATTAATGCAGCTGCTGATTTTGCCTTGCAGTATTTTCCTGAGCAGACTGAGCCTGGACTGTGCTAAAAAATGGGATTAAAGAACATTTTGCTTGCTTCAAATCCTGTATTTAAATTTTGCCAACTAACACAATAGTGACTGTATTTTATTTCAGGATGGCATATTGGCTGGTATCTCCTTTCAGTGTATTATGTCCTTTTGCACAAAGCTGGTTTTATAATTATGGATATATATTACATTTCTATGATATAACTGTGCTGACTGCCTTATCAATTATTCATAAAAAATATGTTGGCCTAGGAAGCATGTCTTTTCCCCTCTGTAAATCTAATGATTGCTAGCTGTAGCTATGCCAAATCTCTCCTGTCCTTTCTCTTCTGTCTGCTCATTATCATTTAATTGTTAAGGCTACAGTATATGCTTTTTACAGTGATAAGGGGTAGAGTCTACAGGGAAAGAAAATCTTAGAATCAACTTAGAGAAATCCAATAACTGACTGGCCAAAGTCTGTCATTTGGATTTTGCTGTGAAGACATCTGTTTGTGAGCAGAAGTCACTAGGCAGTATCTATTTCTAGAAGCACACCGAGGAATGTTGCAGCTTTATTATTTAGTTATCAAATGGAGATATACTTTGGATTGAGCACTGCTCTGATATGAGCTCATTTAAAACAAAACAAACGAAAAAAAAAGAACAACCTTTTTAAATGCTCTGAAAAGAAACTATGAAAGCAAAGCCCTAGATTTCAGCATTTATTGTCTTTCAGCTGCTCACATAAGGCTCTCATGCGTTACAATAAAAAGTTTAGTGTATTTGCCAGCCTCACCACAGCCTTCTTTCACATCATCATCAGCAATAAATATTCCAGAGGTCGATTTGTGTCCAGAGTCAGGTCTGTCCATCCCAGTTGTCTTCCATATATAACCTCAGCTGCACACATGTAACCTTGATGAAGGCTAATGGAGTTGCACAGGTGTATCCTAGGCAAAAATACCTTTATTACTGATGATGATGCTTGAATAGGGAAAAATCCAGCTTGATGTCTAGTTGAGTTTGCAAAACTGTCAGGTGAGAAAAATAAATATTCACCTGTGAACTGAGCAAATGCGTCTTTGCAAGACAATAAAATCAGGGCCATGGGATGGAATTTCTGAAGAATTGCTTTTTAGGCAGTGGAAAGCCTAGTCCTTTTAGAAGTCAATGAAAGTCAAGGACTCAAGTTGCAAGAGGGACTCAGTATTTTGTAGGATCATGCCCTTAATAATACAAAATCATTATAGTTCACAGAGTCAGTATGTTTATTAATGCAGCATGTCTGGAATCCTCTCCTGTTAGCATCTCCTTTGAGGTGGTACTTTAAGCTTTATATGATTTTTTATCTTAATATTATTATAGAAATTAAAACAAAAAAATGGCAGTTTTTCTTGAAGAATACAGGAGATATCTTTATGTTAATATAAAGGCCATTTCAATCAGTGCATGCTAGGGTTAAACTCCAATGCCATTCCAACCGAGGCACTGATGGGTCACCAGAAATGTCAATGAGAAGATGATCTGTTCATGAAGGTGCTATGTGCATCCTCATAAACATGCAGAAAAAGAATATCTTTCAGAGTATTTACTTTGCCTGTTCTTTGCCACAGGCTAGTTATCGTTAACCTCATGTTCTGTCATTGATTCTACTGTGTGTTGGAGTTAGTATCTGATGGTAGAATAGCAAGTAGTCTCTCAAAAGAATAAAAGTGAAATGTTCAAAACCAAATAAGATCAATTATCCCCTCCTCAAAAAAACTTAAAGTATAGACAAAAAGCCTAATAGAACTAAAATCATTGCTTATTTTGAGGAAGGCTGCTTGATGAAAATTAGTCACAGCAGAGAAAAAAATATGTTATTTTTATTGCACAGTAGTGAAAAGATGATAACCAGGTTTGTTTGACCAAAACAATTCTGAAGTTATTTATTATTTATGAAACAAATTTGGTAATGAGAGCGCACTTTGAGACTCCCTCAGGTTAATCCTGCAGTGTGCTGAGCATTCTGGTCCTTGTCCAGAAAAGTTCTTGTTTCATGTGACTTTTCTTTTCAATATATATGAGCATAGATCTTTTGAGGTTGGGTTATTCTGGTCCTGAGCCTAAGATCAGCACTGTACCAGGCACTGAGCTGTTAGAAATGGGCTGACCGATCCCCATCAGGAGCTACACAGCACTCTCCCAACAGCAGCTGACCATAAAAACCACTCTTGGTCCTTCTCAGTGAAAAGAACTGAAATCCTGAAATCTGAAAAGGATTAGGTGTATTAGGAACAGCAGGTGTGAAATGTTCCTGACATCTGTTCCCCTTCACTGTGCCCACAAAGGCAGGAAAAGTGAGGTGCAGGGGAGGGATGGGGCTATGGGAAGATGTGTGAAGATGGGTGCATGCCCAAGGCTGGTCCCACAGTAGGACATATTGCAGTACCCTCAGGGGCTGTGGGGCTATCACTAACAACCTCAGGAACAATTTTATACAAGAGTAAACGTATGTGAGGAGTGCTAGGTTTCCTTAAGTTCTCTTCATAAAATCCTCTTTAAAGTATATTGTTTTTTCAGGTGAATATTTGAGCCTACTTTGTGACAGACAGGTTGGGGTACTCAGGGCTCAAGTACTTGGCCTTACTGCTTGCTCCTTAAGGTATGGAGCACATAGAGGAGTTGATACGCTTTGTCTGTGGTTAGGGAAATCACGTGACTCATCTGCTTCTTCAGACTGTCACTCATACAAGATTACTGTAGTACAGGACTTCAGGAGAAAATGGATGATAAATAGCAGTTAAAGTAGGGATCTGTCCCTTAAATACCATCTTCTGCAGTCTGAATTCACTGCCAACCACAGCTGTTTCCAATCTGCCTGACTTCAGCTCCTAATTCACACCTGTATTTTAGGTACTTAAGAAATCAGCCTTCCCAAAGCAACAACCTAATTTGTGGCACAGGCAATGAAAAGAAGACTCTTGAAGGAGCTTTTTCTCCAAATTTCTATGTCCAGGCAGGTAGGAGATCCCTCTGGAGCAATTTGAGGTACTTGTCTCTTTCTGTTGGTCAACCAGCATTTGGGTTCAAGTCTGATATCTAAGGCAGGTTTAGTCTGACTTTGCCTTCTAAGCAAGGTCAGACCTGCTCAGGCCTGTAGAGAGGGAAACAGACCTGTCAAGGAGGCACGTTCTCTCACCATAAAATAGATGTCTAAAATAGATGCCTAAGATATGAGGTGAAGGAGGCCATCACTCTTTTCTATTGAAGAGAGAGCTTAGACTATATAAGAGAGATTTGCTTAGACTATAAAGTTAAGATGGCTGTTACGGTGCTTCCTTCAGGGGTGCAGCCCAAGCTGGTTATCTAGGCTTCCTCTGCTGTTGTGAGGGAAGACAGGAATATCTGTAGGGCCATTCATCCCACCTTATGATAAATAGTGTGAATTGCCTTCTGGAAGTGCTCATTTTTCATTGCCCACGGAGAAAGGCCGGTCACCCAGCTCTAATTAGACACCTGAATTGTAGTTGGCTAAAAGTACATAAATGATTCCTTCCTGAAACTACTGTTTGTCTGAATGTCACACACATATGTAAGTACACAGGAAGAAAGAAGTATGTAGAAGTGCACTTATATATGTACAGACTTATATATGTACACAGAAAAAACAGATTTTGTTATTGAAACCAATCTTGTAGTTACAGCTCCTTAGTTTTGGGGGAGGAGAAAAATGAGCTCTGTGTCTGGTGGAAATGGTGGAAGATGTGTGTGTTCTGGAAGGAAGGAATGGAAAATCCCATGAAAAGGCATCATTTTTTTCCAGCTGTGTTTGGGATAGACAAATACAGCTGCTGCATAAAAGGAATGCCTGATATTTCCGTAACAAAGAAAGTTTCACCGGAACACTTTAATTTGCTGCTTTCTTCTTCTTAATCCAACCCAAAGTGCTGGAATCTCTACCAAATATGACATTAATAGTAGGAAGCACTTGACATAAGGCTGGTCTTGGCTGAAATTCTGGCTTTTGTAAGCAGACTTCAGTTTTATTTCTCTGCGGTCAGTTACTAAAGATAGACAGATCCTGTCCCACAAGCTTTATCTTTTCAAGATTTGATTTTAATGATGCTTCCTAATCTTGAAGTCATGCTGGCTGCCTTATTCCCCGAGCACAGAGCAGTAAGTCACGTATAGAAAGAGACTTGGTCACAAGAAGCGAGCGTTTTTGATGCAGTGTAATCTGGCAACGCTATGTTCATCCTTCTTTTCCGAAGGAGCAGAGCCAGTGAGTTCATGGCCAAATTGCTTTTCCACGATACCTTCCCTCTCTTGGCAAGCGTTCAGATTTCTGATTTTTTATTTGTTTTCAAAACCAAGGCTGTATATACTCTTTTAGGGCTTGAAGGCAGGGCAGGGAGAAGTAAAGTGTTTCGAGCGAGAGGACCAAATTCCGTTTGCTTTACACCTACACTGAAGACAGAGATGTCATTCTGCATTTTACACCATTGTGTGGAAGGGCAGCATTTGGATGCAAGACAGAGAAACCTGCCACTATCCATCTGAAACAGTCTGACAAAACTGCAAAAGCATTTAGGTGTCTGGAAAACAGACTGTCTGGTTTGTGTTTACGTTGTAAAAAGCCCAAAATGAGAAATAGCAGATGAAAGAAAAATCTACTCTTGGTGACCCCTTCGTGTTTTCCTGCTTATTAAGAACCTTGCTTTTAACTCGGGGAGAGTAGCAGGCAGCATTTCCACATCTGCATGCTTCAGGACAGAATGAATGTGGAAAAAAATTAGAAGGTTTCTTTGAAAACAGAGAAATAGGGAGTTAAAAATACGATGTTTGTTTCGGGTGCCAGGAGAGCTATATTGTGCCTGGACAGGGAGCACCAGTGGTTTCTGTTAAACCATTTAAAGGAGTCTGTGAGAACGGGAGGTTGCATGGGAGTGTAAAATAGTCTTCACCCTTTACTGCCAGGGGGCAGGTGTGAATTATGCCGTGGGTGACATTTTTCTCTTCAACGAGGGACTGATAACTGCTGTGTGTTGGGCACGGAATCCTGGTATGGGATATGGGATACAGCTTTGGGTGGCCCCTTTCCGTGAGCTCTGCCTGGCCGAGCCCTGCATTCCCACCCGCCTGTCGGAGCCGCCTGCTGGGCTTCCAGTCCTGCAGCTGCCAGGCCTTGGAAAACATGTCTTCATCAAGCAAAAATGTATGGTCTTCTACAGAAATGAACTGCAGTTTACAAATACCCAGTGGTGTTGCTGGGCTGCCAGGCTAAGGAGCTGCCACAAAACCCATAGCAGGCGGCGTGGCCCTGCTGTTTCCAGCCTGGTGAGTGTGGCTGGGGATTAGGAGAGTGAGTGGCTTGGGCTGGATGCTGGCTCTGAAATGAAGGACAGAGCGATGTGCCCTGCTCTGAAGAGAAACTGTGGCCAGGAGGAGAGAAGGGCTCCTTTTCAAGCGTGGAGGTGCAGTGCAGAAATTAAGCTTCTCCCTCGTAATGGCTGCAGCTTGCAGAGGCACCCAGCAGAATCACTTAACCTCTCGCTCCTCTCCTTCATTGACAGCATCTCTATTTACTGTAGTTTTGGCTTCTTGCTCACATAATTTCTAGACACAACTACAAATCCTGCGAATCTTATCCAAGGAATGACAGACTAATCACCTCTCTTGCTCTGGCCAGACCTATGTGCAAGCCCTGCAGCTGTCATACAGCCACTCATAAGATGCAGGAGCCTGTGACCTCCCTATATGTACTTACATCTCCCAGCCCTGTCTGTGTTGAAATTTAGGGGTGAAAGGGAGCAGTTATCGAACGAGGTGCAGTTCAAGCTAAATGGATCAAAGACAACGAGAAGAACTTCCATAGCGTAGAGACGGGAGCCGTGTTCCTGAAAGCTGTCATTTTTGGGCTGCTTCCGAAAGCCAGTCTTGCCCTAAACTGAGGGTAATCAAATCTCTGACTCCAGCGTGCTCGCAGGTAGCTCCAGGGATCAGCAGTTCACTTCCTTTCATTTAAATCATCAAGGATTAGCCACTTCTAGATTGGGATAATGAATTTGAATTAACATGATGAGGTTATGATCATATCAGATAACGACCCCCCCCTTTTTCTTTTTTCTTGCGTAGCGCTAAGTAAGCTTCGGCGACTGAAATGCTCCAAGCTGGTCTGCAGGGTGGTGTGGGCAGGGATTGATGGGGTGAGAAGAGTTACCTGCCCTTCCCCACAAAGACCATGGCCATAGGTGGTGGTTCAATATATGACCTTTCATTGATGGCCAAAGCACAGGCTGGCTCTACGTACATTGTAGAAAAGCACTAGCAACACCCTGTAGCTGGGTGAGAAAGAACCAGTGCCTGACAGAATTAATTCTAATTACTGAAATGCTGATTGGGATCTTTGGGCACTACCATAATCATCGTAGTAGTAATAAATAATAATTGTGGTTATCATTATTTTATTATTGTTTTCCCTGTAGACATTGCAGTGATGAGAAAGCCTTGGATAGACTTACTTAGATAATTACTTGTATAAATTTCACCACATTCCTAAGAAACAGATTTATTAGCTGCATAATGCCAGCTCTCTGCTAAGCTGGTTTTTGAGGGTGTAATAAATATCATTAAAACAAATCAGATAGGAGTTGGTTAAGGGGGTGAGCTTTAAGTTCGATTAGAATAAATTTTTTATTCTGTCATTTCCTTTTTAATCTTCCTTCCCATATAATCCACCAAAACCTGCTTGTATCTTTTATTTACCTTTAACAAATACTAGCTCTCACCCCAGGCTATTTTGCCACATATTTGCTGAATTAGGCTGCAAGCAAGTTAGATCCCGCGCTGTTAATAAGTTGGCCCGGGTTTTTTGTTTTTTTTTTTTTAGCTTCTCCACCTTGTGAGATTCAGTTTATTCTCAGTTCCTAGCGAAAGGCTAGGTCAGGAAATGCTGTTCTTCCGAGGGCACTCGCTATTCACTTCTTCATTCGCTTGCTGGTCGTTTAAACCAGCATCTTCAAGCTCCTCATCTTCTTTCTTAAATCTCAGCGGGGAGGCAGATTTGTACCCCCGACTGTGATCTCCGACACCGCGGCGTTGGAGGCTGCCGCTGGTCCCTCGCCTTTAGAAACAGTCCTGACCGAGCAATTAGATTGTGTTCCGTCGGTGAATAGCATTAAGGGTATATAGGAGACTTGGCTCTTTTGTTTCTTTTATTTCATTCTGGCCATGTTCTCCGTGAACAAAAAGCGTTTGCTGTTAATCCCATTGCTCGTCTTAGTTTGTAATGATCATTTCTGTGATGGTGAATTAGCAGGAGCTGCTAGTGCATGCCTGAGCTCACAGCCATTAATTTTCCTGATTTTCTTCTGATAGAGCAGGTGCAAACTGGCAGCGTTTGACCCTAATAAGTTACACTAGTCTTGCCAAATTTTGTTTGCCTGGAACAAGGAACATTATTTGTATCAACAGCCTGGTAAAAAGCGAGCAAATGGATTTGTTGGTCAGGTAAATTTTCATGACAAATTTGCAAGCCTGTGTTTAAACAATGTAATTTATTTAATCTTGTGATTTTACTAGTTCTTTATCGTAATCGTACAATAGCACCATTACAGTATATGTTTTCTTCTCTCATGAGACAGATGGATAGTGGCTGAGGCTCAAAGATAATATTTATCTACAAGATAGTATAACGAAGGCAGAGATTTGCAAGTTAATACATTTTGAGCTGATAAAATAATTCCAAAGGAGAAGCAATGCTAGGGTGTAATTTATTTTTTAAAAAAATCCTATTTAATAGAACATTCAGTGCCTTATGACATACATATTGCAATGATGTTGCTCTATAAGTGTCCCTTCCTGTCATCATTTACATGATTGATTACCTTGCAGCTGCATAAACTTGAATAACTCAGTCAATAACCTGTTACCACAGGATGCACATGCATCTTGCTGTATGTGTTGTGGAAATGTATGTTGGTATGTTTGGGCATCTATGCTTTTATATCTCATGAGCGTGTAATTATGATAAATCAAGCTCTTTGGTGTGAAATACAACTTTCCATGTAGAGTGCCGTGTCCGTTCTGTTCATAGCTGAAGGTTGGCCATAATATAACGAAGTTTGTTGCTTCTCCCAAGATAAATAGACGTGTGGGTTTTGAACCATTAATAACTGTGAAGATGATGAAAAGTCAAATAGTGGACAGTTAAGATGCAGCAACGTTGTACTCTCTTCTTTGCCTGGAGTTCAATGCTTTAAGGATTATGTTCCACAGTAAACAAGATGTTCAGTCTAAATTGTGTAGACTTGAACAGAAGTTTTTAATGAGCACATAGCTAACAGACTCTCAAGACTCATGAGACGCTGCCTATCCCAGTCTGCAGTCCTTTCTTCGGTAATGAAAATAATTTTACAGAAATAAAAAGAAGTAGCTTCCCTTCATTTAAGTGCTTCATCTTACATAAAAATCTTGGATTTCCTGTTGTCTGGAGACCAAAACACTGTCCAGAAAACAAAGCAATTTAATTATTTTTTTTTGCTGTCTGTCTTAGTAGCAAATATTTTGCTCTAGTGGAATGGGAACACAATTAATGTAGGGTAAACATTTATGTCCCTTAGCATGAAAGCAAGCCAGCAAGATCCACATGTCGAGCTGATGGGGCAGATCCTGGGAAGGCGCGGGGTGAAGAGGCCAGCAGGCAGCTGGCTGCTGGGACAGGCTGTTGCTTTGGTCCGTGCAGGGAGGGACCAGCCCCAAAATATGAATTTCAGATGCCTCAGGGTGGCTGGAAGTCTCGTAGCTTGAACATGTGCTTTTAGTGGAGGATATTCCCATTCCTGCCTTGTACGAGATCCTAAGCAGTAGATAGACAAAGATAAAAAATATTTTCTTATTACACTACCAGCATCAGTTTCCTGTTTCTTAAAAATAAACTCTGGGTGTAATATGAACAAAATTGAGGCTATATTACGGAGATAGCTCTTTGCCATTGCCTTCTGTTGGGAGAAGCAGGTTCACAAGCAGAAGTGATGGACCTTGGGCAGGCAGAAAGGAAAAGATACACACCAAGTCCCACGTGCCTGGGGAAAGCGCACAAATGGTAATTCTGAATGTGTCTTTATTTTAAAAGATAATAACTTATTTCGGTGCCCTTTTGGAGCGCAGATCTTAAATAGACGTCATACCTTTGAGTCTACAGCACAGTGAGTCATATGGCTTTGAATGTAAATAGGTGTCACAAACTCTGTCAGTCCTCCTGTTCCCAGCCAGGCAGCCTGGGAGGAAGCTGAACCAACTGTTCCTAGGCAGTAATGTACATTTACATAAAATGTTTCACATTTTTCATGTTTATTCCGTGCAGATGGCTCCATTTTGAACATCCAGAATTTGTTTTGACTTTCTGACTATAGCTTGTAAACAGAGAGTTGGCTGGCGTCTGCACCGGGGATAGGTAGCTTTTCATATTTGATGTAAAATTGAGTGAGCCTCTAGCCAAACCATTAGTCAGTCAAAATAACGTTGCGAGTTGGTTAAAGGCAGCACATCCAAACCATGAGGGAAGCCTGAATTAGAGGCGGTAGCGTTGTCCATAAATTGACAAATTGATGTGCTAGTGGTGTTTCACTTACACAGCTCCTTTAGCCAGACTCCAAATGCGGCTTTGCGAATCAAGGCATCTCGCTATTCAATGTTTTGAACTGAATCACACAGAAGTTCTGTTACATAAACGTGGTGATACGAATAATGCAGGGAAAACGCATAGATATACATATATTTATAACTCAAGATGCAGAAAACTTGGTTGCATCGCTATTAAGCATGAAAACACTAGTGCTGATTCTTGTCTGTGTGTATTACATGTATGGAAATTATTTTCAAGGACAAATGAATGCCAAAAATGTAAAGTCCTCTACTTTTTCTTTTGTCAGATCCACTCCCGATCTTGCAAATGAGGTTTTCGGGTTATTTTTCCTGCTAGCAGTATTTAAATACTTTGGCTCTTTTCTATATATTAGCTAACAGAAAGGGACACCGATTTTGATTTCTTATTTGAGAGTGTAGTCAAGCCATCTTTTGCTTTAAAAGGTTCCCTGTGCCTTTGTCTTCTCTAGTTTAAGTAATTAAGTTGAAGGATAAGTAGCCAGGGTATGTTCAAAGGCCTCAGCTTTATTCTGTTAGATCTAATTATTCCAGAAAATACAAAATATTTTTCAGTAGCTCCCCCTTATCCATTTAGAGTGTATCTGTGCTTCCTGCTTATCTGCACGTTCCGTTCTACTTGCAGGTTGCTCGGGTCTCTCACCTTGCTAGAGAAATATATGATTTGTAAATCTGAAAGAATTCCCCAACAGCTACCATAAAATTAAGCTGTTAAAGAGCTCTCGGAGCTTGTTTAAATGTAGACCTAAACAAACCTCTGCTGTTTAGCTCAAGATAAATCTTTTAAAAGTCCTGTTCTAAATCACTTCCTAATTTTAATGAGTTTATATATCAGCCTTTGCCAGATTTTTACTGTAGCTATTCTCCAAGATTACTGCCATGATAAAGTAAGGACTAAAATTGTTTATTATATATTATTCTTCAGAAGCAAAACTTTTTCCCCCAGAGGCTGTTGGGAGAGCTATCGATTTTCTGCCACAATGTGAAATGTGTGACCTTTATAATATGAGCAATGATTACAAGGCCAATAAAATGACATCATTCTGTTTAAACTTCAGAGTTCGCAGGGCAAATAGCAGGATGTGCCACATTTAATGATGTCCATGGACAAAAACTATACATTGCCTGACTTCAGGTGAGACTGAAACACAAGGCAGGCAGGCTCTTCATCCCCAAAATATACCCAGTGTTTGTGCCAGGAGTGGGGGAACAGGAGTGAATACACCAGGTAGAGCCATTACCTTTTCACAGCTCATACAGGAAGAAGTCAGTGCTTTGCTGAGGAGACTTTTCTAAACGTTTGTATCTACCAATGCCACTGAGGAAACTCCTCCTGATGTGATGCAGGGTTAGCTATTTGGGGCACAGCTGTAGACATTCCTATGGATCTTCCCCAGACCACTGTGTGTGCTTTTTCAGGACTAAATTCTAGTCTTATAATACAGCTTTAGCCACTTCATTGCAGTTCCTCTAGAGAAGCTGAGAGAAGGCTCTGTCCCAATACCTGAAGAAGAACCACACAGAGCATATTGATATTCTAAGACAGGAAAACAAGGAACATGGAAAGCTTTGGTCAGATGTGGAGGGACATGCCGCAACCTCATTCACTGAAATAATTTCAGAGCAGAAATTTATAGAATTCCTGCCTTTCTTAAGTCACATCAGTCTGTTTCCCCACATTGTTTTCTTCCAGTCCTTCGAATGCTTATTTATGACCCATTAAGACCTGCTTCAACCAATTCCCCGTCCGTTTTCCAACACTTAGCAAGCCAGATCCCCAGCGTAGAGACCGGGGTAGCTGTGATGTCCCTTTGCAGGCTGAACCAAGCCTGCGCTCCGTATTTAGTCCAGCTAAATGTGGAGCCAAAGTGCTCGCTGCTTAGAGAGCTTAAGCAAAGCAGCACAAACACATTCAAGGCATCACAGAGGAAGGAATAGGGATGATTTTCTTTCCTATTTCTGGCTCATTGTGTAATATCAATAATCTCTGTAGCTTTGTATTATATTTGCCGTAAGTGGCTCTAGTGATTGATCAAACACCTTAGCTTTTCTTTGGCGTTTAATCAATTGCAGCACCAGTTTATTGCTTGGTGTATTACAAAGTAAAAGAGATTATTACTTAATTATTCTGAAAAATAGCGGCTTGTAGTTATTGCTAACACGGGTATGTGTCTACGCTGACATCGGTGTCACATCATCCTTTCCTTTGTGCCTCCTGGTCTCTGCACTGCGATTCCCGATGGGTGACACGCAGTCATTCCAGCAGCCATCGCCAGCACAGTGCAATTAGTGGCGTTAAATAAATAATTACTTACGGTGAGGCTTCCCACAGTGCACAGAGCCTGATTCTGTCGCTTGCTGGGTACCTCCAAATCTCACTTAGATTTTCGGCAATGTCCTTATTAACCAGCCCACGTAGACAGGAGCTCGCTGTCAGGTACAAAACCACTTCTGGAAACAATTCAGCCGGAATTACATCGGTACCAGGAGGTGTTTTGATAGCCCAGGGTGCGGCACCGGATGTGTGCACAACTGGAGATAAATCAGATATGGGGGATGTTACTGGTATGTGAGTGTGAGAGAGAAAAAAAAGAACATTTTGTGACATCCTCTTGACAATCTAGGAAATGGCAACTCTTTTGTTTTGACACCTGAGGTTTTCTGCCCTGAGTGCACAACTGAATCCATATGTAAGAGTTCAGAAGAAGTATTGTGGTGTCATGAAGCATAAGGATTCAGGGTAGCGTACACATCTGTGCATGTAGTGATACCAGAGATACCAGGATGAATATTCTAAACCATATGCTTGTGGAAGAGGATCTAACCTGCCTGCATTCCCATGCAAAGGGATATTTAGAATAAATTAAAAAATGGGGGTTAGTTCCTTTGCTTTGCCCTGGCTTTCTCTGTGATTGTAGACAAGGGTATTTGTATCCTTGTGTCTTGGATTCCATTTGGGAATGGGAGTAACCATTGCTCACTACCTTAGAGAACCATACGAAGTTAAGGGCTGCCAACTGCTCCTCCATTGTGATAATGGACACCATCTAAATAGTTTCAGTTGAAAAATACATCCTCTTTAAAGTTTTGATACTGCAAAGATTCATGTAAATTAAAGCTGTGCCCTTGACTTAAACAGGGCTAATCAATGGAAGACCAGTGACAAAGCATCCACTGCAAATCTTAAGCATTTTCCTAAATGATTTTAGGCTTTATTGGGGTGGGTGGGGTGGGGTGTCATGAGGGAAGAAAACTGAACCTCGTATGTTGTTTACTTTTCCTCCATTATGGCAGTAGAGGTCTGATCATCACCTTTCTAGGCAGCTTGGTGAATCCAAGAGGTTGGTAGTGCTCTTGCTCACGCTTAAGCTGGCGGTGCGTGTGAATAGTGATGCTTTGGCCAGTCCGTACGAGTCACGCAGCATCGTATGCCGGTTTTGTGTCAATCGTGCCATGGCTTTTGCAAGTACTCTAGCAGAATTGGAGCGAGCAGACGTTGACTGTCCAGGGACTAGAAGTTCATGTTTCTTTGAGAAGGTGCTGGATGGTCCTAACCATTAAAAGAGTTTATTTTCTTACTCCAACAGATTTCCCCTCCCCTCCTTGATGTTACCAAATTTATCGTCACTTTTGTCTTTCAGGTGTAACCTGCCTTTAGTGTTGCAGACACATCAGCCAACCATGCATTAAGAACTCGGCCCTTACTTTAATTCAGTATAATTTTCTTTTTGTCCAATAATTTCACGAGCACTAATCCACACTTCAAATGCAGGAGATACTTTGATCCCCAAATTGTTCAGCACTTCATGCAGGAAAAACCGTAGGCCACAGTCATGAAACTCCTAGAGGATGGCTGCTGGCTTCCTGTGGCAGAGCTGGTTGTTGTTTTCCCCCCTCTCCCGTCTTTGCTCTAACCATTTTGTCTGTCTATCTTGTCTTGTATTCAGTTTTCAAAGCAATTGCCATGAAGGGCTTCCTTTTTTTAGTGCCTAAAAGGGAACAATAGATTTTTAGAATAAGCTTATATATATATATATATACACACGTTTGGCATGACTGTCTATATATGCATATCATATCTATACTTTAATATAACATACTGAAAAGTTCAAACTAAACAGAAATTAATAATTATTATTGTTATTTTTTTATGAAAAGGTCTTTAAATGTATCCTTAAATGCACATGACATTTAAAATTATTCCAGTGCTGTATTCCTGAAAAAGCAGATGACCTTTTCTCTTGAAATTGGAGTGTTTTTTCCTTAACAGTTATATTATGCACAGAGGATGAGATGTTAACCAAGATGTTAAAATGTATTGTTTCCCTTTGAAAGCTAATCCTGTTCCTCATTTTCATTAATGTTGGCTCATTCATTTTTCTTTCTTTCCTTTCCTTTTCTTTTGCAACTGTTTTTGCATGAAAATGCAGAGTAGCAATAAACAGATTTTTCGTAAGACTTGCTTTAAGATCCTTCTCTTTCAGATCCAGTTAAAGTTTTTAAGTTCAGTTATTTTAAAATTCATATTCTTCAGTTCCGTAAACAAAAATAATGGAGAGATATAATGAGGTGCAAAGCGATTTTCTAGCCCTCACTAATCAATAAATGCCAACAAAAAGGGGATAGTGTAATGTCCGTAATTTAATTGTCTGCTGTTACCAGGTCACCACGAGACAGTAGCAGAAGCGGGGAGAAGCTGGAATTGGCCATGTCCAACCTCACTGCGGATGTCCTGGAATTACTCCTGGAGTTTGTTTATACAGGTTCTTTGATCATAGATTCAGCCAATGCAAAAACCCTACTGGAAGCTGCCAGCAAGTTCCAGTTTCACACTTTCTGTAAAGTCTGCGTTTCGTTTTTAGGTAAGAATCACTTCCTCTAATAAGGTTTTAAGATTTCAGTTTAAGGTTTGTATGCCTTCCTTCTAAAACTCTTAAAAGATAATTAGGAAACCCAAGAATAATAAATAATAATATAATAAAAAGAAACATCAATATTTATTTGGGTTGAGATTTGACTTTAAAATGTTGTGTTCACATCTTGGGTAGATCTTGGTTCATACTTGGTATCAGTGATGACATTTTGTTTCCCAGCGGTTGATCGCTGCACAGACACCAGGCTGTAAGGCACAGATTGCTTATAACTGTGACAGCAAACGTTGGGTGCTACATCAGGCCAGCTTGGTCAAGCCCTGAAAGAGCTGGGGGTGGACTCTCACAGAGGAGTCAGGATCAACAATTGTCTTGCATCCATGAGAAAGTCTTTCACGTGTCCAATGTGCTTGTAAACAAGATCTGGTTGAACTCCAGGCTGAATGTTCCCGGGGTTTGTTCTTTCACACAGAGTTATGGTCTGATGGATATGTGTCACCCCAAATGGTGAATGGGAATGAAAGGTTGCTGGGCCCTCCTTTGGTAACTGGTGTGCCCTGTCTGCACGGGAGGTGTTTGCCCCAGTGAGAGTGTTCAGATGAACATCATCACCAGTGCATCTGTCCATTGTCTCATGGCCATGAACGAGAAGCCCATTCTTCTTGTCCAGAGCGCCGTATCAGCCTGCTCCTTGCATTTTCTGTATATTTTTCAATATAGACTATTCCAAAACAGTCCAAGGTGACCAGCTCAGTTAACTAAGATTTACTGGTCTGAATTGGAACCATCCAGCCCCATTTGTGTTATGGCAGAAGAGGAGCCAGAACTGGAGCTCAAATGAAACACACATTGGTTTGAATTCCTGCCTGTGTCACATGCCACTCCTTCACTAACACAGCTATAGTATCAGTTAATGAAACGGTAATAATTTGCAAATTATTAGCACAAACTTATTAATACAGAACGTGTGAGCTTGATCTTACATGACTGACTTCCCATGTCCAAGTTCCAAATACCTTTTTTGGGCATCTGATTTCTATTCAGGCTTGCTTAGCTTGGTATGGAAGATGTCGTTCTCACTGGACATTTAGCGTCTCTCTGGACCCCAAATATATCTTCAACCCTCATGAACTATAGATTCTTCTTGGGCAGTTCTCATTTTAAATTGACATCTAGAATTGCAGAGTGTGAAAGATGGGAGTTTAGAAAATGTTGCTCTCATGGAAAAAAAGAAAACAACAAAAACCAAAACAAAGTCAAGTGAGTCCAGTTTACTGCTGTGTTAATTTTCATGACTAAGCTGACCTGGCAAGGTGAGTGGTGTGACCAGGCTGGTACAATAAAAGCACTGGAAAAGAATCTGTGGTATTTTATCCTTCTCTTCTTTCCAGCTTTTTATATGTCCCCTGTATAAAAGTCTGTTCTTAAATGAGTGGGTAATGGGAAATGAAATCTGTGCTTTGCAATCCCACCATGTTGACTGTGCAGCTTGACTAAAGGCTCTGGCTCTGGCATTGCTTCCCCCCCCACATCCCTTCATCACCTTTTAAAGTGATTAGATCTTATGGCCTTTCCAGGAACAGATACGTTTAAGTCGCGCTATCTCTGAAGATTCAGCCCCAAAACCAAAATACGTTTATTTCACTAAATCAATGTGAGATTTCTCTTTTCCGATAGTTAATATTTGAATTCAGTGAACCATGTTATGGTATGAAATAGTAGAGTTGGTTATAAGTTTAGTGATATATGGGGAGTCACCAGAATTTTGTATTCTCATTTGGAGAATTCATGGAGTGTAATTGCTTATTTTTATTTATAGCTGTGACTGCATTGCTTTACAGAGATAGTAGAGCATTTGCCATCTTAAAAGTTTAGGGAAAGACGTTTTTTCTTCTCTGTAGCTGTGTTTTCTCTTTTCATCCCAGCCACCTCTGCTCCCACAAAGCAAAAATGTGGTAAAAATCAGGGCTTTTTTCCAGGGTTTGTGAAGGATTCACCAGTATAAACGGTGATTCTTTCCCATCAGTGGCCACATCTAAATAGTGAGAGAAGTGACATCCAAAGACGCCCAAAGAAGTAAAAGCCCCAAACTGGTAAGTCTGTTGAGCAGAGCACAGACATCTCAAAGTTCATGGCTTTTTCAGCCATGAAGCTCCAGCGGGATCCTAACTGGTTGATGGCCAGGCAGCTCTTGTGTCTCTGTCCTGGGCCTCTCAGCAGCGTTGGATAGAGGTGCCCCAAATCTACTTGCACTTTCTGGTGGAAACATACTGCAAATGAGTCAGGAAAATTGTTTCATTTCAGCAGGAGATTTCTTAACCAGCTTCACTGGGCTAATTATAGCCACTTTCTCTCTCTCCCCCACATGCTGTCTCCTCTGCTTTTGTCTAGACCATGAGAAATGACAACAGTTGTGTGCCGACTGATGCAACGATGCTGACAAGTTCCTGCAGGCACCATATGATAACTGGGCAAATGTTTGCAAACCGGTCAGGGCATCATAGGTATTTCCTCCATCCATATGGCTGAAGACTTGAGGTTTTTTCCTTTTTCTTTTTTCATATTTGTTTTTACGCTATCATCACAGTTATGGCTCAAATTGAATTTCAGGTGATTCTTCAGTATCACCGTTTGGGTCCATGATGCAGGGACCCCCATCACAGGAGTGAACAAATTCTGAACTTGAACTGCAGGCTGCTGCTGATAAAATAGAAATATTCTTCCTTAGGTCTAAAGAAGTTGGTGGAATCTCTTAGATTCATGGAGCAGAACATGAAGGAGCAGGAGCTCTGAATTTTCTTAGTCTCCTGGGCAAAGGGCACAAAGATGAAGTCTGCAAAGAGTATGAGGGGGAGCTATGAGAAGAACTGAACGATGGACCAGTGATGAGACCTGAATGAACAGGCCTATGCACCTGAGGGAAGAAGAGGCCTTTATGGTCCTTATGAATTCAAGAGAAAGTATTATGGCTAATTTTTTGTTCATCACAGGTAGAGGATATTGAGTCAGGTGGAGAACCATGCTGCCTAGCGCTGGAGAAACTGAAGCATCAACCATATCTGGAAAAAGGAGAAATAAGGAACATTCTCACAGGGAAAGTGAAATCTTTTGGACAATTAATGCATCCAGAAGTCTTCCACCTCCCGCTCATCTTCACATTATTTTCCCACTAGTAGGAATACCTGAGGAATAAGATCCCAATCAGAATGTACAAAGAATATGATGAGGAAATGCATGTTTTATGCTACTTTTAGTGATAACCAAGTCATCATCTAGAAATCATCTCTAAGTGAAAATACAGTCCTTTATGCACGCAGATGGGGCTTGTATCAACCACTGAGCTTCCATCATGCTGTTAGCAGAATCTCACTGAGTAATCCTTCCTACAGACCATCCAACTCTGACTTTATCTCAAGTCGTCCCACTCCCAGAAGTGCAGACTTAGCAGTCTGCCTGGCTGATTGTTTCATGATGGCTCTGCATAGGATCCCACTCCAAAATCACGTCTCACACAAGTGGAGAACACCAGCTGCTGATCTGCAATTTTGTGACATACATAGAAACAAATATGCTATCCAGCACTGTCTCAAATTAGTGAGAGCCTGCTCAGTTACATCTGATATCCTTAAAAGTCCACTCAGGAGTCTGTTATCAACTGTCCATGAGCACTGGGAGTAGCTTAGTAGTCAGCAGGCGTGTTCTGGATGGACTCAAGGTGAGACTCCATAAAAATGCGTTGTTACAAGTCCAGTGTCACTGTGGCAAAACCAGCAATTATTGTAAACGTGTCGGCGTCCAAAGGAGAATGACTCAGGAGCAGATGGAGCAGAACTGGGCCTTAGCTGTCTGTCGTGTCAGTAGGGAGCTGGGATTGTTCAGCCTGGAGAAGAGAGGGCTCCGGGGAGACCTTATAGCGGCCTTTCAATACCTGAAGGGTGCCTATAGAAGAGCTGGAGAAGGACTCTTTGCCAGGAAGGGTAATGATAGGACAAGGGGAAATGGATTAAAATTGGAAGGAAAAAGATTCAGATTAGATCTCAGGAAGAAATTTTTTACTATGAGGGTGGTGAGACACTGAACAGGTTGCCCAGAGAAGCTGTGGATGCCCCATCCCTGGAAGTGTTCGAGGCCAGGCTGGATGTAGCCTTGCGCAACCTGCTCTAGCGGGAGGTGTCCCTGCCCATGGCAGGGGGGTTGGAACTCAATGATCTTTGAGGTCCCTTCCAACCCAAACCATTCTATGATTCTATCCAGAAGTGCCCCCAGACTGCAGTCACTTGGGATGGGCTGTATCATATAGCAGAAATCTATATGTAAGTAGTCATGCAGGGTACCTTTATAGTCAGTGAAAAGTAACAGGCACGGTTCTGCTCATCCTGAAGTTGTTATCCAAAATATTACCAGATTAATCCAAAATATTTCCAGATTGCCTCTTCGAATTGTTTGCTTATGAGCATACAGGGATACTAATGTGACTGCGCAGTTGCACCATCGACAGCTGAAGTCAAGAAAGATCAATATTGCCCCCAAGTTTTGTGTTGGAGGTAAAAAATTGCATGTTTTTACTGTTCACAGGATAGATATTTTCCCTGCCTCTTATAGCTGTTGCCCCAAACTCTCTCTTGCTCACCTGCAATGAATCCTGCTAGTTCACATCACTGTGTCTGCCTTGCTGTGGTGCTCATCACATCAAAGGTGATGAAGTGCAAAGAAGTGTGTCACCAGCCCCCTAAGTGTCCCCCAGCCTGCATCTCCCTGGGACCCCTCTAAATGCTCTTGCGATACTTGCGGAATCAAACAGGGATGTCATCCTTTGGGTCTGCCACTGAGTGGTTTCTTAGCAAGAGGAAGGAGTGAAGCTCAAAGGGACCAGGTGGAACTGCTTGGACATCAGCATACCGGACTGCATCTGTCACCCAGCCTGTCCAGATGAGAAGAAAAACCTGTCCAGATCAGAAGAAACCAGTCCTGACCAGTGCTTTTTCTGCCCCACACCACCGGCTCAGCTGGGGATGGTATGGAAATCTCTCCTGATAGAGGCAAACCAAGTCCCTTGAAGGCAAAGACTCATTCCTGAAGTTCTTTTCCATCATGTGCTAGTAAACGTCTGCTTAATGAGTCAAACCTGATTGATACCTTTTTTATAAACCCTATGAGGATAAGGTGGAGCAGTGTTCAATTTTTCTTTGACTTGAGAGTTTGGGGCTCAGTTAGATGATTATTTTACCCCCAGCCATAGGTATACATGAAACTGTGCCAACACACAGAACCAAGGAACCTGGAAGAGGGTTTTGGTTCTTTTTTTTCTGGAAAAGAAGAAATTTCAGGAGCATTGAGCTTCATAGCTATCAGTTTGCAGCCTGTCTCTGGACAGTCTTTGAGTGACAAAATCTACTGACAGCAAACAGTGCTGCTGCTCCGGTCTGCTTGAGGAAATGGGCTCCTTGGAGTCAGTACAATCAACTGATGCAAAATGAGATAACCTAGTTTTAAGACTGCTGGATCTGTAGAAGAAAATAAAAAGAGTTAGGGGAAAAAAAAACAAACAAGACACAAGCCTCCTAATCTCATGCCAAGTTAAAAAAAAAAAAACAAACTAGGTCATAATCTCATTTTAATAGAAGCCACATATAGACAGTGTGCAGGTTTTAAATCTGATGAAGGCAGAAGCTGGGTATAGGGAAAAATCCCTGAGTGTTTCTGGCAAAGGCAGTCTGATGGGAGTTTTGTTTGAAGAGATGTGGGGCTATCACACATTCCTGTCCAGTGCTCTGAAATAGTGCACCAGGGTATGACACTGCCCCAACGTGATATACTTCTCCTCCAGCAGTGCAGAAACCTGCCACCGGTACTGATGCTTTGGTGATCTATTGCAGTCTGTCTCTCTCTTATTTTATTTTTTTTTCTTGGTCCTATATCTTAAAAGAATATATTCTGCCTATTAATAGCGGCTTGGTTAACAAAAGTGGAGAAGAATCTGAGAGTTCCTCTTACAAATGTCTGAAATTGGTGGGTTTTTCTTCAGAATAGCTGAGAAGGAAAAAAGTACAGTCAGATGTATGGTGTAGCACACTTTTAACTCAGAGCTACACACTGTGCCATTACTTCTGTTTGCCGGGTAGGAGATAATGCTGTCTCCTCTGTGCATGATTTTCTTTGAAACCCACTACACAACATTTAACAGAAGGCGTTGGTATAATCTGTGTTTTGCATAAGGGATGTCATCACATTCAGCAGCAACAAAGTTCCTTTGAAAAAAAAAAAAAAATAGAGGGGGGAGGATTTTTTTTTTTTTATTATTATTTGAAGTAGCTTAGTAGCTGAACAGGGCAAAAATTATCATAAAGCGACTGCAGCATCCTCAGAAATGTCCTTAGTGCTGTTTGCATTTATTCTGAAGTGTCTGCACTGGTGTTTACATCTTTGCTGTTTCTTAAAGCAAGATTGTGGGCGGTAGGAATAGCAGGAGTCTCTTGGCTGGGTTCCCCTCCCTTGGGAAGCCCCAGACACTCTGATGTCAGTAGGTTTCCCTGGTGCCTTGGGAAGGCTCAGACAAAAAGCAAACTCAGAAAGTGCCTTTCTCTCCCCATCCCCAGCTCAGCTGTTAAGACAGACTTTGATTTTGTACTTTAAGCCCCAGTTCTAAAGTAACCCAGAGTGCTCCTCCTAATTAAGTCCCTGAAATTAATTAGAGTTGGAGGCTTGTCTGTGGCACTTATTTTTTTTTTCATGATCCTGGTACAAATGTGAATCTTGCTTTTAATAATTCTCACATTCTTTTTTTATTTTTTTTTTTCCTTTTAGAAAAACAGCTGACTGCTAGCAACTGCTTAGGAATATTAGCCATGGCTGAAGCCATGCAGTGCACTGAACTCTACAACATGGCCAAAGCATACGCCTTGCAGATTTTCCCAGAGGTGGCAAACCAAGAAGAGATCCTTAATATCTCAAAAGACGACTTCATTTCCTACATGTCCAACGACAGCCTGAACACCAAAGCAGAGGAGCTGGTGTATGAAACAGTGATAAAGTGGATTAAGAAGGACGCTGCAATCAGAGCTCAGGTAAAAATAATCTCAGCAGCCTCACTCTGCTCCCTTCTCATGAATGCCTCTTTTAAAATAGAAACCATCCCCATGCAATTTTAAACATGAGGGTGCGTAGGAGATGGGATGGGCAGTTCAGATAAAAAAAGAGAAAAGGGAATGCAGACTATGCCTAAAATGTGTGTAATTTCAAAATATGATCCCCATATCTGATCATTTAGAATCAAAATCTTGTCTGTGACATGCATGGTACAAAGCTAGGGCCTCGAGTTGTTGGCTGCGAGCTCGGCCAGAGATAAATCAGGAAGGATTAGACTCGTGTGAGACGCTGCTTTAAGAAGGGGATGCGTTTTAGTAACAGTGGGAAATAAACATCTGTCAGAAAATCTGTATTTCTTTTGATGCCACATACTGAATGAGTGTAACTTCAGTACATAAAAAAAAAAGATTCTGTATCTATATTGGCTGCTTAGATAACCCCTTGGGTATTATATATTTATTAGAGCTAGCCTTTCCTCAACCGTCTGAGCTATGCAGTCTGCTCTTGACTTAAAAAAACTGAGTGTATTACTTTGCCCACCACTGTCTCCAGATAAAAGCTAGAAGCAATGATTATTTGGAGGCTGATGATTGTCCTTGGGACCAGAAGACTCCCCTGGTGGTATTTAAAATCCTGCCACTTGCCTTCAGTGCAGCTCTTGCAAGTCAGCTTTCATGGTCAGTGAGTTGTGGTGGTCTGAAGCCCAAATCTCTCCGTTTGGAGGGCCAGTTCTCCCCACAGCCCCCAAAAGGGGAAGGTTGCTTTCACCCTTTCCCCTCCTTTGGAGGCTAAAGTTTCTGTCCTACCCTGGACAGGCCAATTTCTGTTGATCCCTCGTCACAGTTATGGACCAGATTGGGAATCAGGAAAACACTTTGCTGCACGTTTTAGTGTCCCAAATCACAAAATCACACCAGGGTCAACCCACCACAGTCGCTCCTGTCCTGTGCTGGGGACCACTCTCTCTGACCACCTTCTGCACATGCCGAGGATGCCATTTAGTATGGCCCAATATTATTATTATTTAGCAGGGACATCCTATGCTGGGGACCTGCCACTCTCTCTGACCACCTTCTGCACTTGCCCAGAATGCCATTTAGTATGGCCCAATATTATTATTGCCTAAAACTTTTACACAATACTATTGATTTATCGATACGGGCTCATTTTTGGCTCTTGCTGGCCTTGAAAAATGCTGCTTTACAGAGTATTTCACACCTCACCTGAAGTTTGATGACACCAGTCAGTTCTGTGCAGCTCTGCCTGAGCTCTGAACCCAGTGCAACCTCAGGGGTTATTCCCAGGGGCCGGAGCACGGGAGCCCTGCGGCAGGAGCCCGTTTGCCTGGTGTGAACAGAAGGTGTCACTCACCGGGAGGTCTGGGTTACATTTTCAAACTTGGTGGTTTAAATATTTCATTCTGTCCCCTACCGCGGTGAAGTTATGAACTTATTTTTTTAAGTGGTGGTTTTTGTTGCCCCCCTCTTGCTCCTGCCACCGTCACCATCTCCTCTTTCTTCCTTTCCTGTTGCGGTTGGTTTGGTTTTCTGGGTTTTTTTTTTTTATTTCCAAGTTGCCTTCCCCTCTGCCCTGCTTCTGCAGTGCCTTTGGAGTTTACGATGGCAGTTTTATTTGCTTCTCCAAATTTCTCTGTGGTGCTTTAGTTTCGTGCATTACTTTACAAGGGCTTTTAATTTTTAATTTGTATTTATCCAGAGATGAGGGTCTTGAATAAATTAATATTAAGGATACCAAGCAGATAACTATTTTCATGCCCAATCCTACCACTAAACTGGTTCCTTTCGATCATAGCTCTCACTTTTTTGTACTCTGTGCACTGCTTGATCTATTATAAAGCTCTTAGTTAAATAGGTACTTATTTTCTAAAAGTAGGAACTTATACTTACCATGAAAAGTACCATCTTTACAATAATGGCTTTTGCATTTTCAGAGCCCGTGGAACAAATAGCTCTGATGGTGGATAGGAAGGAAGATAGACCTAAATAAATTTTATTTCTGACAAAGATGCTGAATGAAAATTTGTGCTTGGTGTGCGCCAAGGCCCACCATGCTGGGAAGTGCCCAAGCTCCCATGAGATGCACAGGCTGCTCAGAGCTTTATAGAATTGGGTGACTGTGGCAAAACCAAACGTGGGATGGACCTTCCTGCAGGAGCTGTGCATGGATGTTTTGACTTGATTCTCGGTTTGGTGAGATGGAGTCAATCAGGTCTCTTTAGTCTCTCTGGGGTGGGGAGCCAGCACGTGGGGGACACCAGTGCAGCAACAGGGTTGTTGCTTCTGCACCCAACTGCTGGGAGCTGTGGGGAGAAGTTTTAGCCATGAATTGGAACAGCCCCAAGACATCACTCTTGCTCCACTGCACTCCTCAGGTGACCAGTCTGGTTTTATTTCTCTCTGCCAAAGGCAGTCCTGGCAGTTAAATCTTTCAGGTCCTGGATTTCCAGAGCCTACACTTTCTTCCTACCTCCCCCCCCTCTCAGGTCTCTTTAGTCTCTCTGGGGTGGGGAGCCAGCACGTGGGGGACACCAGTGCAGCAACAGGGTTGTTGCTTCTGCACCCAACTGCTGGGAGCTGTGGGGAGAAGTTTTAGCCATGAATTGGAACAGCCCCAAGACATCACTCTTGCTCTACTGTACTCCTCAGGTGACCAGTCTGGTTTTATTTCTCTCTGCCAAAGGCAGTCCTGGCAGTTAAATCTTTCAGGTCCTGGATTTCCAGAGCCTACACTTTCTTCCTACCTCCCCCCCCCTCCCTGTCTCCCTTTGTGTGACAGGTCAGGCTTTATTGTCACATTTTTATTTTTAATAGCTCCAATGGCAGATGATTAACGTGCCTTGTTGGCAGCATCTTCCAAACACTGAATTGGTGATTCTCCCAGAGGTGAATGTGTGGCACAAGCAGAGAAAGGTCTGTGCTCTTCATCTCACCTGTGTGTCCATCTTCCCTGGGCAGGCCTGGCAGGGGCTCGCTCAGCAGAGACATCCCCGCAGAGGAGCTTTGAGAAGGAGCCTTCTCTCTAAATCAGCACCCTCTGCCCCCAAGGCAACTGCAGCTCTCCAAAACTCCTTGTGCTTTAATTGCTTTGTGTCACTCTGGAGTGCAAGCTTATGCCTGGGGACAGTAAATCTCACTGCTTGTGTTCCTCACACTGCAGCTCCTTCTGCCGTGCTCGTATGGCATCTTATCCATCACTGCCTCCCCTCCTGTCCCCATCCCTTTCTGAGAGCCTCTGGGAAGGAGATTTTCAGCTGAGCCTCCTGTTCTCCTGGAAGAGCGTTGAGTTTGCGATCTTCCTGCTCTTCTCTGCCTTTCTAAAAGCTCTTCTTCAGGTGTCTAATTGTTTCTGCTGTCATTAATTCTTTCCCCACCAGGCTGGAGGGCAGTGGCAGGGAAGGAACCAGGATTTGCTTGCGAGGCAAGTTGACAAGCTGTGCTCTGGCTGACTTTTAATTTTCCAAATTGTGCTCATACAAAGCCTTACAGCGCTTATAAAAGTGGTCTGTGGTGTTACAAAAAAACATCTTCCAAGCCTTGTTACAAAGAGGGAATAGCAGTGCTTTAAAGGCTCCTGATCCATCTACGTAAGACAGAAAGGCAGTTCAGATAATGACATAAGTGTTAAGCTAGGATTTGGTAAATAACTGGATCCAGTGCATTGGAGCAGTGTGCCAGCTCGTGTGGTCATGTTTATGGAGCTATTTTAGTGCTGCTGGTACTGCAGCTGCATATAATCGGTCTAACCAAAAGAAGCAACCTGTGATGTGAAGCCTGGACTAGGTGGGTAATTTCCTGGAGCAGCAGACGCAGAGCGCTCCTTGTAGGAGTTCTCTTGATTGCTTGTCAGGGAGTGGAAAGCCTGCAGCCGGCTGACACATCTGGAAAAGCTGAATTTTACTGTTTTTTCTATTTATTTCTCTCCCTGACTGATGGGCAAGATTGTAGGATTTATCCTAACAGTTATCCTGTTGATAAGCTTATTACAGCTCCAGCAAACTCATGCAAAAAAAATATTGTGTAATGGAGGTTTTGCTGTCTGGAAACCAGGATGGTCTGAGCTGTCTGAACAAGCAGAGATCTCTACCAGACCCTAAGCAGTCTGCACCTGGGCTCGTCCCCCAGGCCCTCGTGGCCTTGTGCAGGTTGTGTCACCTTTTTGTGCCCATTTCTTACACTAGAAGGTGGAGGGAAGTGATGCCTCCCGCGTGAGCTGTTGGGAGGATCTGGAGGATAACAAGCCATGTTTTCCACTGGTACTAACTCCTGCTGGGGCTGCACGGAGCTGCCGTCGTGGGATGGGGAAGATGTGAAGCTGCTGGATGTGCAGCTATTTGCTGCCTGCCCAGAGCACGGACGTACCAATGCTCGCTGGAAACTTTCCCACTTTCTGCTCCAAGCCCAAAGTTATATCTGTTTCCTCTGACATCAAAAAACATAGCAACGTGTTTATTAGTAACAGAAAGCCTGGGAAAACAAGACAACCAGTTGCACGAAGCTTCCCTCTCGCCCTAAGGAGGCACAAGAAGGGAGGAGAGGACAAACATTTCAACAAGTTGCCTGGAGTAGTGCTGGAAGAGCAGCAGATACTGCAGTGATGAGGGATAGACGAGAAGTTGACAGCTGAGTGGCAGTCACCTTTTGTTGCACTCTGTAAGGATATAATTGTGTGCCCTCTATTTTAAACTCTGTTTAAAATCAGGGTGTCCGGCAGCAAAATGAAATGTCTCCACCATAAAGGAATTAACAAGCCTTCTATGAACTTGTGTCCTCAGAGGCAGATGTGTCTAAACAGCATCTTCATGGTGCCTGAGAACCAGAGATGTGTAGAGAAATTGGAGGTAATTTAGAGGAGAGCAACACAAATGATTAAAAGACTGAAGGAACTGATGTGAGGAAAAAAAGATTAGAAGATATGAATATGCATGACTTGGCCTAATGACAGCTAAAGAGGGATAAATGTCTACAAGTGTTTGAAGCCCTAAGGACAGGAGTTGCCTGGAAGGATGCAAGGGGTGTAACAACAGTAAGGACCACTGGGATGAATTTGAGACTTGGCAAATTAGTTCAAGCAAACACAAAGCCCACCTGAAAGCCCTGTTGTATCTGTCGGTGAGAGTGAGGAAAGGTAATGGAGAGAAGGAGAAGAGAATTTATGTCAAAAATGCTACAAATGCCCATGAGCTATATTTTGGCAGTGACAGAGAATGGCAGTTTGGAGGCAAGATCCTACAGAGGAGAAGGGGTTGGTAACCGTGAGAGAGCAGATGGAAGATCCCTGGTCTGTGGTTAAGCTGTTGAGACAGTAGTGAAATTTCTCAGGCACTTTTTAAAGAGTCTCCAGAGTTATGCAGAAGAGCAGCTCGGTCCAAGAAAACAGAGTATATGACAGGGAACAAGCACAATTCCAACTCACAGGGGAGGTAATGATACGTTCAGAAGCTGATATCCAGTAACAGCATGTACAAATTACTTAAGTTCATCATAATAGGAAATTAATTGATCAATCAATGTACTTAAGGGCATCAAGCTTCAGGAAAGGAGTGTTGGGATGAGTATGAAAAAGAAGCTTCCAAGGGAGCCTAAGTGAATTAGGCACTAACACTCTATGATGGTTCAATTAGGCTTCTTTGAAAAGCCCAGACTACCCTGATGCTTTGAAATCCATTTGTGGGAAGAGCAGACAAATTCAAAGAGAGGCCATAATGAAAGTGCAAGAAGCTCCAATTCCTCTGAAAGTGAAAAATGCAAGGGATGAGCAGTAACCCCTGTGATTTCCTGGGGACGGGCTGCTCAAAAAGCCCAGATTTAAATGAGGCTTTTGCAGAGACACTCAGAGCCTGTACAGGCTTAGAGAGGGACAGAAAAAGGCAGCAGCAGGAACAGAATCAGTGCAGGAACATGCCTTTAGCTATATATTGGAGGAAAAAACTGCATTAAATAAAAAAAAAAGAGGATGTGGGTGACATTAGCAGTTCCTTAAATTCCCCCCATTCTAAACTTCAAAGTTTTTTTAAAGGGATACGTGTGACTGAAAATCTGCTGAATTACTTCTCAGAAATTTAAATTGGTTTGAGGAGCTCCCTTGTCTTCCAGTTCTCTCAGTCTCTTAATTTGTGGCTTTTCCAACATATTTCCTATTTTTTACAAAGTGCTTCTCTGCTGTTGCTGACGCAATGGCCTTACAAAGATGCGCGTCCACAGGCAGCTCCTCACACTTGCACTGCCTTGTGCTGCACATGGCCCCGGCGCCAAGGATTGACCTCCAGAACAAAAATTGGTTCACACTGTAGGCAAGAAGCATTTTGGAGAATTATTGCACATGGATGGTTGGGATGGATGGATCAGGTGTTTCCTTGGTTTTGTGAAACGTCTTATAAGCTTCAGCTTTTTGTTGGTGGAGCATGGATCTGCGTGTCAGGGCGTGGTTGGGATGGATGGATCAGGAGTTTCCTTGGTTTTGTGAAATGTCTTATAAGCTTCAGCTTTTTGTTGGTGGACAACAAAATGACAATGAGCAAGCAGTGTGTTCTTGCGGCCAGGAAGCCCAACAGAATCCTGGGCTTCATAGGGAAGAGTATGGCCAGCAGGTCAAGGGAGGTCATTCTCCCCCTCTGCTCTGGACTGGTGAGGCCACAACTGGAATCCTGCGTCCAGTTCTGGGCTCCCCAGTTCAAGAGGGACAGGGAACTACTGGAAAGAGTCCAGCGTAGGGCTACAAAGATGATTCAAGGACTGGAGCATCTCCCTTATGAGGAGAGGCTGAAAGAGCTGGGACTCTTTAGTCTGGAGAAGAGAAGGCTGAGGGGAGACCTTATCAATGCCTACAAGTATCTCAAGGGCGGGCTGAGGGAGGAGGGAACCAGACTCTTTTCAGTAGTTGCCAGTGAGAGGACAAGGGGCAATGGGCACAAGTTGGAACATAAGGGGTTCCACTTGAATATGAGGAAGAACTTTTTCACGGTGAGGGTGATGGAGCCCTGGAACAGGCTGCCCAGGGAGGGTGTGGAGTCCCCTTCTCTGGAGATTTTCAAGCCCCGCCTGGATGCAGTCCTGAGTAACATGCTCTGACAAGCTCTGGGTGGTCCTGCTTTGGCAGGGGAGTTGGACTAGATGATCTCTATGGTCCCTTCCAACTCTAAAAATTCAGTGAATTCAGTGAAATTCAGCCATTTTGTTGTTGGCAGTGTGCTTTCGTGGTGTATCCATGTGCATGTGGGTGTTCGAATAGGTGACTGCCCATAAACAAAAGGAATGGCACTCACCTCTGTAGCGACCTTTGGGGGAATTCGGGGACTTTATTTCATAGCGTTTAGTCAGCAGGATAGCAATTGCTTGGTAAGAGAGGAGCTTTTTTAAGCCTCAATATCGGGTAAACTCCAAGTATGATGGATCAATGATTTATCTTCCTGCGTATTTAAAAAAACCTCTCATCATCATATTACTGCTGGAAATACCTCCTCGTGTGCTGCTCTGCAGACAGTTCGGAGAAGAGGAGAGCAGTTGGCTTTATGCGGCGCTGATGACATTACGGTGTTTAGTCAGCTGTGCTGCCATAAAGATGTCACGTTGAAACCTTATTGCAGGAAGACAGAGGGGCTGCTCTTTCTTTCTTTCTTGCTGGGCACGAGATTTATGCACGTGGCATCCTGCCACCAAGGCACGGGCTGAACCCAGCGCCTGTGACCCAGCTTTTCTGCCACGTGTTCGTCTCGTGATATTGTGAGGCCGGTGGCTGACACGCTACCAAGCCTTTTGGTTCAAGCTGAAGGCACCATTACCATTCCGAGAAGTCAGTACAAGTGATTAATAAATACTGAGCACACCAGAGACCTTAGGTTGGGCTTGGATGTGACCTTGGGTGTAGGAATGTGAGGAGGTTTCTGGAAACAGAGCACGTCTTTGTCATAACCTGGGGTTAGATGTGTCAAAGCAAGTACCTTCATTACCAAATATCGGAGCCACACCGTGAAAATATGCTGGAAAAGGTTTATTTCTGAAAATGGCAAAGCAGTGCACCAACAGCTAGGTCTCTTCCAACCTCTAGCCCCATATCATACTGGCATTCTGTGTTTATGTGAATCTGTAACAGCTTTGGCTTCCCCAAACCAGCCAGTTTGCTGCTGGGCTTGCACTTAGAAAGTTGGAGCCAGCAATATTTTGAATATCAGGTTGGTTACCCTGCTGGGGGAGCCTGGGCTGGTTGTGGGGAGGGACCGCTCAGGTCACCACTCCAGTGCACCTTCTTGCTTGGCCACCACGCTGCATCCCCAGCCATCACCATCACCACAGCCTGCTGGGGAGCTCGTTACCTGGCTGCTGGGTAGGCATCAATGGCTAGCATCTGCTGGTATGGGGGGCTGGGGTGGTGGTTTTAATTAGAGCACCCTCTCCTCATTTGAAGGAATTTTATGCGGCGGGGAATTGATTCTGCTTCAGTTCAGTCCCTGATGGCTTCTTCCATCTGAGGACATCCTTGCTGCAGCTCTCAGATCTGTCTGGTGCAAGATGTGGGGCCAGTCTGAACCCGGGGTTTATGTGAGACAGCAAATCTCCTCTCAGATGAATTAAATATATTCCTACTTCATCATGTTTTTAAAAATTCTCTTGGAGCTATGCATAGAGAGCTGAAACAGCGGTTTGTTGGAGCAAAACCCTATCGTCATAATGTGGGTAGTCTAACTTCTGGATTTGTATTTCTAGCTGAAGCCTGTTTCTTTAGGCAGATAGCACAAAGGGTCCTTTGTAGAAAGAACAGTAAACTAGAGAGGCACATGAGTTATAAGGCATAAGGGAAACATTATTTTAACCTCTCTGGGCATTACTTCAAAAATGTTAAAAATCTTGAGAGCTTTCCAGTGAAGCATTTAAGGAGCAGGAAATTTGACTCTGTAGCAGTAAACATATTTCCTTGTAAAACTAACTGTATACTGGTGTAGCCCAAGTCTATGCAGGAGCACATTGAGAGTCCTTTTGGAGAATACCTGTGAGGATTTCACTGGATTAGAGATTTAAGAATAAAAAGATTATCGTTATGTGATAATGAAGAGGGTTTTGTAACTGAGATTTAGAAGATACCAGAACAAAGCCCACTTGCAAGCAAGCTTTCATAATACCGGTATAATTAGTAGGAGAAGAAATGTCACAAAAAGTTTGCAAAGTAAATATCTTCACTCAAACTACCAGCCAGGAACAAAAAAAAACCCACATTGACCTGTTTTGTAATCTGGCTTGCTCAAGCTCTGGCCTGCCTACAGGGCTGAGAGTAACTTAACTATGAACTGATTATTAGGGAAGGACTTGAAAGGGTCAACTTCAAGGTACAGTGTCATACACTATAGTTGATCATATATCCCTCTGAGTCAATGCTCACCCAATGGTAACATTTAGGCTTCCTGGTAGTCTGATCATGACCTTCCAAGCAGAGCACCCAGGGAAAATGGACACAAAAATTCCCTCCAGAGGGGAGAATTAATCACCTTCCAGTTTGGGTTGACATCTAATTGTAGACATCTCAATGTGGCATGGTCTGAGGAACACACTCCCTTTCCCAGGAGCTGATGGCTCACAGTTTTAGGACAGGAGGGGACATTGATATTCTCTGCTTCCCCTGGTGCGTGATGCATCCTCTCAGCTCAGATTGCTCTGGGGACTGCATTAAGCGTGTTGACTAAATCTCTATTAATTATAACATGAGTTTACACGTGTCTAGCTGACAAGTAAATACTTGCTTGTATGTACCTATTTAGGTGTCTGAATCTAGGGCTGAACCTCTCCCTTGAAATGTTCAGGTAATTATGGAAAGATAAGATCTCCTAAGATTTTTCTTTCTCTGTGTGTTATGACACACACTGGTGATTGCAAGCTGGTTGAAGATGCTGCTTGCAGTTCAGCCACTGAAATCCGTATCAGTGAAATAGGTGCCTTGAAGCATCTCTCAAAAGTTGCTACTCTCTTGTGTCCCCGGTGACTGTTCAAAAAGCCTTTGCTCAGTTGGTGGCGGTTCCCTGGCTCAGGCAGAATCACCCCGGCCATGCAGGGCACGGCAGGGATATCCAGCAGCATCACTGCTCAGCAAGCAGTTTAGGGACTAGATCCTCTGCTGGTGCAAAACCCAAGTAGCTCCCTTCGTCCAACAGGAGCTACGCTGAGGTTCACCTCACCTGCCAAACCAGTCCTGGCAGCGTTCAAACACTTCCCTAGCATTTTAAGCAATAAATTCGTTAGGTTTTTGCATAATGGTGTCCATTTTCAGGGAGCTGAGGCATGGCCTCCCATGTCTATGAGTTGATAACTCTCAAATTTAGGCCAGAAAAAAGCATTAATATTCTCCGCTTCACCCCGGTGTGTGATGCAGGTTGTAGAGTAGTCGTAAGTGATTCCCAGCAAAGACCCCAGAAATATTTCTACTTGTCCAGCCAGTGCCTGCAGCCGAGTAGCAAGAAGAAAACGCCCTCCGAGTTAGAGGAGTAAACTGCAACTCCAGGGACTGGAGGTTGTTGTCTGATGAATTTGGCAACATGCCCTGTGCAGGTATTCTGCTGTTTTAATAAAAACCGGTAACATCAGTAGGTGCAGTAGATATTTCATAGTTGTATAAGGAACAATGGAAAGGCAAGAGAGAGAATGGAGAGCAAATAAGAGATGGTAAGGAGGTCGAAATGCTTTATGGTGCTTATTCCAGTCCTAAATGAAAAGGATAATAGTAACAGGATATTTAGTACAATCATAGCTAACAGAGCTAGGAAGCCTTCATAAGGGAGAATACAAAAGAAAAAGGCTGCTGATTGCCTAAATCACTTGAATATTCTTAAATCAGTGAGGCTAAATGAAATTCACCCTTGACTGTAGTGCTTAAAAGAGCTGATGCGAAAAGCCGTTGGTTTATAAAAGCCTCTCCTGTCTTCTAGAGACACTGCGATGGTACATACTCTTCAGATCCCTTGGTGAAAAACACTGCGATTATATGTACCCTTAATGCCATCAGCCACGAGCCCGCGTCGCGGCTGCGTGTGGTCGTGCGCACACACACACACGCAGAGCTGGCTTTTTCCAGCTGTTTGAGCAAAAGGAGGAATAAGAGTGAAAAGTGACATCGGTTTTGATATGTGACATTAACTTTCAAGCTGATGAAAGGGAGCAACATGTTCTAATTATTATTCCTCTTCAAAATAAGCCACGAGCTCAGACAAAAGAGGAGACAAAGTGGGGGAAAAAAATCCAGGAGAGAAACAGAATCACATTTTCTCACTTATCTAATTAAAGCAAGGTGGGCGAGCAAGGGGGAGAGCTCGCCGTGCTCAGGCAGCCGTGCTGCCTCCTTTATTTTGGGAAAGGTGGGAGATGGAGATGGTCGCTCTGCTGGACCCCTGGGAATTGTCCATCCCTGCCACAGGGGAGCTTTCTTCTCAATGCATATTCACACTCGGCTTCGGGACATCCTGGTCCCTGTCGTACTGTTGCCAGCAGTGTGCCCAGGTGGCCAAGAGGGCCAACGGCATCCTGGCCTGTATCAGGAATAGCATGGCCAGCAGCAGTAGGGAAGTCATCGTGCCTCTGTACTCGGCACTGGTGAGGCCTCACCTCGAGTACTGTGTTCAGTTTTGGGCCCCTCACTACAGGAAGGACATTGAGGTGCTGGAGGATGTCCAGAGGAGAGCCACCAAGCTGGTGAGGGGCCTGGAGAACAAGTCCTGTGAGGAGAGGCTGAGGGAACTGGGCATGTTTAGCTTGGAGAAGAGGAGGCTGAGGGGAGGCCTCATTGCCCTCTACAACTCCCTGAAAGGAGGGTGTAGAGAGGCGGGGGTTGGCCTCTTCTCCCAAAGGAATGATGACAGGACCAGAGGTAATGGTATGAAGCTGCGGCAGGGGAGATTCAGATTAGATATTAGGAAGAATTACTTTACTGAAAGAGTGGTCAGGCACTGGAACAGCCTGCCCAGGGAGGTGGTGGAGTCACCATCCCTGGAGGTATTTAAGAAACGTGTAGACGTGGCTCTTCAGGGCATGCTCTAGTGCCCAAGATTATAGGTTTGTGGTGGGGTATAGTATATGGGGTTGTGGGTGTGGGGTTTAGTTGGTGGGTGGTGGGTTTGGGTTTGTTGTTTTTGTGGTGGTTGTGTGGTTGTGTGTTTTTTTGGTTTGGTTTTTTTTTTGTTTTGTTTTGGGGGTTTTTTTGTGGTTGGACTCGATCTCGGAGGTCCCTTCCAACCACTAAGATTCTGTAATTCTGTGATTCTGTGATTCTGTAACCCGTGTCCTAATTCAGTGACACAACTGTTTGTGCCTGTGTTTTGCCTTGCTTCATGCTACAGATGCTTCCAGCACAGACCTGCCTGGGAGCACCAGAGGCAGCGCTGGCGTGTCCCACCACACCGAGGGAAGGCTCTGGCTCCGCTAGAGACTCCCTGTATTTTACGACTTCATTTAAACTGCCCTTTAGCGGCTCGTTCTGCTTCCTGAGCAGCCTGGAGTGGGGATTAACCTCCCCCGGCAGGTTGTCTGGCTCGTCCCTGGGATCCCCGCTCTCCGCATTATTCCCATGTCCCGATGCCACGTTCCATCTTGGCTCCTGTGTAAGGTTAACCGCCTCCAACCTGCTTAAAAAAAACACTTCCTGAAATCAGAGCTTTGCCACCCACTGCCATATGTCCACTGCTCCCTCTCCTACAAGGTACCGTTTAATGACATTAAGGTATCTGCAGCCAAGTGCCTGACATTTGTGACTCCGGGGAGAGGAAGCAGCCGTTTTACCTCCTAGAAAGCGCCTTGGAAATGGATTTCAGCAAGGGAAAAGAGAGGAATGTCTTCTTTTAGGGTTTGGAGGCTGATGAAGTGATCTCAAGCCCTACTCGGCTCTGTAATAGGTAATAGTGAGGAGCCACAAACTCGCTGCTCACATCGGTGGGGTTTATTTTTTTCAAAAGAGCAGCGCTGTCATTTTTCCATCCCTTTTGCCTCACCCAAACAACCTTTTTTATCCCCAAACAACTGCAGGGTGGCCAGGCCTCAACTCTTTAGGCTGTCCCTAAAATTGCCAGCCCCAGTGTCACAGAGGGCTGGTGAGTATGGGGCTGGGACTCAGCCTGGGACCCTGGTGGTCTCCCTGTTGCCGTGGCCCTGCACGTGTGGGTCCCAGCTCCCCACAGGTGGCCACATCCTCGCTTTCACTGAGCGTGCACCAGGCTGATGGGGCTCTCCAGCAGGAAAATGGGGTGAATTCCTATTTTCCTCCCAAATTGAAGCTTGCTTCTTCAGTTTGGCTGGGGAAAGGGGAAGCCCTGAAAGCGGTCCCTGGTGTCGCTGCACCCTCACCTGCCTGGCCAGCTCATCAGCTGGCTCAGGCCACGTCCCTGCCCTCCCATCTTGCTGTGCCCCTGCCCCATTCCTGTCCCTGCTCCTGCTGTGACTTGGCTCTCGTGCGCTGCAGGGACAGGCACGCTGCTGAAAGAGAAGGCAAGAGCCAAGTAGCTTCTGGAAGATCAGAGGCATCTGCAGGCCAGCAGATGCTGCTGGCACCCAGCGTTTCTCAGGACCAGTCACAGGGACCTCAGGAATATTTGTTTTCATCCTGGCCTCAGTCCCAGTTGGGATCTTTGGATGCTGCTGCTATATGAATATTTATTACAACAGATGATTATCTTTCCTTGCTGTGCACCCTTAGTTTGCATCCTGTTCGTCTCGAGAACCATGGGCTCCTATTGTTCTGCTTTTCACTACTCTTGTGGTGTGTTGTGATATAAGCAATTATATATAAAAAGAATAATCTGGGGATGGACTCTTGGTTTTTTGATTGCAGCTTTCTCTCATGGGGTTTTGTTCTCCTTTAAGCCATGTTCAGTGACAGACAGCTTCATTTGCTCGGGTGTCCTTTGCCCTCTGAGGCTTAATGTATTTATTTAGAAGATGAAACTTCCTGTCAGTATTTGTATAGCACCCTCTGGAGTCTGACTTCCCCAAAATCTAGAACTACACAATTTGTTTCACCAACAAATAAGCCCTATTTATTAAAACATTTTTAGCAAATTTGCTGGCATTATTCAGTCTCTGCCGTAGCAGTTATGAAATCCATCCTATTTACCCGCTTTTGTTTCACATTTAGAGTGCCAGAAAAACACTTGTTTGAGCTTCTTTTACAGTGCAACAACCATGCTTACATTTCAAGGTTAATTCAGAAAACTCAAAAGCTTACACCCTGTCCCCAGTGCACTAGAGGTTATATTCAGCCAGAGTTCAGAATGAGCTTTTATTTCAAAAATCCCTCCATACAGTGCTATATAGTAAGAGTCGCCACCTTTTGAAGACTATTTTCAGTCCCTCAGGGACCAAAACCAGCCTGGGTTGGGGAGCACCTAGGGCTTCGTTGTCTCTGTCCCACCCGATGGCTGGGTAGGGCTTGTGTGCAGCATCCACACCAAGTGTCTGTCCAGGTTGGGTGACAGGGGACAGTTTGCAGGGAAGGAGGTGGAGATGCAGAGCAGCACAAAGGCTGCAGTGTGTTATTATTACTTTTTCCTCCCCCTGCAGTATGCTGCGGAGCTGCTGGCGGTGGTGCGCCTCCCCTTCATCCATCCCAGCTATCTCCTAAACGTTGTTGACAACGAGGAGTTGATAAAGTCTTCGGAGGCTTGCCGGGATCTAGTGAATGAAGCCAAACGTTATCACATGCTGCCACACGCCCGTCAAGAGATGCAGACGCCGAGGACCCGGCCCAGGCTCTCTGCAGGTAAAGTAAAAAGTCCTTCAGTGACAGCAGGTCTCTGGTCCAGCACTTCTCAGGCATGGCCAGGACATGCCCAGGGCTGGGGTGTGGACCGCATCTCCTTCCCTTGGCTCCTTCTTGGTGCCTGTTGATATTTCAAGCTCAATTTTCCATTTCTGTTTCTCTCGAGCATTGAGGAGCCTCTCCCAATGGTCAAATGAGGGTTTTTAGATGCACACTCCTGAAATGAGTTTTAAATGGAGCCTAATTTTTAGGAATTATTAGCTTTGACAGAAACCATGATGTTACCCTATTGTCCTCAAAGTGGACCCCTTGCCCTCCATGCCTCAGTTTCTCTAGTTGCAAAAATAGGTGAATAATTTGCTTCTTTGCCATTCAGACTCTTGCAGGGAGCAGCAGATTAATATTCATAAAACAGCTTCACTTTCACAGCCCTATGTAAACACATGATTTTCATACAGTGAGTCCTACAGTAGCAGTCCAGGTTGTTTACTGCTTCCAAAACAAATGGATCATACACAGTATATTTCCTTTTAAAAACCCAGTAGCTATTGAGAACGCCACTTCAAGAAGTTTCTCACCTGAGAAATCCATGCATTTTGCTTTTTGGAAGAATATAAGAAAAAAACCCCAAGTGCCCAACTCGCCAGCAGAGCCCATATCATGGTAGTGTGAGAAATATCCTAAATATTTGTTGAACAGAGAATGGTACAAATATCACATAGGAAAAAACTGCATCCAAGAAGGAGCCAGATGAAACAGGTGGATTGTTTTAACGTGCTGCCTGTACTTCTGCCTCCCATAAGTACAATCCCAAAGCCAGGCAAAACTTTCTGTCTCTGCCACTGATGCTAATGTGGCACGGAGATGGCATATCACACCACGGCATTCGCCGCTTCTGGAGACTGCCTCATCAAGGCACCTTTCAGAAGGATGAAGTGTAGAGGACTTTCAATAACAATCTACCCTAAAAAGTCTTTCATTGAAGACGACTAATGGTGTGATGTTTGAAGGGATTTTTGAAAAGTGCTTATTTTATGTATATAAAATTGTAGGTGTAATATGAACCATTTCCAGAAGCTTGTTGATGAGGGAAAAGTGATTCTCTCGGGGTAAGAGAGGGTGATTATAGTTTTTTAGGTCAGAGTCTAATTATATAGAATCATGTTATTTTGCATATCAACGGCATTCACGTAGGCACAAAGGATCTCTAAACACCCTTTGCGGACTCGCTGCAGCATGTCACATGCCCTCTCGAGGTCATTGATTATAATCAAGTTATGTCTTGCACAGGTGATTAGATTTTCTGGTATGGAACAAAAATAATGATCTCTTGTTACTGAGAAATATTTATTTAAAACTGTACAGCACTTTAACTTAATAACTTTTTAGAGAGTAACCTTGCTTGAATGACACAAATATATTTTTTGAAAAAGCTAATGAAGAGTGATGATAATCCATTACTCTGAAGACACATTTCTCTCCTCTGCGGCTCCTAATCTCTCTTGCTGGCAATCTCACTCCTGTGCTTCTGACCCCCCAGCCTGTGCACACTTGTCTCTGGGCTGGGCACCAGAACACACCACAGCAGCGGGTCTGGCTGCGAGCACAGCTCCCAAAGCGATTTCTTCCAGCTCCTGGCCTCGTGGTCCTACTTCTGAGCCTACCTTTCCTGGAAACAAGTTGCACTGGGGCTTGCAATTGCTGCAGAAGGATTTTTAACGCCTCTGCTAAATGCTAAATCCAAACTATCCCCAATGCTTGACTCTGGGGGTTGGAGCCAGAAAATGTCCCAGAGTTAAACAGCGACCCATCACTGAGTCTGGAGTAACGCTCAGATCAGATTTGACTCAGCTCTGGCTGTAAAGTGGGAATAAATTGCAAAAGCGCATTGCAAAAGTTTTGTCCATTTGCACAAACAGAGAATTTGGCTTGCTGCACACCCTGTGTGTTACGGGCTTGGGGGAGATGTTCAAGTACAGCTAAATCTCAGTTAATATTAGGGCAGGGGCGATCTCAATCACGTTTCATAGCACCTAGTACACTAAGATCCTGATCCATGGCTTGTGTACATGTTATCTACATCTGGAAAGCCTTCATTCTCTGAGAAAAGCACAAACAAACCCACCAGAAAATGATTTGGTCATAGAGTATATGGAGAGAGAAGATCAAGATGAAGAACCTTAACCATAGCCTAAATCTCCTCCAGACATTAGCTTTTAGCGTGAGGACACCTTATTCAGGATAAAGTCCAAACATGCTTTCCCTGGATAATGGCTAAGCTCCAAAACTATCATGACCCTTGACAAAATTCCCATTTTCTTCAGTGGACCAGGAATTAGCTACATGCAGGTCTCACTCAAAGACTGTTGAAGTCAACAGACATCTTTACATGGAAAGGCCTTTTTATTTCTTTCCCCTTCAAGTTTTGCCCAGATGGCATGCTCCCTCCCAAGTTCTCCCAAGCTTGTTCGTGGTGTCATTCCTCACCCACCGCTCTCTCCCACACACACACTCCCTTTTTTCTCACCCTTCCTGGTTGGATTGCTCAGTCTGAAACAGATTTATATACAATACATTTAAATTACCCTGACTGACGAGTGTTCTTTGATGGGGCTCTGCCTGGTGTAGAGATGTAACTTTTTAAAAATACTATTTTTCTTACTTGAACCCTAGGTGTAGCCGAGGTAATAGTCTTAGTTGGGGGCCGTCAGATGATCGGCATGAATCAACGTGCTTTAACAGCGGTCACCTGCTTAAATCCTCAAAACAACAAGTGGTACCCGTTGGCCAGCCTGCCCTTCTATGATCGAGAGTTTTTCAGCGTGGTCAGCGCTGGGGACAACATCTATCTCTCAGGTAAGCATCAGATTTCACAGAAACATAGAATTACAGGATGGTTTGGGTTGGAAGGGACCTTTCAAGATCATCTAGTTCCAGTCCCCCTGCCCTGGGCAGGGACACCTTCCAATAGATCAGGTTGCTCAAAGGCCCATCCAGCCTAACCTTGAATGTTTCCAATTATGGGGCATCCTTCTCTGGGCAACCCGTTCCAATGATTCATCACTTTCATAATAAAAATTTATGTCCAATCTAAATCTACCTTCTTTTGGTTTAAAACTGTTGCCCTTTGTCCTGTCACTTACCTTCTTTTGGTTTAAAACTGTTTCCCTTTGTCCTGTCACTACAGGCCCTGGTAAGAAGTCTCTCTCCATCTTTCTTATAAGCCCCTTTTAGGTACACCTTGAATGTTTCCAATTATGGGGCATCCTTCTCTGGGCAACCCGTTCCAATGATTCATCACTTTCATAATAAAAATTTATGTCCAATCTAAATTTACCTTCTTTTGGTTTAAAACTGTTTCCCTTTGTCCTGTCACTACAGGCCCTGGTAAGAAGTCTCTCTCCATCTTTCTTATAAGCCCCTTTTAGGTACTGGAAGGCTGCAGTAAGTTCTTCCTGGAGCCTTCTCTTCTCCAGGCTGAACAACCCCAACTCCCTCAGCCTGTCCTCACAGTAGAGGTGATCATTTTTGTGGCCCTTCTCTGAACCTGCTCCAACAGGTCCATGTCTTGCCTGTGCTGAGGGCTCCACAGTTGGAAGCAGTCCTCCAGGTGGGGTCTCACCAGAGCAGAGTAGATTGGACGCAGGACTCTGGGTGGGGGTCTCACCAGAGCAGAGTAAAGGGGCAGAATCACTTCTCTTGACCTGCGTCAACAACACAGGACATGCAGGAATTTTACCCAGCTGCTCCCAGGGGAAAAAAAAAAAAAATTAAAAAAAAGTGGGAGGGAGGTTGGGAGAGAGGGATTTCCCTGCTTTTGTCATTCTCCATTTCTCTGCGACGTTAACGTTCTCTCAAAGCAGTCAACAGCAATATTCTGCAGTGGCAACGTGAAGAAAATAGGTCTGACAACCATCAAGCATGCAAAGAGGTTTCACTGCCATAGAAACACAATTTAAAATACCGGCTGTAGTTTAGTCTAAATGGTGGGTTATGGAATTTGAGACAGACAGGCTGAACTGCTGAATATGTGACCTACACTTACAGTATTTGCTTACAGGAGCATTCACGTTCTGTACTTGTTGTTGAGACCTCTCTTTTGACAGTAGTCACTAGCCCTGTAATCTTCTTAGTTTCCATGAAACTGAGACCACGTTCCTTAAAAGGCTTTAACTCCCAAAGTAGCTGTCTACACCACTCCTCCAGCATCACGGTGTCTGGGTTTTTGCAGTCTGGTGGTACCTCTCCTTGGCTGGAGGGGGAAAAGCAATTCCCACCAGGAGATGCAAGGATGCTCTGGTGGCAGCCAAGTGGAGGTTTGATGGTAAGAAGAGGAGCTCGGACAGGGGGGTGCAGATGTGTGCCATGCGAGGGTGTAGTCGGGAGCGTGGATGCACCAGGCAGGACCAGTAAGGGGTTACAGCTGTTGCCTTTCCCTTGCCGAGTTCCCTCACTGCATTTTCCACAGTAAATTGCTGCCTGTGGTGTTAAATTCCATTCCAGGCAGATGTGTGCCATGCGAGGGTGTAGTCAGGAGCATGGATGCACCAGGCAGGACCAGTAAGGGGTTACAGCTGTTGCCTTTCCCTTGCCGAGTTCCCTCACTGCATTTTCCACAGTAAATTGCTGCCTGTGGTGTTAAATTCCATTAATACTGCATAGAGGCCCTAAGGATTGATTGGAAGTTATTTCTTGGTGCTTTTTGCCCAGGCTCGTTTTGCCGCTGGAGCGAAGGTCTTCTGTGGAAGCTTTTGTGAGATGTTGACTTTTAGTTATTCTTAGCTGAGGTACTTTCCAATATGTAGAGCCATTTTAGACTGTGCCATACCCGCTAACAAAAGCTGTTGAATCCAAAATTCAAAGCTTATTTCAGCTCTTTCCCTTGAATCTGGATGAGCCGTCTGCTGGTATTTGGTAGCTACAACAGGAGAGCTGAAAATCCCGCGTGGCTGGAAACCGAGCTGAGTGTTGGTTGATGTTTTGCTTTGCTCACACTTACAAGGCACAGGAAAAAGGGAAGGGGGAACCAACAGAAGTGGGACTGAACTCCTGCAAGCTCCAAGCACTGGACCGCACGCTACATAGCATAGGTTTGGAGAGCAAAATACCAAGGAGGAAGCCTGGTTTTCTCATTAAACCACAGAACTGAGCCTAGTTTCTTTTCCTGGCTCAACCACTGACTCCTAGTGTGGTCTAAAACAGATCATTTCACCTCTTTGTGCTTCAAAATGGGGATAGTAAGACACCCACTAAGTGGCTACCTTGGACGCTTCATTCAGAAGTTAAAAAATGGCCAATATAAATACCTCACTGGAGCATCTTGAGCTGTTTTACAGGAGTGGGTACAGCTGGTTCTTTCCTTTGTCAGCAGATGAAAATAAATAAGAAATTTGTCCCTGAAAATTAGGCATTAAGCCTGCAGTGCTTAATGCACTGACTTGATTCTGCCCGTGTATTTGTTGTTTCAATCCATCACTGCATTAAGCATTTTAGATTTCAGACTGGCCTGTGTCTCACCAGCCAAAATAGGCTCTGCCTCCTGACACCTTCTTGCAAGTGTTGCAGTAATTTAATAGACTGGAAGTTATTTATGAACACTGAAAAGGGTCTATCCCCTTATGTACATGTCCCTCATAGTCTGACATCTTGATTTCTTCATGTCATCTTATTAAAAAAAAAAAAACAAACCAGCCTTTGGGGCGCATGAATAAATGACACAGATATGCATCATCGGAACAGATGCTCAGTATTGAGGGTGATTTATTTTAATTAGTCAAATGTCATTTGAAGAGTTTTTACTTTGTAACTGGTTTTGATTGCTGCGCGCAAAGCTGCTGCCGTTCCAGGATCTCACGTAATTCTCTCCCCTTTTCTTCCCCGTCGTGGGCGCCAGGCGGCATGGAGTCGGGTGTCACGCTGGCTGATGTCTGGTGTTACATGTCCCTGCTCGATAACTGGAACCTCGTGTCCCGCATGACAGTCCCGAGGTGTCGACACAACAGCCTGGTGTACGATGGGAAAATTTATACCATCGGAGGGGTCGGTGTGGCAGGCAACGTTGACCATGTGGAAAGGTAAAAAAAAAAATACACCCAAACCCACGCTGCTCGCTGGAGGTTTGGTTTTTTTTCTTCATGCTATGCTAAACTGCCTTTTCCCTTTTAAAGGACACATCAAATGGGCTGTGTGTGTTAAAATAAGCTTTTATAACAGCTAAGAAATGAGGAAACTGTGCAGGATTAGATTTGTTTTTTAAAGCTTCAGTGGAAAGCATTGTTTCAAAACCAAAGACAAAAGCTGCCAGTTTGTCAGTTTGCTCGGGGGAGGGAAGAGAGGAATTAAGCTTCTTTGGACACTTTACACAGATTATACAATGAACTAATAAACTTCCTTTGAATTTAGCGCTGATGAAAGTCTTTACAGATCACAATAATCCTTTTTCTTTCTCTTTTTTTTTATAAAAAAAACCACAAAAAAGCAACAACAAAGTAAGTTTCTCACATGTGCTCTCCTGGTAAATCACCTCAGCCTTGACCTGGCTGGAAGGAAGATCCTCCCTTTGGTGCTCTTGGCCCGGGGCTGGGACCTGCTAAGCTCTGAGTAAAACAACCGATAAATGGAAACAGTTTTGAATTCCTGGCCTAGAGGGGCTGACCAGAGGTGGGAGAGAATGGAAATTTCTCTTTTCAAGAAGACTTCAGATATAAAAGTTTTCCTTTTCTCACACGGAACTTAAAAAAAAAAAAAAAAAAGAGGAAGGAACAAAAGCACAAAAGAAACGTTTCACAAAGTAGAATTCCAAAACCAACTAATTTCATGTCAAACACAACATTCAGTAAGCCCATACATTTTATCAACATTTTCATTAAAAAGTAGAAACCGCTTTGAAATGCAGTATAAGAATATTCCATTCCAAAAAGATGAATACAGCTGTAGCCTTACCCAAAGACTTAAAAATACATTGTGACAATAGATTAATGATACATTTGTTGTGAAATGTTTTTCCTTAGTGAATCTGGCAACCAAAAATATGACTATGGTGGGGTTTTTTTCAGTTTTAAGTGCTGAATTTGAATACTTCTTCGGTAACATTTTGAAGCAATCAGTTCCTAGTAAAAGTTGCCTTAACAAGCAATCCAAAAAGGGATAGGTCATTAAGAAAGATTTCCTTTCAATCTATTTTTTTCTGAATTTTGCTGTTGCAACATTTATGCTCCATTTATGCAGGGAGTGTTTATTTTTTTCATTTAAGGAGACACTGTAAATACTGAATACCAAAACCTGTATTAAAAGTTTATTAATATTTCAAAGTCAAACACTCAGGAAATTAGGAAGTGCCAAAACTAAAGTTTCCTTCTGCAGATCTACTTTTTGGTACGATCTTTAATCATGGGATGATTATTTATTTCCCAAAGGATTTCTGCCTCGTTCAGTGTGTGGGGGCAGAGCAGCTTGGGGAATGTGTGCCTGGCCAGGGAGATCCCGTCTGGTGCTGCGTGATCACCGTTCACATGTAGCTGTGATCCTCTCCGTTCACAAATTTGGCACTATTTTGCATAGGAGACAAGAATTGAGAAAAGGAGGTGTGCTGTGGGACAAGGTCTGCAGGTAGCCTTCCCTCCCTGCCCGGGCACGGGCTGAAGGACTGACGTTGGTGATGATGCTCTCAGCAAGTCAGGGAAATGCAGGCAGTGCAGAATGAATGATAAATCACAGCAGTGAATTCAACACCTGAGCGTTGCTTCCCTCCTCGCTTCCCTCTGGGCTTGAGGTGGGCACTGCCCTTGGGACTGGCTTTGAAGAAAATCTCACCATTTTATGCAGATTTATCTTTGCTTTCTGAAGGTATTTTTCCTGTAATTTTAGTCAGAAAATTTTTAACTAGCAGAAATGTTTTTGTGGACGTGGGAAGGAGAGAGCCCAGGAAAGAGATGCGGTCTTTCATTCCATCTCTGGATAAAGAGGAACATGGAAATAATGCTATCACAGATAGGTGTCTTGATAGATGTCATTGATTGAACGATCTCTTTATTTTTTCCAGAGGCTCCTTTGCGTCTCTGCTCTGATTCTCACAGTCTGTCTTTAACAAAGCATCCAAAACGTCAGTCAGTTGAACAAACCCCAAATCCAAATCAAGCAAAGTCTCCCCCTCTCCTTCCCTCTCCTCTCAGTCACCCAAGCCCTTGCCACGGATGACATTGCAGCCTGCACAGTCGTGCCCTGGCCCCCGCCGTGCCCCGTGTGGCTCAGCGAGAGCGGCCGCGCTGGTTTTCAGTTGTAACAAACCCACCAAGAGACTTTTGTGGGGGAAAGGAGCTGATTTCCTCCCTATCATTTCAGTGCACGCTGTCTCAACCACAATAAGGATGTCTTGTCATGGGGATTTGCTAAACCCGTGGTTATAATTAATCTGCTATTGTCTATAAAGTGTCTTGTGAGATGCAGCCATGGAAAAAGCGCAACATGGACTCTTTTGGGTTATGCCAAGAAATGACAGAGGTTTTGGGATGTTTCCTTTTTAATTCTTTGCATTAAAATGACGGTGGGGAATGACAGAAGCAAGGTATGGCATGGCTGAAGCTGTGCATTTTGGAGAGGATGTTCCAGGGGTCTGCAGCTAGAAATGCAGGTGAGAAATAGCAGACCCTTGTAGCTGTAACTGAGCAAAGTCGTGCCTTTTTCTGGAAAAATCATTTCCCATTTGGACCAGGCAGCTAATTTGTGCCAGTGTTCAGGAATGAGAATCATTGTACCCACTTTTGCAAGCAGTGAGGCTATCTGAATTCGGGTTGCAACTTTAGAAAAAAATACATTAAAATACAAAATAAAGACACTTAATTTGCTCAGTTCTTTGTGTTTGCAGGGACAGTTAATGCTCATGTCTTGACTTTCTCCATCCCCCAAGAGCCAGATGTGACTGGCCTTCTCCCACCTTACTTCTGTGTGGGCTCCACATTCCTCTTCTGATATTGTGTTGTTTTGTATGGGACACTGAGATACCATCTCTCAGGAGGGTGATAAACTCACCATCGTTCAACCAGGTCTTGCAAAAGGACTATATTAAAATGATAAGGTGACATGATTGTATGTTCCATGTCAGATGATGCCAAAAATTACATTTACTACTGAAGTTACCATTGTTTCACTCAGTGCTGAATTTCAGGGTCACGTGCTCTTGCGTTTTGGTTAGTTTCTCACCCCAAAGGAGACATCTGAGATTATGGCCCCATTACCCACCCAGATGGAGGTACGGGGGCTCATCCAGGCCTGACGCACGATGTGGTCCTGGGCTGTGCCACCAGTGTGAAGAACAATGCACTGGACACCCTCCCTGGGCCATCTACCATCTTCACTCGTGCACGAGCAGCTTATCTTCCCCAACCACATTTTGCTTTCTGCTTGCTCGGTTACCTCAAGCGTGACCATGCCCAGCTTTGGCCAGGTTTCCATGCTTTTGGCTGGTGTGGAGGAGGGTACATCTCCGGTCCAAAGTGACCTACCCTGACCTCACCAGTTAGCATGGAGACTGCAGGGTGTCACCGCAGAGGGTCTTTGAAGATGGAGAAAATAACATTTTTTCTCCCCGTTTCCTTCTTGTGGTTCACCTGTTTTTCCTGGAATTCTTGGAATATTTCATCCTAAGTGGTTAAAAACTTACAAAGATGTTTTTATTACATTTGGGTTTTTAAAAACAGGTGTCAGACCATCTCAGCTATACATGCTACCACCTGACTGCACCTAATACATCTGCTGCACCGTTAAAAAGCATTAAAGCAAGAAGGGACCACCAGACTCGGAGTGATTTATGGCATCAGCTCCTGGGCTCCTCTCTCCGTGCTTTTGGTTGTGTCGTTGATGCTGAAGGGTGCAGCCTCAGTCAGAAATTCTGGTGCCACTTAAATCAGTAGGTGTTTTCCCACCAGCTTCAATAGGGCCAAGATTTTTTACCCTTTATTTGCCATTTGTCTGTAAAGAGGCAGTAAAAATTCCAGCTGGATGGATAGAATTGCAGGACTATCACAAACAGAGGGGTTGGAGTCATTCGTTACTCATCTTAAAACAATATGCATGTGCCAGAGGGTCTGAGTTATAAGTCCATTTTTGTGGCTGTACACGGGTATATATTCAGGGAGAGTTATGTTTTGGGAATGAGTGTTTAGGGAAATAACGGTGTGACTGCAGTTCTCCATCAAGCCCCTCTGGCAAGTTCCTGTGTGACAGGGAGTGAGTCATTAGGTGTTCGGCGGGAGGGTATTACGCTTTCTGTCTTCTTCTGAGATATGAGTTGAGTTGGGAGGCGGCGAAATGAAGTGGATCCACGAACTAGGTTTTTAGATAATGGATGGGCCCTGTAATATATGCAATTTGAGAGCCGAGAAGACTGCGTATGCTGACAAGACAATGTATGTGACTAAAAGTGTGGAAATGTGGGTGCTTTGTGGTTATTATCTGTTTGAAGGACAGAAGAAGATGAATCCCCTTGACCTGACAGCACTTTTACAATAGGGTTGTCTAAAATTGGGAGATTACTTCGGCTGGCAGTGTGTACTTGGAAGACAGTCTAAAAAATTCAATGTAAAGTATAAGCTTTATAAGCTTTAGAAACTGCTTCAGAACCTACTGTTTTATTGACGTCTTAAGAAAATTAAATATATAGCCTTGTCCAAGGATAGTTTCTTAAGCCCCTCAGAACAGTCAGAAGAAAATAAAAAAGACAGAAAATAGTAATCCATTAATGTGATTTTAAACAACATGTGAATCATCTGAAGAGCAGATCAATATGACACCGTACGGCTTTATTTTAAATAGCAGTTTCCCTGCAAACTCAATTAAATAATGTATAGGAAACTGGAGGGTGCATGTCTGTAAGCGACTGACCATGATGTAAGGATTTTATAATGTGAATAAATGAAGATACTCATAAGGCTGTTTAACCTAGAAGGAGAGAAGTTAGAGAGACTGAGGAGAAAAAAAAATACTGTTTTCAGGTACTGAAGAGATCAGAAGTCAAGAAGGCAGAGAAGCAAACGGCACAGCTTGAAATGAAAGGTTTCTGCTGTTAATATTGAGGTGGTAGGGAAAGAGTAAGAAAGAAGGCGTTGAACAAAATGAGTGAAGCGAGAGGAGGATCAGCCCCACAGATGAAACCCTCGGGGTGGAGAGTTGTGAAAACCAGCGAGGTTCTTTCTGCCTGTGCTCTCTCCAAGCCCAGGCTGTGTTTTCTGCTGGGTTCAGATCACGTGCCGTATCATGGGTATGTACATAAACCAGAGGGCAGGGACTGCACAAGGGTCAGGTGAGACGATGGTGCTCGGTGATGGGGGGACAGACACGTCCTGCACACATGGAAGGCCCGATGTCCAGAGCACAGCAGGGCCATGGACCATGGGGTTGCAGGGACTGCTGAGGGGGCAGAGGAAAGCCTGCAAGGACATCCGTCTAAAACCACGCATGAGTCCATGGCATGCCAGGACTGCACAACCAGGCGCCAGTCATGTGAAAGGAGATGTCCTTGAAGTTTCAAGTTCAGCAAATTGGATGGGCTTGGTAGGCCCATAGCCAAGGACAGGGATGGACACACCAGAACTGGAGGGAGCGATGGAGGAGGGCGAAGAAAAACCTTCGCTTGGCTTGAAGCCAGCTCCCATTAAGCCTCCATCTATGGCTTCAAACAGGGGAATCAAATGCAAAGCTTGACTAATGGAAAGAGATCAAAGTGATTATTCTTAAAATCAGTTCCCTCCCGCTGGCCCTTGAGCAGAGCCAGTGTTAAAGGCAGCCAAGGAGCCCTACTAGCACTAGTGGTGGTGGAGCAATGACAACACCAGAGATGACACCACAGATGGAAAGGCCCTGGGGCAGAGAGGTAAAGCAGGTGTCATTATTTCCTGTCCTGGAAGGTTACAAAGATTCAACTTTATTCATTTTTAAACCAATTCAGTTAATCTGGTGCAAATCCTTGTGTGAACACATTAGGAGCTGACTTGAGATAGACCAAGATGATGGAAACCTGCCTTGCAGTGGGAGACTTAAGGAGCTTAGACTACTTAGTTTATCCCGTAGAAGGTGAAGAGGTGACTTTATTATTTTCTGCAAGTCCATATGTGAAAGAGAGAGATTTGATAGCAGACAGCTTTATAATCCAAGAAAAAAGAAAAAAAAAGGAAAAAAAGCTTACTTTCTGGTGGGTGGGAGCTGAAGCAAAACACAGACTAGAAATCAGGTCTGCAGCTTTGCAGGGAGGGAATAAATTCCCAGGAGATGGAGAAGCTTGATGGACAGGTGTCAGGAGGACTTGAGGGTACCAACTTTTTCTGTTCTTCCGCCCCAGGGGTAAGTTAGGCACTAAATTAAGAGAGTTGCTTTTCTGAGCAGCCTATGTGAAACCCACATTAGACGCCTGCGTTGGGTGGACAAGGACTGGCTTCCACCTGCTTTATGGTTCACTGACTTTTTAAACTAAATGACACTCAAGACAAGAGTGTTTTTAAGCTGCCCACTTGCACCTCTGTCCAGTAGATTTGCAGCCTTTGGCTTTCAGCGTTTGGTCATTTTTGGTTTCCCGGTGGCAGATGAAGGAGGGTAGAAAACAGAAAGATTAGTTGTGTTGCTTAGAGCATGAAGAGACAGTAGAGAAAAACAGAGTCTAGGAGATCTGTGGTCCTAATAGTAAAATACATTCAGAAAAGGGACTACTGTCTTTGTAATTTGAATGTTTCCCCAGTATTCCTATAGACATGGTCCTCAAGCACACCCAGCTCACAGCAAATGTAAAGGATGTAACCCATCCTTCCCCAAAACGTATTAGGAGGATCAGCTGATGGCAGGAACGTATCTGTCTTGGGAAGTGTGGTCTGCCAGGTGCTTGTGCCAGCCCTGGGAGAGGCAGCATGGATGCTCACCATCCCGTCTTCTCAGACTCAGGCCACTGTGACTGGCCATAAGGGTTCCTGGTGCTGGGTCAGGGTGGATGGTGTGAGACAATACAAGTCAGGTGAGAGATGCAATTTATACCTTGGAAGCAGAGGAACTAGAAAGGCACATGAGGTCAGTTTTTCTCAGCTCTATTTCTTTGCCCAGTTTTGACCAATTCTAACCAATTTCTTAACTACAATAAGACATCAACAATTAAATTACCAGTGCCCTGTTGAGTACAGTTCGCAAAGTGTAACCCAAAAGCAGTGTATGAAATGGTTTCTATTATGTGGGATTTTTGCACATCTGCTGGGGATGGGCATGATTCTGCCCCGAGCGCTGTGGGCAGAGGCAGGAGCTGCAGCATGTGGTGTCTCACCCGGAGGAACTTCTCCTGCAGTCGAACATCCATCCGCAGGCTCCAGTTTGGTACCCAACGTTGAGAATCAGCCCAATGTAGGGGTGTCACCTTGAATGCTCCCAGCATCATGTTGTTTAATCTTGTTATATTTCTCCCCTTTGATCACTTGGTTGTAGATGAATTTAATTTCTCAGTAGCTAATTTACAGCATTGTAAATGGCAGTTCTCCATGCTCATTATAAAGGACTTTCTGTATTTTTTTTTTAGTTAAAGTTTGCCTCCCTCTTGCTTTTCCTTCATTTTTATGAGAGTGTTAATTACTTTCAGTTATATTACTTGAAAACTCATTAATGCGTTTTCATTAAGCACATCATATTGTGGTGTTGCCACCACTTATATCTTTTGTCCCTTTTATTTTCCCCAAGTTTGGGCTGTGAGAATTTGAGGGACGTGTTGCAAAGGAGAATTCCTCTGTCACTGGATCTTTTTTTACAGAGGGATTCATGGCCATGGATTCATTTGATGTTTGCATATTGCATATCACTAATATTAAGAGAAAAAGCCCTGAATGGGTGATGAGGCTTCTGTTCTTACAGCCAACAACTTTGAATAATCACTACACAGGAAACTCCTATTTGACTGAATGTGCCATTACATGGAAATATAGAAGCCTAAAAATCACATTATTTTCCACTGTCTCCAAGACTCATTTTAGAGCAGCTATTTGGATCCCTGCCACGTTATCTTTAAAAAAAATTGACGTCTGTACTTGTGACATTGTCTAAAATGAATCTTCATCCATGGATTATTAACTGCACATCCCTTATGGTCAATGGCTTAATTAAATCAGATACTGATGACCTTAAAACTAATTTAGCACTTACAGCCTACTCTTTTCTGTTTGTTTCGTGTCAAATACGGATGCAAGAGTGAAATCGTATCCTGCAATGAAGCGCAGTAGTCTGGTTTGCACAATGAAAATTAAATGGAGGCAACTTAATTCTGGCACAAAATGTGCATCACTGGTCAGTTAACCAGAGTAAAAAGACCTATCGTGTTGCATTATGTTGTAGGTGAGATGTGTTCCAAGAGCTGAACAACTGAAGTATATTAACAGTTGCCTGCCTGCGGTTGCTATTGGATATCACTGCACTGATTTGCAAGAATAATCTCATTGTATACTCATTAATAGAAATTAATTAGTGGAAGACATCTCAACAAAGATGTCCTCGATTTCTTTAGCTTGGAATATAATGAGATTTGAGAAGCATATAGAGAAAATAGAACCAGCTTTCTCCGGGCTTTTCTTAATGTTTTAAAAGCTTAGAAAAAAGCATTAATTACACTGTTTACCAAGTGGCTGAGTTTGTAGGATGTTAAAAAGAATACGTTTCCACCTCTGCTTTTCTTCTGCTTGTCAACCTGCCTTTCTCTTGGATCCCAGCCTGCTTTCTCTGCCCCTCTGTCCTGCCCAGCATCGCGCTATCTCCGCTCACCGCGGTTCCTCTCGTCCTAGGTACGACACCATAACCAACCAGTGGGAGACCATCGCTCCTCTGCCCAAGGCCGTCCATTCGGCCGCTGCCACCGTTTGTGGTGGCAAGATCTACGTCTTCGGTGGGGTGAACGAAGCCGGCCGAGCTGCGGGGGTCCTGCAGTCCTACATCCCTCAGACTAATTCCTGGAGTTTTATAGAGTCTCCGATGATCGGTAAGGGATGTATGGTGGCAGAGTAAACCCATATTTACATCAGAAATCTCTGTGCTATGGGTATTTTAATACCATTGCAGAAAGCAAATGAGCTGGGGGCGGGGGGATGAGGGGAGATATGTTTACAACAGATTGGCAGGAACGCATGGTATATTATACCAGAGGCAATTATCTGGATCTTCACTGAAGGCAATTGTCACTCATTAATACAGCTAGTTATCAGCTAGAAGCGATGAGTTCAAAGAAGAGGAGAAAGGAAAGCGGTTATTAGATATGGACAACTAGTAATTTTAGATCCAAAAAATCACAAAGTGCAGTGAAACTTCATCCTGGCATCATGTGTAGCTCCACGCCGTTTCGCAGCACTGTTCAGTTAATGGGTTATTACTCAGGGGTTTGCCAGAATGTCCTCTGTCCCGCAGTAAGTGGCAGTCATCCTTAACTGGGATTTTGCAGTGGTGTCCAAAGGCATATGTGCTTCAGAAGCTTAAATCTCCAAGACATGTAGCTTATTAACATTTTACATAATAAAGAGCAAAATGAGAGGCCAAACTTGCCATCTTAACCAGCCAATGTCAGAGCTGCAGATTTCCTTCCGAAATCAGGATAGTGCTCAGAAGTTTGCAACTTACTTGCTGTCTGTGGGGATTTACACCCTGACTCTTTAGGCTGCTTTTGGAAATTAAGTTTAGCATTCATCTTCATGAGGACATTACTGCAGGGTGACAGCCAACCTTGGTGACCTCCTCTGTGCTGGGTGGCTGTGGACAGCCTTTGGTCTGGTTGGACTTCAGTAGCCAAAGAAACAGTGTTCACACAATCATCTCAGAGAAGCTGCTTTGGGATGACTTGCTTTTCCATCCTAGAATCATAGAATGGTTTGGGACCTTTGAAGGTCATCTAGTCCATCCCCTTTGCAATGAACAGGGACATCTTCAATTAGATCATTCAACCTAAAAAAAAAAAAGCAAATTCAAAATGATTCCAAATTGAAGAAATCATCAAAACTCACCCCTTAAACCATAGCTTCCCCTTGAAGATTTTGTAACAGAAAATTGACTCAGCTTGCTCTGCTTATGCTCTGCCATTATGCAGCATGTTTATCTGCAAGAAGAAATATTGGCTTACTTGGAACCCTTTGTCAGTGAAGGAGAGTTTCCACATTTACTGCTGCTCTTTTTCAGGCACATTACAAAAGCCCCACACCATAGGATGCCTTCTTTCTCATCAGGTTGCTCAGAGCCTTGAATGTTTCCGGGGATGGGGCATCTTTCTGGGCAATCTGTGCCAGTGTTTCACCATCCTAAAACTCTTAAGTCACGTTGAAACTGTGACATGAGGTGCTTCATTTGAAAAAAAAAATCATTATTGATCCTGGTAGAGCAATAGGACTATCAAGTAATAAACTATAGAAGCACAGCTGTAAGGTGTTCAGGTAAGGCCTAATCATATTCAGAGAGCTAAAAGAAGCTGCTCTTTTTATTGTAGCTTGTTACGATTATTAGGGTTCTTCTCTTGAGGTTCCCCAGTAGCTGAGGTGGTGAGGAGCTGGTGCAGCCACGGCGTTAGCCTCCCCTGTGCTGCCAGCGGTGCTGCTTTCCGACTGCCTCGCTGCTGTTTGTGTCCAGCCTAACGTAACATGACATGCATATGATGCAGCATGAAGCGCCCAGCGGGAGGGCGTTAACGGGGAAAAGTCATGTTTATGTAATGCGGCAGCAAACAGCCCCATTGCCTGGCTTTTTCCATCACGTGGCCACAGCTGCTGCTGTTCATTTCAGCCCCTGACTGACAGTACGAGATTTTTTCCTGTACTCGGAGCGTGTTGCAAAAATGAATGCATTATGCAAAGAGGTATTCTTTTTTCCTTACCAAAATAGTACAAGTGCCACAGGAGCTAAGAAATCGTTCCCTGGGCTCGTTATACTGTCTAGCAGGTGTCAACATCACGCGTGCTTGGAAAGAATCATCCAGACCATCCAGAGTTGGGTTCGTCATCCATTGTGCTAATGGGCGGGTACTATTATTTCCTAACGAAAATACATGAAAGACAATCCATAAAGTTAAAAGATGGTATTTATCTTTTCTTGGTGTAAGCAAAGTTAATTGTTTAAGATGAAGGCATAAAACACATGATGAAATGCGGAGTTGCTGTGTGTCTTTGTTGGGAAATGTAGAACGTCAATTTATTTGCAAATAAAGTAAAATAGCACAGAGCCTGAAAAATTGCACCCTGGTGGAGAATGTCTGGGAAACTGTGCGGAAGCGATGCCTGATCTTCACTAAAAGGCTGTGGGAATATTGGAATATATCTTAATTTCTCCAGCTCTACAGGAACTGTAGTATCACCTGTATTTAGAAAGTAACCCCCACGAACTGGATGCTCTGTCAAGTGCAGTACGGGCAACACTGTCCAAAACAAAGAGGGAGTAGGAGTCTTGGGGTGCTTTTTACAACATGGACCTGAGATGGATCCCCATTATGATCACTGCCGGGGTGCCTTCGACAGCCTTAGAGCCTTATGGTGTTGATTTGTGAATTCTTAAGGTGTTCCTCGAGCTAAGTCACCTGAGATAGCTGATGGCGAGTTGCGTTGTTTATGGTCACCCCAGAGATCAGTGAAAACTGTTTTATGTCAAATAGGACAATGGGTTGTTTAAAAACACCTCAAGCATGCTCAGATATGCAATATTAGGTGCAGGTATTGAAAGCAGCCAAGGTCTCTGGAGATTTTCAGGCCAGTAGTACCTGTCTCAAGCCATTGTGCTATTTTATGGTAGTGAGTTGAATGCAGCATGGCACACGTCTGAACCCAACAGGTCCATCTCTTCCAAAGCATCATGTGCCAACCTAACCCAAGGCAACACTGACATCAGCCATGGCAAGGGGTAGGGTAGGCTGATCTGCAGGGAGGTGAAGCAGGCTGGATACTGACATCCTGCCTGTGCAGAGGAGATATGGAATGGGGTCTGATAGCAAGTCCACGCAGCTCAGCCCCTGCTTTCTTCTGCCTGGGTTTCTTCTAGGCTTAAGCAGTGAATTGACTCCCAGTTTCCATTTGTTCTTTAGCCTTCACCTGCCAGGAAGTGTTGGGACGTGGATGCCTGCGTGCAGTAGGTATGACACTAGGCTCACCAACACAATGCACATGGATGCTGTGGTAGCCTCTGGGCAGGTGTTGATTGCACACATCCATGTTTGGAGATTCCATTCCAAAGCTCCAAGATGTTCCCCATCCTTTGACCCGCTTCAGTCCTCCCTGCCCTTGGAGACAGCAGGTGTTCCTGCAGCAGCACAGCCCACAGCTTGATATTACTGGAATAATGGAGCTTCCCAGGGATTTCACACTGCATGTTTTTGATAAACCACCTTGCACCTCCCCTTCTTGTGTTTTGAGCTGTAAGAAGTTTGCTACTGTCAAGCCAAAGTCCTACAACAGTAAGTGAACCCAGGCTGTGTACTTCCAACACCTGCCTTTCCATTTCTCGCCAGACTGTCCTACATAGCTCTGCTAAAAATGTATTTCATGCCCAGCTTCCTGAAATTTGTCTTATTTAACAAGATGGCCATAGACATGCTGAAGTCAGTGATTGTAAGTAAGCCTAATTAGCTTGTCACTGCCTTTTAGTTCGTTTGGTGCCTTCATGCCAGGGCACTGAAATATACCTTTTTTGATACCCTGAACACAGTGTCTGTACTGGTGGAATTACAAGTTTTTATTAATGTTTCTGGACTGTAAGAAAAATAGTGTTTAAACATCACCGCTGTTAAATTTTAAAATCTGGTAAGAACTATGGAAATACAGAGGTCATAGATCGAGAGCATTTTTGGTATGTAATCCAAGTATCTAGTTCCTCACCATGCTGTTTACTCCTGCAGTGATATGTCCAGCCAAAGTGGGACAATAACAGAGCTAAGAATGCAAGAAATATCTGGAAAACAGCATTAGCAGCATCTGTGCAAATTTACTGCACTGTCCCATGGTTTCTTTTGGTTAAAATGCATAATGATTCTCATGAATTTATTTTTAGACTTTACAAGAAAAATCAGATGTATGTCTTGGCCTGTCTCTCTCCCCAAGGCCAGTAGTTCAGTACCCGTGTGTGGGTTTGACTGGCTCTCACCTAGAAGTCTCAAAGCACTGAGAGTTCCTTCTCATCCTTCAACGTATTTGTCTTAAGTGTTTTTCCCACTAGTGAGCATGAATTTTTCTTTCCTTTGTCTCACCCACTTCTCCTCCATATTTGCCATGTCCTCTATTCAGAATGGTTTTGTCCACTCCCTGATGTGTTCCCCTCGCACACACTCACTCTGCCCAGCAAAGTCAGTATTTTTGTGTTTGTCCTTTAGCAAATGTCCTCCCTTTCACTTCCTACCGCCGCTTCATCTCTGTGGCCATACTTTGTCCAACTCTCTTCAGTTCATCAATGTTTTACCCATAAATTTGACACTGAAATTGCCCCACGGTGGCAGGTGGAGCTTCCTTTTTGACATGGGGCGTCCCCCACCACGGACAGACAAAATGCAGCGTTTGCAAGTGAGCATGGTCAACTCTGGGGTGTCTGAGGAGGGGATCCTCAAGGGTCACTGGGGAAACCATAGGGCCCTGCAGTCAGTTGTGTAGTTATGAGAACTCGGCTAGCAGGAGAGCAGTGTGCCAGAAGGGCTGACATCCGAGAGCCCACTGCTAATTGCAGTGTCTGCACTTGGGCCTCACAAGCCACGTGGAGGATCAGACCGTGGTCTCCAGGCGGCCGAGGGTCGTTATCTTATCCATTACTATGCCATTCTTGAGCTTGTCTGCATATTATTCAGGGAGGGGAAGAGGCACTTACTATTAAAATAGATTTCGTTTCTATTAACTAGTCTCTTTTCTCCAATCTGCTTCATCACGTGCATCAGCCCCCAGCTCCGGCCACCCCCGCCTGCAGGGAGACCTTTCAGCTGGCGTTATGTCTGGGCTGGTGGCATGCCCGCATTTCTTCCTCCTGATAAAAATGTTTGACTAGCTTGGTTTTAATAACCTTTTTCTATATGAAGTGCTGCTGCCATTCATTGTGATACCACTTCAGTCTCTGACCGAGTGCTTTACTGGAAGGCAACATAAGATCTTTAAGCAATCATGAAAGGGAAAGCAGAACTGTGCTACTTGACCATATAATGTAGCGAGAGATACGAGAGCCACGAAACACATCACAGACAGCACGCTGTCGTTATTCAGTCAGGAGAACACCAGTAGGTTAAATTATCAACCCCATGTGAAGTACACCTCCGGCTCAAGGATTGTCATTGAGTGCGTACCCCTTCCCACAATGACCTGTCGCTAGAATAGAAATACTTGCATATTTTCCTATGGCAACAGCAAAGGAGAATGATGTTATGATGTTATCCACTTGGAGAGAAGAGTACCTTTTTATCTATTATTTCCTTTACATTTTTCTCTGCCTTTTAATCTCAAGTGTGCTTGCTGTCCTGCACAAATCCCATTTCAGATTTTCCATCCTGAAATGGATTACTGTATCCGACAGCCACAACAGTTGAATTTTGGAGGGGAAAGGAGGCTGTTTCTCTGTTTCTGTGCTCTCTCCCTTCTCTTCCTTCCCTCCAGCAGACTTTGAAATAACCAATGTCCCTGCTGTATCCCATAGAAACCTCTGACCCATAGGAGTTCATGTTCACACCCAGTAGCTTTCACCAAAAAGCCCAACCAGAACATGCTTTTGCATGACTAGGCTCCCCAGCCACCCACCTCACTCTATGAGCATGGTAAGGACTTAGAGCAGCGATGAAAGTTGGAGTCTCCTGAGTGTTTGCATGAGATTTCTAAGCCCCGGAAAGGGCAACCACGAGGGAAGAGTGTGGGTAGCACCTGGGATGGAAGGGTAAAGACTGAAGGTGGTCATCCACACCTAGGTAGCCGGAATGAGTCCTCCAAGCTCCCGGTATCCATGAACAATTTCTGCCTCCATGGTAACAAAACAGTAAACCCCACTGTTTTCTCTCTACTTGTCTCTGGAGGGGTGTCCCTCGTGTCTTTCTGCCATATCTTCATCACAATCAGGGTACTGTTTGCTGTGAACTTTTCTAATCCTGAAAGAAACAGCAGAGATTTCTCTGTCTCAGGTTTGCTTTATACCAATTTATGAAATCGTAGCTAAAGCCAAAAGCAGTAAAAAGACAACAGATAGGTGATGTATTGAAAAATTGATGAGAATCAAACACAATTGTCTCTCAAAAAAAAAAAAAAAGAGAGAAAAAGAATATCAAACCATCTGTTTATTTAAAAAAAGGTAGCCGGAATGAGTCCTCCAAGCTCCCGGTATCCATGAACAATTTCTGCCTCCATGGTAACAAAACAGTAAACCCCACTGTTTTCTCTCTACTTGTCTCTGGAGGGGTGTCCCTCGTGTCTTTCTGCCATATCTTCAATCACAATCAGGGTACTGTTTGCTGTGAACTTTTCTAATCCTGAAAGAAACAGCAGAGATTTCTCTGTCTCAGGTTTGCTTTATACCAATTTATGAAATCGTAGCTAAAGCCAAAAGCAGTAAAAAGACAACAGATAGGTGATGTATTGAAAAATTGATGAGAATCAAACACAATTGTCTCTCAAAAAAAAAAAAAAAGAGAGAAAAAGAATATCAGACCATCTGTTTATTTAAAAGAAAGGGGAAAAAAAAATGAGTCCCTATAAAAATAACCAAGGGGTTTCCCTCTCTTTCTTTAACAAAAAGGAACGTGAAGTCAGTGATTCAGTCTCCTGAGAAGTCACTCTTTCTGCCTTGAGGGAGCCCCAAATAATTTCCCTGTGAGATTTGGGAGCCGAGTTCTTTTATTTTTTATGCAAAAGTTTCATTCTCCTGCAAAACAGTGCTAGTCAAAGAAAAAAAAAACACACACAGGAAGATGTGATAATTAAATATGGAAAATTTCTGATGAGTGTCTTAACTGGAAAAAATGTCACATATGCAAGTCTGATTTGGAAAGGGATGCGAGACGGGTTGTTAGGACAGATAAGTCTTTCTGATGAATTATAGTGGCTTAGTGGCACCGAGGAGAAACTGAATACTCCTTGTTCTATTTTCTGGATGAATTAGTTTCTTCCCATCTGTTCCCAAGGATCAGTGACATTTTCCTAATACATCCGCGTTTTTTTGACATATGCCTGTAGATACTCAGCGTAATAGGAGCCTGACTTCAACCCATAACATGTTTTGTCTGTTTTCATGCCGGGTGCTGCACCCCTGTCCATCCCCCGGGGCACCCACCGACGTGGGGTGAGCTGGACTGAGCCAGACCACCCCATGGCCACGCTGGAACAGCAGAGACACCACAAAGCCATTATTTTCCTTCTGGCTTAACCAGTTCAAACCCCAGTTAAGGAAATGATCTCTCTTCTGGAGAAATTCATCAGCTTTTACTTAACTTATGTCAAATTAAATCTCTTGTTAAATATTTAATGGAATAAGGTGGTTTTTACAAGAACCTCAGGGTTACAACGCCAGCTGTGCGAGAGGTAAGCAAATGCCAAAAGTAAAGCTGCTGGGGCTGGGTTAAGCCCATCTCTTTCTGTCTTCCTAAAAGGACACAGTCCAAGTTTTGTAGATCTGGGAAGAACATAAAGACCCCTTCAGTGTTATGTAGAGGCCATTACCAGAGACGTAAGGACATAGTAAAAATGATATTGCACCTCCTCTCCAGCATGCTGCCCTCCCTCCCTGCACGCAGGAGGAGGGGTGCAGGGGCTGAAGCTGGCAGGAATGTGTTTGGGCTGGTTCTCCACTGGAGATGCAAGAGCTGAGCATATTAAAATGCAGATTTTGGAGAGCCTGTGTGATGGTTGGACTAGATGAACTGAAAGGTCTCTTCCAATATAGACAATTCTATGATTCTACAATTCTATACAGCTACATATGGATAATTTTTATAGAAGTGTCCCCTGGCACCAGAGTAACCACCCAGGCAACGTCTGCTTCACGCCCCACAGGGCTCAGGCACTTGCTTCTTAGAGAAACTGGTTGTGAGGCTTATTTTAACTCAAAGAAAGCAATGTATTTTCCCATCTTTTGTTCCCAGACACTGCTGATTGGTTTCACTGAAATGTTGATTAAAAAAACCTGTATCGCATCAAGACAGACACCATCATGAGAAATTTCAGCCCAACTGGCTCATATTTAATAATGTGCATATGGCGTGCTAGCAGCATAAGGGACAAGTCAGCTAATTAAATTAGAATTATTTTAGTTGATAATTTATGGTTGGTTTTACCAATATTTCTAATAATGCCGCAGCTAACACAAGAATTTTAAAGCATCCTTGGAATCTCTGATTGAACCTGACTTAGGATAAGGGACTGGCGTAATTTCAAACCCCAACCTCACACAGTTTGTTGGTAAAATACAGGACTGCTTGGAGGTACACAGGCATCTGAAAATAAAAATGCAGGTGAATTTATGAAACAGATGAAGGGGGGGGAAACGGGTCTTGGAAAATCTTCTGGATTATGTGGGTGACCTTACCACAAGCAAAAGCAGAATACAAAAGAGAATCAACTCTTGGATATTATTAAGGGTGTCTCTGCGCTGTGGGTTTCTTCTGTACGTAGCTGCTGCACAGCCATGGGAAGCATCCGAGTTAAAATTTGAAGCAATTCAAAATTCTGAAACAACTTGACATCTTAATTTCATATGTAAGAGTGGAGCTTTCACGGTGACTCCATTAGGCTTCTGGAGAGGATAATTGTACTTTACCAGTTTAGAGGGAGGTGCGTACTGGGGCATGAAGGACTGATGAACTTTAAAAGTGCCTTTGAGAACTTAGAGAGAGAAGAACAAAACCAGGAAAGGTTTCCTCATTTTTCTTTCCCTAGCCTTGGAGGTTTAGAGAAACGTGACTTCTCTATAAATAAGGGTAATGTATAAATAAAAAAAACAGTCTCTAAACCTGAGCCTAAAACTGATCTCAGTGTTGCTTTCCATTGACAGATAACAAATATGCTCCCGCAGTCACTCTCAATGGGTTCATCTTTATTCTTGGAGGAGCTTATGCACGAGCAACCACCATCTATGACCCAGAAAAAGGCAATATTAAAGCAGGTCCCAACATGAACCACTCCAGGCAGTTCTGCAGGTGAGAAAAACCATTAAAACTGAATTACCTGTGCCTTAACATTTTCTGCTGATAAATAAGCTGATGCTACCTAGTAGTGAAGGGGCGAGGGGAAGGGAGGTATGTACCACCTGGGGGTTTGCCTCATCTCTTTTTTCATGTGTGTTCAGGGGGCACAGCATTTCCCAAAGGACACATCCAGGACCCTGCTGTGGTTCCTGCGTGTCTTCAGGTGCGATGGATCGTGGGGAGGGACGTATGTTGGGCTCCTCCAGCAGACTACAGGAACACTTCTTCCCTCGGTTTGCCGTGTGTAACCAGAGGAGGATAAATATCTGCTGTAGGAGAGGCCACCATAATGTGGAACGGGATTTTGCCAACTAGCTGAAAGATCCTTGAAAGAAAAAAAAAAAAAATACTGAATAAGCACCACACACTGATATTAATTATTATTTATTACGTGCTTCTGATTGCTTTTTGGGCTCGCTTCCCTGATCCCAGGCACAGGTTTAACAAACTTCCCAAATTGGCTGACAAAAATAAAACTTGGCACCCAGGGCGGGGACTGGCAGCGCTTAAAGGCCTTTTGAAAAGTATTACGTGGCTGTTAGAGAGAGAGAGACGGGCTTGTTTCAGGCTTCATGCAGTGCCAGCCCCTCGCAGAGCAGGTCCCGGCGCTGGGGCCTGGCCAGGCTATCGGTTTCACTGGGAACCGCCATCGCTGGGCCTCGCGCGGCACTGCCTGAGGGGTTGGTGTCCATGCCCGATGTGGCAACATCTTGAAGCACTGAGCAAAACCAGGGGCAAAACAGTGGCCGGGGTGGGAGGAATGGCAGTGATGGGGCAACGGCCAGGCCCACAACGGACCCACATCTCCAAAACCTTCAGCCAAGACCTCCGCTCCTCGCCCCGGGGGTGGCCCTGCTCCCCATCCTAAGGTTGAAAACCACCTCCATGTTTTCACTTGTTGCGTTTAACCTTTCGCTTGGGTGGAAAAAAATTCTTCATAAGAAAGCGTGCCCGGTTTCTCTCTTTTTGCTGGTTTTTTTCCGATTTTCTATTTTTTTTTTTCCCTTTTCTTTTATTAATTTAAGGAGCGCCCTCTCTTGGCTGCTGAAGCATATTCTGCTGTAAGCAAAGGGGTCAGAGCAGCCGACTGGGTCCTGGGTGGCTGTGGCTGTGTGTGTCCTGGCTAAGGCCAGCTCTCCCTTGTCCCATCCAAAGCAGGGTGAGGAGGAGCCTGCGGTGCTCAGGCAGCTGCTAATGCTATTTTGCTCCCAAAAACCAGAAATAAAGAGTACAATGCAGCTCAGGATTAGAGCCCTAACCAGTAAAATTAAATGCAAGGGACTTCTACATTTGATACATTCCCGTATTGTCCCATAGAGAGATGTGAACTGCTCTTTGAACATCTCTGTTTTGTAAAACATAATAATAATTTAAAAAATCTCTTAATTATGCATCTACAATGCATTACAAGAGAAATTGCAGGGTCGTGGGTGATGTCAACCAGGGGCTGTTGGCTGAGCATCTCACCTGAAAACTTCCCAAGGTTTGTAACAGGAAGGGATGCTTTTTCTGCACCCTGCAGAAGGGAATCCAGTGGGAGACCTTGTGATGGACCATGGAGAGTAAACTGGTTACCTAAAGATTAGCTGCTGCTTAGGTAGTGTAATAAACTGGCTTTGTTTAAGTAGAATATGACACCCGTCAGTAAAAAGTAACTTGAAACTTTTAAGTTATTTTTTTTTCCAAAGCTTAAACCAACAGTGGACTGGAAACCTACGTTTATAGTGGGATAGTCACCAAAAAAGGAATAGTTCGGTACATCCCAATTGGATGCCAAAAAAAGGGCACACTTTCAAAATTTCTTCAATGTGCTGGGGAAAATATTTAGCCAAAAGGAAATGTAAAACCTATGACAAAAACTAAATAAATTGATGTGTATGGAAATAGGGAAAATAGGAGGTTAGAAGTAACAAATAGGATAAAAACTGGCTGCTGCTACAGAATGCTGGGGGAACCAGGAAAGTACTAAGGGCTAAGAAAAGAAAGGCATTTGAAAACTTTTGGGATCAAATTTGTAATTTTAATCAGTTATAAACCCATTGCTGATAAGGCTGATGAGGTAGCAAAGGGTAGCACAAACCAATTGGACGGGCATTTCTCATCTGTATTCAGAAGGGAGCAAGAAGGCTGGTTCCATACTCTGCTGCGAGGGGACCAGAAGCGTTCACCGCTGGCAGCAAGGAAAAATGGGAACGAAAAAGGTCAGAAATTAAGTTCTCAAATCAGGCAACCCAGTCATCTTGGACGCAGGCGTCTTTAGAGACTTTGCTGAGAAGCTGTTCGAACCACTAATGTTGATTTTTAATAACTCTTACGGTTCAGGATGGATCAGGGCACTGCCAGAGTGTTTCCATATTTTGAAAAGGTGAAAAGGAGAATTTTAGTGCAGTAATTAATTTTGCAAAGTGCCAACATCAGGCTAAGTGGCCTCACTTAGCCTGGTGTTGGTCCTCTGCAAAATTCCGGAGTGGTTAATTTGGGATTTCATCAACAAATAACGAGATACTAATAATATAATGAATAGCAATCAAAGCGCTTTCCTGGAAAATGGGCCTTGTTAAGCCAACCTGTTGTCTTTTTTGGTTTTTGGGGGGGGGATTTTGGTTCTTTGTTTTGGTTTTTAATAAAACACGCTTGGCTGCTAAAGACAACTGTGATGCTATAATATACTGCGATTTCTCCAAGGTATTTGGCTGGTATTATATGGAATTAACAAGGCACACATTAGAGAGATTAAATCTGCTTCACTGCCAGATCTCAAAATGTAGTTGCTAATGAGCAGATATCATTGAGCAAGGCCACCGGTAGCAAAGATTGATTCTTCTTCAATGCTATTTAATGTATCTACCAACAATCCAGGTGATCGAAAATCTCCCCTGGTAAAGGTTGCAGGTGGTGTAACACTTGGTGGGTTAAAAAATCTTACAGAAGGAGCTATTCTAGCCAGTTAGTTATCTGTGTGTCTCCGTTAGATGGTCCCCAGTCTGCAGCAGCCTTTTAAATGCAAAGTGATACATGGAGGAAGCACAATCGTGGGCAGCCCTGCGCCCCTTAGAAAGCCAGGCGCTCGCAGGAGGACGTAAAGGCGGCCACTCAGCGCTACACAACACGAGCTCACACCACAGTGGGGTGGACAGAAGGTCAGTCCAATACTGGATATAGAATATGAGCCCTCCCACCCCCGTGGAAACAAGCCGAAGCTGGGAAGAGCGAGCTCTGCTGCGTGCGGCGAGAGGAGCCAGGTCTTGGGTCCTCCACACATCGACACGTGGAAACACCAGCTGAAGTTCAAAGGGAAGCAGCAAAAATGACCCCGGGTTGCAAATCAAATCTTCTGAAATTTCACTCCTGAAATTTCAGGAGTTTATCAAAGAAAGGCTGAGAGGTGACTCGATCACTGGGAGCAAGTGGAAAAGCTTTCAGGCTGGCAGACAAAGGCGTTGCGGGTTAGAAGGGCTAGAAAGTCAAGTTACACGTCTCTGCCTTGAAGTGAGGCACTATTCCAACAGCAAAGATAATTAAACAGTGAACCAGCAAGGGAGGGGCCGAACTCACCAACGCTGGGTATTTTTAAGAGGAGATTAGATACGTTTCCAAGAGAGATGCTGCCTGGGGAAAAGTCCATGGCCTGCGTATACACAAGCTCAGATTAACTAAGCACAGAGATCCCTTCTGCCCTTAGCCTATGAATCTATAAACTCCTCATTCCACTCATTAGCATGGATCACAAAAAACATGGTTTAAAAGCAGCAACATAAACAACTTAAAAATTAACTGTGCGCTATTGATCTCCTCTCACCAGGAATCACTCGATACCAAATTTACTGGGAAAAATCTTGACCGCATCACTTTTCTTTTTATCTGCACTGTTTCTACACCCCAGTGAGTAGGGAGCACGATGGCTTCAAGGACAGGGAAAAGAAATGTGTGTGACAGTCCCCACGTGAAAAAGTCAAGGTCCATTCAAATGGTTTTAATACCAAGTTAAATTACTTTTAATGAAAAAAAAATAAATGGCTCAGGTCTCCAGCTCGCAATCAACAGAAGAGCAAATTAAGCATCATTTTCAGATTAAGCCCAGCCTGATGGAAGGCAGTAAGAAATTTGTGTTGTCCTAGAATTAACCCTTTGAGGGATGGTGCCAAATGGGTGAAGAGCTGTAACAGGCGTGAAGTGTTTTAAAATTCACTGAGAGTTCACATGTGGATCTTGAACATCTTCCACACGACATGCGAGATTGAGGGAAATATTTCACATTTCCCAAACATCAGGCAGCCGTGTCCTGTTGGCCACATGGGCACCTCGGTTTGGCAGGTCCTGGTCATTTGTGGGCTCTTTGGATGTGGAGGCAGCAGCTGACAGGATGAAGAGCCGGGATGGTCACACCTTGCTCTGCTGGACAATACCTCCAGAAGGACTTGCCAAGACATCCATCCCCTCTGGTGCTGGAGAGTCCTCCCTTTGCAGGCGGGCGCTCTCCCTTCCCTCCGTGCCCTGCAAGAGTCTATTTTTCCATGAGCAAAAAGAAGACTGACTGTGTTTCTGTGTATGATTAAAAATTCCATACTCTGCTTGCTTAGGATGCAGGCGGCGTGCAAACAGGCGTGTGCTACAGAGAGCCTCCACGGGGCAACAGCGGCAGCGTGATGGTGCCAGCAATAATTCCAGAGCAGCTAATTTAGTACCAGCAATTCCCAACAGACACCAGAAAAGCATTTTCTTCCTCCTCCTCTGACTGTTAACCAGTAAGATTTATTAGATGGTTCTGCCGAATGGAAATCTTTAATAAAACTTCGACTCGGGCAGAACAGCACAAAACCAGGGTCGGTTTGTGGATTTTTTATTTTTTTTTTCCCCTCTTCTTTTTAAATAAGCCCTTGTTCTTGAACAGTGAAGCATGGTGGCTCCTGTGCTTAACTGCCAGGCATTGCTAATGTGCAGCACTGGCCGAAAACTCCCCCAGCTGATTCCTTTCCTCGTTGCAAAGTTCGTGGTAACTCCGGGCGCTGGAAGGGGTGAGAGCAGAGCTCGTTTGGATGGATATTCCCAGGTGAAGCTATTACAGAGCACGGCTCCTTCATGGCCACGCACTTCTCGAGCCCGCAGACGGAAAGGCTGGGCTGTTCAGCAGGCAGCATTTGCAGCTGGAAGTGTTTGGGGGTCCAGAAGGGAAAAAAAAACCCCAAATCTTCCAGCATATCTGGAAGGAGACGTGTGGGTGGGAGCGTGCTCCACGGACAGCGGGTGAGAAGTGCCGCCCCGCACTCACAGCAATAATTTCTGCAGAGCTTTATGACATGAAGGATTTGGGTGTGCGTTAGAGCGTAACTGAGACAGACAGAGCACTTGGGCTGTTACTGATGTGCAGCGGACTTTGGGATAAAACATTGCTGGTTTTCAGCAATAAGTAACCATGCCACATGATGGTTTTGGATCATTAGCAGGGGAAAGTGCTCACGGAGTAGGGGAGAACACAACTGGAGCTTGGCCAAAACACCCACGCTAATAATCCCGCTCCAAGAAGTGGCATGATATCCTCCTAATTGACCATGACTAATCTGGACCCTCATTTATCCATCTCATTGTGAAGATGACACCTCTGGCAGTACAACTCGGCCACCCGAGCTCCAGCCCTCTCAAACATAACAACCTGGCTGCCACCCCAGCCCCAAACATCCACCCAGGTTGTCAGCACCCCTACCAGACTTGGGACGATGCTTTGGCACCCGGAGCACCACCACCCATGGAGATGCCTTGCCCTTTGGCGTTACAAAATACTGTGCAGGTTTCACTAAAAGGTCCCTGGTTCAAGCAAAAGCTTCTGGGGCACTTTGCAGCTCTGCCCATCACCGCACCCAGCTGCTTCCTGTGGTACCTGGTGCCCTACAGGCTTCTCCATCCTGTCACCCACCCAGGTGACAATTCAGTTCCACCTCCAGGAAAACCCTCCTGAAATCTCAGGGCAAGAAGGAAATTCATCCACTGCTAAATGCAAGGATTTCTTGTTTTTTTTCTTCTTCTAGGCAGATTCTGTGTCTATCTAACTGATCATATTTAATAACCTTTATGGAACTGCTCCAAATAAATTAGTGAGCGCGTGTGCCTGCATAGGCAGCAGTGAGGAAGGAGAGGAGCTTTGTTTGTGGACTCAGAAGATAATAAGTTTCAGGTAATCAAAACAACGTGCTAATTCAGCTGTTTCAAATCTCTTCTACAATCCTAGATACTGCAATATAGGATTACTTTTTTTTTTTTTTTTTTTTTAACATTTCCTGATAAGGCTGATGTGATCCTTAGGACTAAGCAGGAAATTTAAAAATAACAATAATCAAAATTAAGGAATGCTGCTGGTAGTCCCACTGCTCGGTGCTGTGGCCAGCCATCACAGCTGGGAGGAGAAGGGCTGGGGCAGGAGCTCCCAGGCACTCTGCTCTCAAAGGCTGCAGAAAAGAGACACTGACATCCTCCATTTTGAGTTGCTTCCAACCTACTGCCCATCGGGAGACTTCCAGTGTAAGATGCTTCTGAATGAAAAATCGAGGGTCCATAACATCCTTGGTGGGAAGTGGCCACCAAACCAATGGCAGCTGAGTTACCTGAGCAGGGCCCCTGCTGAAAGCACCCCCAGCTCATGTGTGCTGAGCCCTGGTGCCCCACACCTGAGATAGAGCATGAGCAGGTTTGCTCACATGTGATTAAAAGTTGATTAAAAAGCAATGCCAAGTCAAATGCAGCAATGAAGGCAAATCAGCTGCATCTGCAGGGGCGTTACTGGCAGAGACAGAGGACAGAGATGTGATCATTCCATTAACTGCTTGTCAGGTCTCACCTGTGTCCAGTTGTCGTCCTCACAATTCAAAAAAAGATGTGGTCAGGCTGGAGAGGGTCCAAAGGAAGGTCACAAAGATGATCAAAGGGCTGGAGAACCTGCCCTGGGAAGAAAGACTGAAGGAATTAGGTCTCTTTTCCCTGGAGAAGAGAAGATACAGAGGACACCTCATCACAGTATGCCAGTGCTGAAAGGATGGCTAAAAGGAGGACAGAAGCATTCTCTTTGCAAGAAGGCACATGGAGGAGACAAGGGGCAACAGGTACAAGTTGTACCAGGAGACGTTTCATCTCAATATAAGGAAGAAATTTTTTTACAGTGCAAACAGTCAGTTACTGGGACAACCTCCCCAGGGTCGTGGTGGAGTCTCCATTGCTGGAGGTTTTCAAGATGAGACTGGACAGGGGGCTAGATAATCTTAACAAGGCTCTATTTCCTACAAAAGGTTGCGCCAGATGCTCTTTCAGGGTCCCTTCCAGCCTGGGCTGTTCTATGAGTCTGTGATTCAATGATTGGCTTTGTCCATTGAGTCATTTAATGGTCAGCTGGCAGAGGGATCTTCTCTGCCTGTTTGCTCAATCTGGGGAAGAACTGCAAGGTGGGTAGAGAGGAGATCTAAAGGGTGTTTGGATCACACAAGCTCTCCAACCACAGGCAGCCAGGTCCCCACCAGCCCTTGGTGCCCCTCAGCCTCATTGGGATTTTCTTAGGATGGTGCTTCCTAGCTTTGTGGAGGTCAGCAGATGGACCGGACTAGTGGTGGCAGTGTCAGGGGACAGTCACAGAACGATCCTCTGACACTGCTCATGGTTTGGGCAATGAAGGAGACCCTGGCACCGCGGGTGACTCAGCTGCAGGGCTACAGGTGACACCTCTCGTAAAGGGCAGTAGTTCCCCGGGGAGCGGGGTCGTTAGCCTGCAGGCTAATAATCTGCAAAATGTTGAAATGTATTTTCCTGGAAGGAGTAGATGAAGTGACCTCCATCTCGATGCTGGTCCCCCCGGGGCGTGCTGCTGGAGAGACGGGGGGGTCCCCACTGCCCCCGAAGCTGGGGAGGGTTTGTGTCCCCCAGCCGGGCTCTGCAGCGCGGAGCTTCCTTCCTTCCCCGGCTCTGACAGCCTGTAATCATTTTATCTCTCAGGATTAATGGCACCGAGCAATAAACCCGCATCCTAATTATTGTAATTATTCCTTTCTTTGTACATCAGCCTTGGTAACGATGTTTTTACAGCTGATGGGATGGAAGGGAGGGGAGAAAAGAAATATTGTCACAGTAATGAAGAGAGAGCAACGAGCATCCTCCTTTCCACTCACTTTCCTCAAGGTTTTAGAGCCCACTTGAGTTTCCTATTCCCTAAGGTCCCAGAAATTAGCAGTGATTGTCCTAATACCGCAAAGTAGCAGCAATCTAGGACTAAACTCCTAATTGATCTTAAGTACCTACCTGCCACTTTAGCCCTGGAGATGGCAGAATGTCTCCAAAGTCCCCTGCACACGTAAGTACCCGCTGGGTACTTGGAGCTGCCTGTTTCTCACAGCAGGAGTAGGTCGCTGCCTTTCCTGACCTCAGGTGTGACCCACAAGGGAAGGGTTGTGCCATCCTGTCTACGGGAGTTGCAGAGGGAGGGGGCAGAAGCTCATCTCATCACCGTTTGAAATTCCTACAGGCTTGCAGAGGGTGGCATCCAGCGCCTGTTTCTCCCCCAAGGCATCAGCACCACGATGGGAGGTTACGGTTCGAGCTGCTTCTCTCAGCCGCTGCCCAGGAATGTCTTCCAGTGCCATAGCCCAGGTGCTGGAGAAGAAGAGCAGCCTCTGCCCACCCACTGTAACCCCGAATCCAGAGCACGGGCTGGGGGGAACCCAGGGTCTTTGGGGAAGGTGTGCTTGGCTGCTCTGTGGGGCAGCAGCTCTGGCTTTAGAGTAGCTGCTACTGGAGACGCCACAGAGGAGGCTTTACTAGAACTGTGGGCAGCTGAGATGCCACAGAGGAATTCGTGAAGCACCCATGTCCCCGTTTAGAGACCCAACACTAGATGCCTGAGGTGGTACTTAAGGCCAGACTTCAGCTGTGCAGCACACTGTCAGCTGGGAAGGGCTGGTGGCTGCTGGGCTGCTGTTCCCAGGGTCACCTACAGCGTGGATGGAAAGCTCTTCGCAGAGGGTCCTCCCTCTGTCCATCCCCTTCTTCCCACCCAGATCAAATGCTCCGTGCAGAGCAGTCTCCTCGGGTAACGAGCTTTAAGTATTAGACACATCCCATATGTAAATGGCAACAGCCATTAAGGTCCTTTTCTGTGCTTGGTGTGAGGTGTGTCATCTACACCAGTGTGTCCACACCAGAAAATTAAGACTTAGCTGAGGCCATTCATGGGCAGTGGACCTTGATCATCAACACCGCTGGAAGCAGCCCCAGGCTCCGTGCTCCACACTGGTGTTTCATTTTATTGCCCGTGATGGGGAGCTCGGCAGCCAGCTCGCTCCAGGGGATCTTTCCTTTATTTCGGACTTTGTTTGGTTTTTCTCATTTCACACAAAAAAGTTGCTAAATTAACCCATTTGCTTTTTTTTTTTTTTTTGGTCAAGCTTTGAGTAGGGGTGCTTTGTTAATGATCGAGCAGCATTTGATGATCAAGCAAAGCTGCTCTATACCACAGTCCATCTCTGACACTGGACTCTCTTCTGCCCAGCACATCCCAAACCACATTCCAATTCAAATAAGCTTCCATCTCCTTCAACTTCACTATTTAAAAAGTAAAGTGAAGCACAAACAGCAACCACCACCCCGTGGCCTCATTTCTAAACTCCCACCCAGCTGGTTCCAGCAGCCCCTCCAGCACATCGAGAGTCTCCTCATGGAATGGGACCGTCCCATCCCATCCCATATTGTGCCTGTCTTGCTTTTAAATAGGAACTTCTTCCATTACAGAGATGGGCTTCCACCCCCCAACAAATATTTTAAGTCCTAAACCGCAGTTGAATTTGCATGTTTGTCCAATTCACAGGGTCAGCTGCTCCTGCCACCTCCGCTCCCTCCGTAGGGACCTCAGCCCTGGCAGCAGTCCCTGCCGGGCAGTGCCCTCTCCACCACCAGCTCTGGCTCCTCTGGAGGTGGGCTCCTCTTTCAGAGCTGTCTTTCAGGATGACACTTGCTTTACTCAAGTCCTCATTCTTCCCCATTTCTCCCTGACGTTTCAGAAATAATTACCAGTGGTTCAGTAAGTTCATTAGCAAACTCCCTCAGGACCCTGGGCTATGTATCATCCAGCCCTGCTGATTTGTGGATAGGCTCTAATCAAGTGTTTCAAGTCTCTCTCTCCTTCCTCCTCCTTTCAGATTAACAGTTATTTTGACAAGATTCTCATTATTTCCTATTTCCTGGCGGTACCCAGGGACTAGGCTTATTTGAGTCCTCACTGTTGTCATTGTGGGTTTATTTTTAACCTCGGGCTCTGCTTCTCCACAAGGACATCAGAGTTTTGTGTTTTTCAGAAACACGCTACTTTGTCGGTGCCATTTTAGTCTCGGTTAATCCTGGGTCTTCCAGCGCTCCCTGTCTTTTGCCTTTATCACTTTTCATTCTTCTTCTTCCTGCTAATTCAAAATTAGCTAAAGAAATGACTGTGCTTTAACCAAGCCTACAGGGTTACTACCTTTCTCCAGCTTCTTAGATCCAGGCCACCTTCTTGGCTGCATTTAATTTGTCTTCCTCTCCTTCTTTTTCTCCCTGCTGTCCTCCAGCAGGCACTCTCCAAGTCTCTTTTCCTTCCCAACACAACCATCCACCAGCTGCTCTTGGAAGGGACCCATCCACCAGAAAAAACACTGCCAGCCCCCTCCATCTTAACATCTTTAAATGTTGGGGGACAAACTCAGGCAGAAAAGCAGAGGGGAGGCAGCAGGGAGAACACAGCAGCTCTGCAGAGGCTTTTCCCACCTGGCTGTGCAGACTACATGGTCCTTCTGCCCCTTCCAAATACACACATGGGAGCCCAGCCCCACGTTGTCCAACTTCATTAGCACAAAGCAAGTGTCATGCCCTGCACATGATTACTGGTGAGGCCAAGGGGGTAAGTGGAAGGAGGGAGGAGGAAGAGATGAGGCTGAAGGGCAATTTTCTTTCAAATACCTCTCACAGCTCTGCACCTTCCCTCCTAGCAAGAGCCTACGGACCATGGGATTAGCCCAAGCTCATTATCCTTGATTTGCAAGAGGTGGCTGAGGTCAAACATTTTCATTTTTAAAGCACAGTAAGGTTTTTCTGTCTTCTTCAGAGGGCAGCAGACAGCTCCTCTGCCAAACCCTTGCCTGCACATCCCAACAACCAGCTCCTGTGCCCTGGGTTGGCTTTTGACACCAGCCCTCCTGGGTGCACAAGGACAGGTCAGCAGGACCTCCAGGCTCTGCCACCATGGAAGGGGCTGAAGCAACAGAGCATTTTTTTTTTGGGGGGGGGGGGAGTTTCCCCTTCCTACCTCTCTTGTGGTTTTCCAAGTGGGCAGGGACCTTGGATTGCTTCTTCGTGCGCGTGGTGTTACGGGATGTGTGGTCCTGCCACATTTGCTGCAGATCCCATCCATATGTGGGCTGGAGGAACATCTCACTTGGACTAATTTCTGTTGCTTAAATTAGAGACAACATTTCCTTACCAGGAAGGAATACAAAAAGGATTAATTTGAGGGAGAAAAAGGGAGAGGGAAGAGAAATGCCCACACGCATTTATATAGATAATAATAAAAGGTGTGTTCATTGTTTACGTGATGTCACAAAAGACTGGGTTTGTTCTCATCCTAAAAAGAAAACTGTTGGGAAAGAAGACTAACTAAAACTTACTTTTTTTTTTTCTTTTTAAAATACAGCGCGGTGGTTCTGGATGGAAAAATTTATGCCACGGGTGGGATCGTTAGCAGCGAAGGGCCTGCCCTGGGAAACATGGAAGCCTATGACCCCAAAACAAATACGTGGACACTTCTACCAAATATGCCCTGCCCTGTGTTTCGACACGGCTGCGTAGTAATCAAGAAGTACATCCAGAGCGGCTGACGCTGCCCAGGAGCTGGACAGAGAACTGTTTGTACCTGTCGACAGCGGGCAAGGAGGATACTACTACTTCAGAAACGCAGCAAAAAGCCAGCCAGTGAACATATTGCTCTAAAGTCTTGAATAGTGTCTACATTGAATGTAGAAAAATCATCCTCACCTTTTGGTGAACAAGGAGCAGAGAGCTCCGTGCTATGTAAGATATTGTAACTTAATAATACGAGGGTGTCACTAGATGTTATAGTGGCACTTGTTCTGGACGTCGGCTTTTGGTCAACCCAGGTGCAATAGAATTTCACTTATTTTTTAAGCTGGGGAAGAGAGGAAAAAAAAAAAATAATCTGCATTTTACTTCTAGAGCTCAAGCTTGATTCTTAAAATAACCATGCAGATTAGTTTTACTATTACACTTTAGGCATCAATCTATTTGAGAGGTCAAAGTGTCCTTACCACTTTGATTCCTACATTTGTTTTTAACAAATACATGCTTTTCAATACCAATGCCTGAGAGAAATCTTGTGTGACAGATGGCTCACGTCGATGTCAGTCTTCCATCAGATCAAAGGAATCTTTCCTTTCTGGAGAGCAGAGCCCAGAGGGGGAGGGGGAGGTAGGGACTGGGGGGGAAGAAGAATAGCCATTGGTAATAAATTCCATGTAAAACGATGAGGAGAGAAAAGAAAAGAAAAAAGAAAAGGTCTGTTGGGCTGGATGAGTTTCTGCTCCCGGTGACACTTGTGTGGGCGCATGGGGCCATGCCCGGGGCAGGGGGGGGCACTTCTAACCTTCTCCTCCCGGTTTCTGCTGATGGGTGAACTCGGCAGCGCTTGATCCCCGTAATGCACAACGAGAAGGCTTGCAATTCCAGAGGCATTCTCCTGCTCTTCCCTTCTTCTGATTGGGATCACATCAAAACGCCCGGCGTAGCCTGGGATTGCTACGTTTTCAGCCAACGGAGAAGATGCCTCAGTTTTGGCTCTCAACCAAAATCCCTTACGTTGGGATTTACGCCACTATCTTTCATGTAGAGTCTCAGAAGTTGTTTTTTTATTTTATTTTATTTTTCAAGTTTCCCCATAGGTGTGGAAACCTTATACTCCTCTTATTTACAGATTTTAAACACATGAGTTAAAATCCCATGGTAGAAAAATGCATAGGCTTAAGCCCAGTATAAGAGACTTAAAGCGATTACTATGTAGAGTTGTAAGTATATGCACAGCACAGGGGTTATATTTTTATATATATTAAAATATTGTCTATCCAGAGAGCATTGTGATGTGGAAATTCTTTATAAATTTATACATAAAAAGGATCAAATGGGAGATGGACCGGGTAACGTAGAAGGGGCAGGGGAAAGAATCTTAACATTCACAAGTAAGAAGTAACCCCAAGCTAAGGATTGCCTGATTTCTTTCCAAGTAGAGGGAAAAAGTTGCCATACTTGCCTTTGCAGACTCAAATCCCAAATCAGCATTCATTGGTAATTAGAGGAGTAACTTGAAGCAAGGGTTAATTCCAACCAAGTGGGCAGGGACCTTGGATTGCTTCTTCGTGCGCGTGGTGTTACGGGATGTGTGGTCCTGCCACATTTGCTGCAGATCCCATCCATATGTGGGCTGGAGGAACATCTCACTTGGACTAATTTCTGTTGCTTAAATTAGAGACAACATTTCCTTACCAGGAAGGAATACAAAAAGGATTAATTTGAGGGAGAAAAAGGGAGAGGGAAGAGAAATGCCCACACATCTTTGTACAGATAATAATAAAAGGTGTGTTCATTGTTTACGTGATGTCACAAAAGACTGGGTTTGTTCTCATCCTAAAAAGAAAACTGTTGGGAAAGAAGACTAACTAAAACTTTTTTTTTTTCTTTTTTAAATACAGCGCGGTGGTTCTGGATGGAAAAATTTATGCCACGGGTGGGATCGTTAGCAGCGAAGGGCCTGCCCTGGGAAACATGGAAGCCTATGACCCCAAAACAAATACGTGGACACTTCTACCAAATATGCCCTGCCCTGTGTTTCGACACGGCTGCGTAGTAATCAAGAAGTACATCCAGAGCGGCTGACGCTGCCCAGGAGCTGGACAGAGAACTGTTTGTACCTGTCGACAGCGGGCAAGGAGGATACTACTACTTCAGAAACGCAGCAAAAAGCCAGCCAGTGAACATATTGCTCTAAAGTCTTGAATAGTGTCTACATTGAATGTAGAAAAATCATCCTCACCTTTTGGTGAACAAGGAGCAGAGAGCTCCGTGCTATGTAAGATATTGTAACTTAATAATACGAGGGTGTCACTAGATGTTATAGTGGCACTTGTTCTGGACGTCGGCTTTTGGTCAACCCAGGTGCAATAGAATTTCACTTATTTTTTAAGCTGGGGAAGAGAGGAAAAAAAAAAAATAATCTGCATTTTACTTCTAGAGCTCAAGCTTGATTCTTAAAATAACCATGCAGATTAGTTTTACTATTACACTTTAGGCATCAATCTATTTGAGAGGTCAAAGTGTCCTTACCACTTTGATTCCTACATTTGTTTTTAACAAATACATGCTTTTCAATACCAATGCCTGAGAGAAATCTTGTGTGACAGATGGCTCACGTCGATGTCAGTCTTCCATCAGATCAAAGGAATCTTTCCTTTCTGGAGAGCAGAGCCCAGAGGGGGAGGGGGAGGTAGGGACTGGGGGGGAAGAAGAATAGCCATTGGTAATAAATTCCATGTAAAACGATGAGGAGAGAAAAGAAAAGAAAAAAGAAAAGGTCTGTTGGGCTGGATGAGTTTCTGCTCCCGGTGACACTTGTGTGGGCGCATGGGGCCATGCCCGGGGCAGGGGGGGACACTTCTAACCTTCTCCTCCCGGTTTCTGCTGATGGGTGAACTCGGCAGCGCTTGATCCCCGTAATGCACAACGAGAAGGCTTGCAATTCCAGAGGCATTCTCCTGCTCTTCCCTTCTTCTGATTGGGATCACATCAAAACGCCCGGCGTAGCCTGGGATTGCTACGTTTTCAGCCAACGGAGAAGATGCCTCAGTTTTGGCTCTCAACCAAAATCCCTTACGTTGGGATTTACGCCACTATCTTTCATGTAGAGTCTCAGAAGTTGTTTTTTTATTTTATTTTATTTTTCAAGTTTCCCCATAGGTGTGGAAACCTTATACTCCTCTTATTTACAGATTTTAAACACATGAGTTAAAATCCCATGGTAGAAAAATGCATAGGCTTAAGCCCAGTATAAGAGACTTAAAGCGATTACTATGTAGAGTTGTAAGTATATGCACAGCACAGGGGTTATATTTTTATATATATTAAAATATTGTCTATCCAGAGAGCATTGTGATGTGGAAATTCTTTATAAATTTATACATAAAAAGGATCAAATGGGAGATGGACCGGGTAACGTAGAAGGGGCAGGGGAAAGAATCTTAACATTCACAAGTAAGAAGTAACCCCAAGCTAAGGATTGCCTGATTTCTTTCCAAGTAGAGGGAAAAAGTTGCCATACTTGCCTTTGCAGACTCAAATCCCAAATGCCGTGCCCATAATTCAAGGAGGGTCCTACCCAGGGCGTGGGTGAGCTCTTACAGTCAATATCTGGTTGAATTTCATACCAAATACGCTAGCCTTTTTATACGGAGGGAGGTCTGCCTACAGCTTCGGGGAAATCAATGCAGATGGTTAGCTAATCATCTTATTTTATTAATAATCGTTTCTAAAATAAAAGAGAAAAAAAAATGAGATTTGTATCTTGCAGTATTTAAAGCAAAAGTGCTCAAGTCAGCTGAGTCAAGCTGTAGGGCGACTCAAGTCTCTCATTTTGACAGTGAGGTTCCAGCCTTTGTTATGCAGTTGTTTTATTTATTCTTTAAAGGAAAAAAAATAATAAGCACAACAAAATTATATACTAGTATGTCATTTAAAGTATTTATGTCAAACAGGGTGCAAGTGTGAACCTAAAGATTGGAGCACAAGTTTCTAACTGCCTGGGGCAGGACTAATTTTAGTGTTGGTGTGTGTCTGCCTCCAAAGGAGGTGCTACCTGTCAACAAGACCGAAACACATTCAACATTTCCAATTTAGCTTATTTCTTCATTTCTCACACTGGAACAAAACTGGCTATTTCTGTGAATAATATTAAAAACAGGGTTATCTGTAATGGTATTGTATATAGTTTATGTTTACTGTTAAGTTCTTGTTATATTATAATAAATATATTTATAGATCTAGATTCAGCATCCAGATTGGATTAATTTTGTCACGACTGACCAAGGAACAGCACTGCATGGACAGAGACTTCAGGTCTCACCCAGCCGTGGATGAAAACGGGTTCATTCCATCCACTAGTTTCTCCTCCAGATCCAAAAATTTATAGCTAATATTTAAACGCTCGGTAGCTTCCAAAGCTCTTCCATTCTCATTGCAGAAAAAATTCTTAGAAGTGATGGACTGGATTTAATTCAGCAAGGATGGTTCTTCATCTCTTTCCCCAAATTTAAGAGTAAGTAAAGAACAAAAGCGCTCAAGATAGTTGAGGAAACGATCCTGAAAAAACACTGATAAACAGATTTGTGTGTGTGTGTGTGTGTGTGTGTGCCTGTGTTTTGTTTTAAAGGAAAGTCAGGATTTACTGCCCGGCTGCTGCCGTGGCTGAAGGATGAAGGTGGCTTTTGCCCTACGGTCCAAATTCCTTCGTGTCCAGAGGGGAGCTCTGTGCCTCACTGGATACATCTTTCAGAGAGCACTTAAGTGCAACCATTTCTGGTTCCTTTGATGTTTCATTAGGGTGTCATCTGGTGGTTGTAAAACTGGATATGGAACAAAGATGAGCCAAATATAACTGCTCTCAAATGCCACCGCAGTGGAACGTTGCAGCTGGATCTTAGGAGGCAATATCTGTCCTACACGTTAACGGGAAGGACCTAACACACACTGAAATTGTCTCCGGTTCTTACAGAGTGCATCTATGCAAGTGTTTAAGAGCATGAGAGGTGGCTTTTAAACATTTTAGTTGAGGTGCAGTGGCTGAGGTAGAACAGCCTGTGGAGACGACTAAAAGCCTCGCAATTCAATCCGACCCCGCAGCGCTGCACTAACCCAGACCAAGTGGAATGAGTTGCCAACCTTTCCATCACCGCTCCGCGGAGATCTCTTACTCAGCACCAGTCAATAATACTTGGTAGGATGAACAAGACACAGGCTATTTGCTTTACTCCTCTGTGGAAATTATTTTAGTTCCCCTCCGGGAAGTTGGCCGAGCGCGTTTGCCAAATGACTCATGTGCACACACCTGCTCCGAGATTTTTCTTCGTAAAAGCTGTAAGAAATCCAGGGGAGAGGCTGATCAAAATCATGATCAAAACTCTTTTCTTCGCTGGTTGCCTCTCCCCTGGCTCACCTGGGCAGGCCAGTGGTCTCCAAAGGGGGCCGTTGGCCGCGCTCAGGTGACCACCTCCCCCTGACAATGTACTCGCCCACCTTCCTCCCGGCGTTTCATCCGCCGGCAAACACGCTGTACTAATAAAACCTCAGCAACCCCGTCTTTTAATTAACTGCAGCTAGGTGTTAAGGCTGAGCTTAGCACAGTGCAATTGGAGTGAGCTAATTAGAGCATTCGTTACACTTCAGCTTGCCCTTGGCAGAGTCCGGAGGAGCCGAACGCCGGCCCCAGCCCCGGCTCCACGGGGATCTGCTGGGAGAGGAGCCTCAGATGGAGCTTCTGCCCAGCTCCAGGAGCACGGCCTGGTTTCATCCCCCCCATCACCCACTGAAAAAGGTGACTTAATATTCAAGGTGGGGACAGACCCACAGCCAGGGTGCCCGTCGGGCTGTGCCCATGCCAGGTCCCAGATGCCGACTCCGTATCAATGTGACATTTTTACAACGTGTCCCGCTGAGACAAGCTTTTCAAATTGGATGGGAGCCTTAAGCTCAGCCCTTAACACCTCAGTTCCCACTTCAAGTCGGCTCAAAAACAGGAGCTGAAATTGGCTTTTGGCTGAAGTAGATGCCAGGAAAGGCAGCGGGAAGTTCCCATCGTCGGCAAAGCGTTCTGGGGTGATAACTTTACAACTTTGGGAAAATCCAGGAAGAGAGGGCTCTGAAGAGAAGCAGATGGATATGTCTTGGTCACAGCGACACCATCACCCCTTACATTAAGCCGGACAGTGACACCAGAACAGAAACACCTGTTTTTCCCCCAAAAAGCCGATCTGTTTGAGACCTGATGAAACACGCGCTGAGCTTAGAATTCATGGAAGCAGGAGCTGCCATCACGGGCTCCCCCGCACGGTCTCCAGCTGCTGGGGACGGGGAACAACAATGAGGTGGCAGAAAACCTTGAGAAACAACTCTCCCTTTGCCAGTCACCAGTGTTGTTCCTTTTGATAACACACACCACTTTTAGTAACTCCTGTTTAGCTGGCGGAATTCTTAAGGAGTAACAAATTCCAATTTTCTTTATCTAAACAAATTCTACTTCAGTCAGTAGCAGCTTTACAGGCAGAACTCAATGCTCAGTCAGTACCTGGGAGAAGGAAGCTCCCGTGCTGTCACCGAGCCCAAACTGCCTCAGCATCTTTCCTTCGTGGTGGTCTGTAGAGCGAAGCTCTGAAAGGCTGCCTGCTGGCTTTAGATTTTCAGTTTTGGACCAGCATTCTCTCTTGCCTTTGGACTTAGAATAGAATCATAGAATCATAGAATGGTTTGGGTTGGAAGGGACCTCAAAGATCATCGAGTTCCAACCCCCCTGCCATGGGCAGGGACACCTCCCACTAGAGTGGACTTCATATCCCAGATCTTCCACGGCAAGATTCACATTGGCCAATGGGATCAAACCCTTTCACCACCTGTCCAGAGAAAAGCACTGGTATCCCAGGGGCATTAATAGAGATATTAAGGCAACCTCAGCATGTAGCTTGCAAGCAAATTGATACAGAACTAGGAACTGTGATGCCAAGTCATGCCTCCCACCACAGGCAATACACACACCATCTCCATCGTCCAGCATTGGTGGCTTTTTTCCATGTCTTTGTGGCTAAAGAGCAGACACCTAACTAAGGTCACCAGTGACACTCCTACATAAGCTTCTGCTTCCCACCGTTTATAAAAATAATAGCTCTTACAGGTAGAAAGGAACCAATTTCTCTCCACATCTTGGGAACTTAAAGCAGCCCCTAATTTGTAACTGCTGGTGGAAAGCAGAGATTGATGAACTGAATAGTGAAGGTGAGGCACCAATTTAAGTCTTTGGAGTACAAAGAGCATTATGCTCTGACAGAAACACGGTCCCTCCATCCAAATTCCAATAATCAGCCCTCGCAAAGCAAGCCCGAGTTTCCAAGCCCACTGGAATCGCTGTAGCCACTCTGATTCCATTACAAAAGATCATCTTCTAATAAGTTATTTACTTTCACACCCAATGAATAGAGGGCTCCCATTACTCGTCGACACTGGGTTCAATTTTACCTGCTTCAGTTTGTGGGCAGCTTTTCTGCAGGCTGCCTGGTTACACACTGGACCACAGAAATGCCACACACGGCCCTGGCGGGGATAACGAAGAGTGGAAATGTGGCAGGGAGCGCTTGGGAACGGCTCACATTTCTTGTTTTCCATCTGGCAAGAGGTATCCTATGGGAATGAAGACGTCCAGACCACGTACTGCCTGCAGAGGATGTTAGACTTTCCCTGGTGGATCGGGGTTTTAAAATTCAGGAGGTAACCAAACACTCAGCCATCTCCAGAAAGCCCAGAAGCCTCTGCCCTGCTCAGACTCATTTTTACTAACACGTGGGTATTTCAGAAAGAGTGCTGGTAATGTGACAGTCATCAGAAGGGCAAGTGAAATGAGTGGGTAATTACAGGGCATTCACCTGACATCAATCCCAAGTAAAAATGGAAAGATGATATCTAACTAAACTGATCGTGAATCAAAGAGATAAGAATAAATACGACGATTTTCTAGAAAATCGGCTGTATCACACAAACCTGATCTCATTCTCTGACAGGATTACACGTTTGATTGATAAGGGAATAGATTTTCAACAGCTTGTGACAAAATACTTCCATTTTCTCATTTGCTGTATTCAGACAGCAAATATTAAACAGGCCAAAAATAGGCAGATTAATTGAGGAATATCTAATCTGTTTGAGTAATTCTCAATTTGGTCTTATCAGAGTATTTCTAATGGGGGATCCTCCTCTTCCACAGCTCTTGAAGGAAAATGTTGACGTAACTCACAAGGTCCCAGACCTGTGGAGAGAGAGATCAGCAGAGCAGAAGGTAAGGAGGACTGAAGGAGTCACACACACTGGGCTGGCTCCTCCATCTGCCCGGGACCACTAACACAAACCCTGTTTTAATAAAGCTAAGCGGGACCTCTGAGAGGGGGGAACAAGGAAAGGCTGACACTCAGGATGGGGAACAGCATCATGAAATGTCACAAGTCTGAGAAGAGTCAAGCAATGAGAGCTCCCAGCCCAATTTCATGGCATAAAAGGACTAAATTGATCTTCAGACGTGTAAAACGGGGACCAGTGAGTAGGAATCAGCGATTTTTAGCTCTGTCTATGGCACTGGTGGGACCAATGCTGGAATATCACATCAATTTCCTCTGTGAACAAATGTTTTAGATGATGTTGAAAAATCGACCTACTGCAGAAAAGAGCCACAAAATTGACTTAAAGGCTGGAGAAAATGCAGTGAAAGCCATAAAGAGCTCATTCTGCTCAGCAAAAAGAAGAGTGAGAGGCTACTTGATCACAGCACATTAGTATCTTTTTTTGGGGGGGAGAAACTATGTATGAAGCACCTAGAACATAAAGAGAAGACCAGAAGCAGTGCCTGGAAGTAGAAGCTGGACCAAAAGAAATGAGGAATAAGGCACGTGTTTCTACCCATGAGCTTCATAACTTGATGAAGAGCTCAAAGAGCTGGCAGATGCACAAACCCTGCAGATCGAGAACAGATGCCCTCACTGAAGAGACACTGAAGCCACACCTAAGTTAGCAGACCCTGCACGTGCATGAGATGAAGTCATACGTGCCACGGCATCAGATGGTTCTTTGCTGACTTTATTCTCCGTTAATAAACCTGAATTTTTGTGACAAATTGCTAAACATTTAAATCCTCCTAAGGTGTCGGCTCATTTCCAAATTTTGTTCTCATGTAGTGATTAACACTGTAAAATTTCTGCTTGCCTTGTGCTTTTGTGGCCGTCCTCTGATTCTTGTGAAAAGGAAGCTTTTTAAACAGATTTCTGCCTTCAGAACATGCTTTAAATTTTAGAGCAAGACTCTGAAGCACTCCAACCCCAGCAGAAAGGCTAGACATTAATTTTAAACCAGTTACATCTCTGGTGCTTCATGAAAATGTAGTCTGACATGCTTCCATTTCCAATACTTAAAATGTCTACACAAAACAGTAATTCATTACTAAACTGATGTAAATAGTCACATACAACATGTGACTATTCACTTTGTATTTCCTTTATCTCACTAAACCTTTTGTAATGTCATAGAGAATGCAGTGGGCATCACTTCAAAACTCATTTCAGGATTATATTGATTAGAAACCTGGAGCAGATTGGCAGTTTGTCCTTCCCTATCACCAAAATCAGGTGTCATGGTTCTTCCAGGAGCCTCCACTACAGAAGGAAGTTACAGAAGGTGTAACAACGTCAGCAAGAGAACACAAGACCTTTACGACAGAACTAGAGCTGGGGTTTTGGAGATGGGAAATAGTTCCTGAAGTAAAACAGCATCACTTTCTTTCCCTCTAAAGCAGAAAGACTCAATTTCTTAGCAAATTAACTAGTCCAAATTTAACCTATTTTCTAGGATTAATATTTTGGTCTCTGCTTTACCTCCTTTGCTGAAGAAATATTTCAAAGGGAGCCCATTTGAAATTTCCCCAAGTCTTTCCTTCCTCTTAATCCACAGTCTCAAAGCCAACAGGTCATCTTCTACAGACTCCTACTTCTGCACAGACACAGTCCAACACCCCTAGGCTACAGCACAATTCAAGTTTTACACTGATACAATTCACCTCCACAAAAAACCAGGATGACAAACGGCGTGAGCGCTCCCAGCAGCCATCCAGGCACGAGGGCCTGTACATTTCTCACACATACTCTGCCAAATTCCTTATTGCTGAGAGACAGGAATAAAGAAAACAAAGCTGGGAGAGGAGTCCAGGGCAGCAGAACCCACCCAGCTCCTGCAGATGCCCACAGGTCCTTCCTGACGCAGCAGCGATGCCCCAAATGCGGAGCCCAATCCTCCTCCTCCCAACCTGCCCCACTCTTGCAATTAAACGTGAGGAGCCTTCTAACACAGCATTAACTCAAAAATGCCTTCTCCACCTGAAACCTGAAAGCTTTATGTCGAATCAGCACCCACGTACCAGCAAACTTTACTGCCGATGGCCAGGTTTACACTAACATTCCACTAAAAGAGGTAAATCCATTTTAAGTCTTAGGAGCTTATCATATTTTTAAAGGAAAAGGATTTTCTCTACTATTTAAAGAAAGGCTCAATATAGCATAACTCAAATGCATCCCTAAAATAAATGGAATTCAGCAGTCGTCACAGCCACTTACTGGCAGTGGGTTCAACGGAAACACACTCTCTATGCAAATGATCACAGTGTAAAAAAATTACCTAGAAATGCAATGAGGCTGAATTAATTAGTGTTAAAGTTTATAATCCCTCATTTTTACATAATAGTTACATGACCACAAGTGATGCATAAAAGGAGGAGAAAAAAAACCCCGAAATGTTTGGCTTCATTAATCAGTTTACTGATTTAGCTCGCAGAATGCGCTCACACGCAGCACTAGCTTAAAACCCCATATATTACAAGTCCAAAGCCAAATCCTACCCGAGACACAGAACAAAAGGATCTCATTTTTAATTTATTTAAATACATTATCCAAGGGGCTTAAAAGAGGAAACAGGAGATGTGCACCACTGCAAATTTAAAGAAATACGGGAAATTTCAAAAATAGACTCAAGGCAGAAAGCAGCAGCAGAAAGCAGCAGCGTGGAACAGTGAACACTGGACAAAGAGGTGTTGTACCAGCTTTTCCTAAGGCTCTGCTAACAACACGTGATGCAGCTATTCCTAATTCATGCTTTTGAAGCACCAGTCAAAGTTCACTAAGTATTTGGACAAGAATCCTTTTGTCAGTGCCCAGACAAAGCACAGTTTTGTCCCCTTTTGGCTGATCATTTTACACCCCTGGTCAGAAATCAGGCCTGAAACTATTCTCTCTGTTTACGGGGCCATCGCCACTCCTGAAAGACAGAAAGAGACAGGTAAGAGCTCGTACCCTCCATTCTTTATTCACAGACCACAAACCCCCTGGATGGTGTTAAGTGAGGTGCTGAGACTGGCAAGGCCATTCAGAAACAATACACCTGACCATCCTGATACAAATGAGCCCAGGTTCTATCATTCTCTACATTATTATATTTATAGAATATATTTTTTATTTAATATCTAATTGTGCTTTCCAAGCCGCATATAAAAGCGAAATTGGAGCCAGATGTGAGTTAAGTTACTACCATCCTCCTCCTCAACCAGGAGCCCCATAGTTTAAGGCACACAGAAAAGGAAAGAGGAAAATGAGCAGGTGTGTTTATGTCCTACACCCCAAGAGAGGCTGTAGCAGATCTACAGAACAGCTTCCCATACTCTGTTCCACATCATATACATCACCTGATGTTTGTCAGCTCCGGATAAACTGCCAAGGAGTATGCTGTGGGTCGATTCTTCACTTGCACAACCTCTGGCAGCTTGCTCTCCTGTGCAAGAATTATTGGGGAGGGAGAGAATGATACACTGAAGGAATTCTTACATATAGCGAAAGTTTATCTTTAAAACAAAACAAAACAAAACCCCAAAACACCACAAAAAGTAAGAACAACTTTGATAAGGAGGAAAGAGAGTGTTTCTTTAAAAAAACATCTGATTAGAAACTCAGGTATCACTGGGATGCTGAGGCACTATTCGTTGTCCCAGCTGGCACCCTGCAACTGAACATCACGTGTTTTCTAAGCACAGAGCATAACTTGATTGCAATTACGTTATTCACTCACCAATGTGCAATGCTAATTTCACTTTTTCAATCAAAATTAACACTAGAATCTTTCTTCTTTAATGGACAAACACTGAAATCAAAAGCTAAACTGCTCAAAATAACTAAACAGTGAAATCCCAGAGTAAAACCCCTGAACTGTGAGATCGGGGAGGTGTTGGGAAGAGAAAGACTGAAATCAGCCAGGAGGCAGCGGTTCTTTGACATACATTTTTGAAGGAGCTAAAGCTGTGTTTTCTTGTCATCTTTATTCAAGTATTTCACAGCAGTTATATTACAAATTACAGTAAAATGTTCAAAATTTCCAGAAGTTCAAAAAAAATTAAATAACTTACTTCGAACTAACGTAAAATGAAGTCAAAATGCAAAACATCAATTTAAACACAGTTCTGAATAAAACTATAGAATCCAAAATATACCATAGTTGATGAAGGAAGTCTACTTAATCCACAAAGTAGACGCACGTTAATGAAACCAAACAGGACTCCCCAATGTCTAAATAACCCAATGTACAAGATACAAAAAGATGCAAGTACAAGCCCAAATTCAAGCTTATGTTGTGATTCCAAAACAAAATAAAAACAAAATAAATGACTATCAGCTGCAGGACCTGCCATTCAGGAGACTGAAGGTAAAACCAGAGCTGACCCACCAACTTAAAAAAAAAAAAAAAAAAAAAAAAAAAGGAAGACAAGATATTACAAAAAACAGTAATCCTATAAATACATTGGCATATGAGGAAATCAAGTAACAATACAGAGGACACAAAACAAAACAAAAAAATTAATCACAGGTGAGATTCAAGCTTGCAAATACAATTAACTCCAGAACCATCAACTTCACCCAAGAGCAACTCTATTTAATCTCCAGGACAGCCCCACCAGGCCCAGAGAAAAACCTCCTTCCTTCTGGCCAGCCCCAGGTCACTGACCCCAGCGCAAGGACTCACACAGGAGTTTATTTGCAATTTTCACAACAAGAAACAAGGAAGAGAGGTCAATTTGTACAAACTCTTGCTGATGCTATGTGGCCAAAAAGAAAAATTAAAAACATACAAAGAGTAAACAAGTTTAGACCACATGGAGAGATTAACAGCTGTTTTAACGCTATAACCACCAGACATCTGTAAAGGAAAACAAAAACTGAAGTGTGGTTATTTGGGCAAGGAAGGCGAGTATATCATTTTAGGTAAGCTGTCCACTAGAACATCAGATATCAGCTACTTTTCTCTAAGACAACATGGCAGCTCCTCAATTAGTAAAGTTGCCTCTTACAATCTTTCCCAATCAACAACTGACAGTAAAAATTTTCCTTTAGAAACCTGACCTTTTAGAACCATTTTTAATGCTAGGCATTAGCTTAAACTTGCTTTCCACACTCACTGGTGACTAAAATTCTCAACTCTTTTAATTTATATAAATTTATTATCTTCTTAAAAATGTATGCAGTTTTATCTTCCACAAGTGCTGCTGTTACTTGAACAAAAACTTCGAGTAAGTGAAACTGGAATAAATATTTTTAAAAAATTCTGCAGCAAGAACCTGAGACTTGCAAAAACCCCTTTTATCAGAAACTTGCTACAAAAAATCTGCTACATTTCATTTAATCAAATCTTAAAGTTTGTAACAATTTCCATCAAAATACAAAATGCTGTTAATGTACCAGACACAAAAATATCTCAAACAGGTATGATGCTAATAAATACTAAATGAAACATGGAAAAAAATCCCATAATCAAATCTGAGATCAAAGAATCTCATTTAAAGTGTGTTTTCTGCTTGTTTTTGTTGGTTTTAATCGCACTTTCCCACCTAAAAAATACAGTGTTTCTGCATGGGTTGCATTTAGGTGTAACTAGACGTACATGAACGCTTCAAACCTTTTTCTGCCATTAGCTATAAAGAAAAACAGTGGCATTCGGGGGGCAGGGGGGAGAGGAAGAAAAAGATCTAAGAGGGAGAGAGTTCTGTTTAACCATAATATACAAAGCACTTTGGATTACTGCAGTGGCCCCAGGCCCGGGTTCGGTTTCTCTGCAGCGCTACACTACTACCAGCCGTGGAGGTGGAGACAAGTACCTTAGCTTCAGGTTGTCAACGGGAGCAGAGTGATCACAGTCCTCCATAAACACTGTTGGTAACTAAAATACAAAAAGCTGAGGTAGCTCAGTATCTCTGCAGTAGTCCAAGACTGTTTGCTCTAATTAAAAAAAACACTAAGCAGGCTGTATTGCATATTTCTGGAAAGACGCTTCCGCAGCTACGTAGGGACAGTCACAATGAACGGTTCACGATGGTGACACCAACCAACTGCTCTAAAAGACTTTCCACGTTGGTTTGACATAAATCAGCCCGGGTAACGTTTTAATACCGAGCTCGTGATAAAACAAAGTTTTTTTTCTCAAAACTGCCTAGACTGTTCTCTCCAGTTGCCAGAAAGAAAAGGGTTTGAACTACGCAATTCGGACCCAGAGAACTTTGGTCCGAACAGATCGATTCCAAAGGCTGTTCTCCAGTCCCCCCACAGACAAGGCTTTGCCTGGGCCGAGGTGTGAGGCCTAGTTTAAGCTCTATTTTCAAGTGAGCTTGGGCTCCAGGGCTTTGACCGACTATAGTGTCTTCTTACCTGCACTGCACAGTCCAAGCTATATTACAAACACGGAACTTCAGAAAGAAACCTGCCAGTATTAAACTTGCTTTTTTTTTTTTCAAAATGGAAAACAAGGACATGGTGGGAAAATGCTTCATTTTTAGCAACACAGAAGAGTGTCGCTGTGTAACTTGTTTCTAAAACAAATACATACCAATGAAAAAGTAATTTCACCATTTTGGTAAAGTATGTGGCTTTTTCAGTGTGTCTTAGTTCTGTAGAGTAAGACAGGCATTATAGAACCAAAATACTAGTTGCCATCCAATGAAGAGAATACAAATCATCCTTTTGGAGATCTTCATTCTGAAGACAGCTTTCTAACATTGCCATTTGCTAGAATCCAAACCAAATGATTAGCCTTATCTTTCTCAATTGACTAAAAGGCACATTAAAGGCAGTTCTAGAGAGCCTCATCTTCAAATTACTGTACATCCAGTTACTCAAGATTCCTACCACAATGCATCATTGCCTTCTTTAGAACAGATTTTTTTTGTCCGTTACCCCAGAGAAGAGAAAAATTGGAAAAAAAAATAAAAAAAGTTTGCCTGTTTAAAAATATTCAACTTAGATCTGCTCTTTCCAGTCCTCTTGTATGTGTTGGTCTCCACTTTGCCTGAAGTTTCCCCAAAGATAATGCATGTAGAGTGAACAAGAGCAGAAACGAGAACAGTTTCTGTAGCACCAAAAATCTCCAAGCTGTGGCATTGTATTCTTTATTTATATCAGATACAACTATATGAAGTTCCGTTTGGTTCTTGTAGGCTGGTTGGTTTCAGGTACCTGAGACAATAGCACCAAATTCAACAGAAAGAAAAGGAGAGAGCACTTAAGACCAAGGCTCTGCACATACTTGGTGCAAATGGAAACTGAATGGCTCAGAGGACTGCTCTCCCGTGAGCAGTTTGAGAGGATAAACCCACCCATCTTGACGAGTTCACAGGAATGTTTCAAACACATGAACTGTTCTTTCCATCTCCTGCAAGAGACATCAATTATATATAAATACGCAGACAGAAAATAAAGTTACATTACATAATCGCATTCACTGGGCTATTTTTTATTTTAAAAAACTGAACAAGTAACTAATAGGAAAATAAACATTTCTGTTTATGAGCTGCTATCTGCTAGAAAAATATGGTAAAAGAGGAAACTAATTAAAGAAGTACTAATGCAGAAAAGCGCTGCGCTATGATAGTCTATGGAAAAATCCAAGTGCATTAGGGCCACATATAATTAACGTACTCAATATGTACTAAGAAAGCTTTGCAATGGCACACTGCATGAATGCAAGTCTTACTGCACACTTATGCTATCAGTGACCCAGCTGTAAACATATCTGCACAGTTTGGAAAATCAAACTAAAGATCAGTTTCTACATACTCCTGCTGGATAAATGTCTTTTTAATCTACCTAACATTTGGTACAGACTTTCAACATATTTTTAGGTGAAGATGGCAGAGGAACAGCATGAAAATGGCTTGCAAAGTATTTTGCAGGAACTCTACGATATCCCATGTTAAGGCCTTTCCAGGTTTTGTTGTAAAATATTCATGGAGAAAAATATTTAGTGTTCAGTGATCCAACTGGAAACTAGCAATTGTCCTTTTCTTCCCCCGCAGTGTTGGTTTATCAGCTGAGTCTGGAAGCTGATCCAAACCCCTCTGCAGCTACAGCAACGACGCTGGAGGGGACTGATAGTCAAATCAGCTTACACCAATGGTGAAGTGACCAACTTCACTGTGTTTGCAGACAAGGGGCCTTTGACAGCAAACACCTTCAGGGACAAAGGATGACAGCAAAGCAGACAACTGCCTTACATGGTGCTATACTGGACCTTCCTGAGGGTATACTTACTGATCTAGTTGAAGTTTGCAAACTTTTAAGGTCTTCTATGAAAATCACAATCAGCAAACTGCCTGAAGCAGAGGCACATACATTTTTTTTGGCCTAGTTAGGCAAATGCAAGTAGGGGCAACCACAGCAATGTTGTCTCAGTCTGTCTATAAAGCAGCCCCTACATCCACTGTTATTCACACCAATGTGGAAACTGCTTCTACTTCATTTTTGCTCTGTTGGCATGTGCTTCTCTGTGCTGCTGTCTTCTCCCCTCTTCTTCCTCCATTCTTTTATGTTAAATTCTTAACGCTTTTCTGAGGAAAGCATTACTAAAAACATCTGGCTTTTAAGTCATTAGTACGCTACATTTTTTCCTGCTTATAGATACCTTCCTCAAAGTCTATTTAAAGCTTTTGCCATCTAGTACAACAATAAATTGATAGATTAACTTAGTTCTTGAAAAAAGTCTCACAAAATTCAGATAAAGAATAAAAGGAAGTGTTCAACATCACCTCTATAAGTTGTGATTTGTCATAGTCTCTACGATGTCTGTAGATGCACTGACTGAGGAGTGAATACAATCTCTCAAGTTGGTCAACAGTCAGGTTGTCACTTTTCTTAACCACCAAATCAAGCAGTTTCTGTTGGAACAACGAAAGGTAAAGTTAAGAGGGCTTTTATAATCTTTTTTAATTATTAAGGTCAAAAACACTATCTCCTTCTGAAGCCCTATTTTGGAGGGACATATACAAATAAAATGGACCCCACCTGGCTACCACTAAGGCCACTGTAGATCCAAACAGACTCAATGTCTCTACTCACTTCTCTGCTTATACACACACTTCTATCCTCATCTTAGGTTTTATGCTCAGTATAGCCAGGGTAATGTCAACAATTATGACACAGCAAACCATAAAAAACTGCCTTGATAGCTAAAGCAGACATTTTGAAGAACTTGCATTGGCATGAAATTTTAAGTACCAAATGCAAACACATTTGGAATTTCACAAATGTTGAAAAATGGTACAATAAAAGGGGGGGACAACACATGTAAAGCTGCTCATAAACAAAAGGTGAAAGTGTGTATTTTATACGGCAGCAGATAGCAAATTTTAAGATTTTTTTTCCTCCTCTCATAACATTTTTATTGTTTCCAAAGAGATTATCATCTATACTCCACAGCAAGTGGGATCTAAATTTCATAGTAGGTCAAGCTAGTTTCCACAACAGAAGACAGCAAATTTTATTGTAACTTTGCTTTGAAAGAGACAAAACTGACAGAAAATTAACTAGCAGGGGTTCAGTCTATGATGCTAAAACATCAGCACAAATTCCAATTTGTTTTCCAATCCACTAACAGACCTTTCCACCAAGTATATGTAAACGGGAAGGGAAAAGATGATGTTAACTCCTAATTACTAGGCACCCAGCAGTTCCTCAGGAACTGGCATGTCCAATTAACACATAAGAGTACCTGAAAAAACGGCAATTAAAATAGTGGACTGCTGTGCCATTACTGGATTTGTAAAGCTAGTAATGATGGGACAGTAAGTTCTATTAACTTTTCATCCTAAACCCACTGTTTGACAAATCCTGTTCAGAAGTTACTGCTGCCATAGTATTTGTCTGCAGTCAAATATAAAGGAAATGTTACTTCACAACAGAGGAAGGAAGTGTTTTTCATGGACATTTTCATTAATAGCTCAACTCATTTTTCGGTTCCATTACCTTTAGTCTGTCATGGTCAACGACTACAGAGGGTAAGGGATCCAATGGTTCCTCTGGGACCTGCTCCAAACTTGTGGGCTTTGACTGTTCCATAGCAACTTTTCGGGTTTTCTTGCTTTTGAATATACCTGTAATTTGAAAAATGATTATCAGCACTGTCAGTCTCTCAAAATGAACAGCTTGTTTCTTTCACTTTGGTTTGATTTTGCCTGTTTGGTTTGTTGGGTTTTTTTGAACCAAATAAGCGTGATGGTAGCAGGGCACGTTATTAATCAGCTTTGCAGAATTCTGAATGCTTACAGGTACACAAAACCACAGTTCAGAAAACACACATTAAACTGATCATCTTTAAAACTGAAGTCCCAACAGAAAACTGAAGGTCACTGAAAGAGTTTTTCCATTGTATCACTTCTACTTAGCAATGTCAAACATTAAACTGATCATCTTTAAAACTGAACTCTGAAGTCCCAACAGAAAACTGAAGGTCACTGAAAGAGTTTTTCCATTGTATCACTTCTACTTAGCAATGTCAAATTATACAGCTTCTAAGCGAAGTTCAGATATTAAGCTAATGCTCAAAATCTTTCTGCTTAAGTGAATCAAATCCTCATTTTTCTCTCAAAAGCTGCTCATGTCTTCATCACCACGGTCACTTGAACATCTGCTGTACTCCTAAAACTTCGTGCTTTTGTGACACATGTCTCTTTGCATCCACCTCTGCATTAAAGCTGCTGTCCGATCCGCTTGTGGAGAACAAAGTATTTTTTTATCTCATGATTCTTTCCCTACATTCATTCACTGTTTTTCTCCTCCTCAACTATTTAGAAATCCCTTTTTTTTCTGAGGTCTTCTATTATTTTAACCATCCTTAATGTATGCAAAATTCAACTACGAAATTTATAAGTGTCTTAACATACACCTTACTCTTCTCCTGGTATTCTTAGGACCTTTCTTCTACTGTTCTCCCTACCCTTAGAGAAAATATGTATGTACAAATACAGCTAACATGTATATAGTGATATTCTTATAATTCAGATCTCTGAGGTCTTCTATACAAAATTCAACTACGAAATTTAGAAGTGTCTTAACATACATCGTACTCTTCTTCTGGTATTCTTAGGACCTTTCTTCTACCATTCTCCTTACCCTTAGAGAAAATATGTATGTACAAACACAGCTAACACGTATATAGTGATATTCTTATAATTCAGATCTCTCATTAAAGCTCACTTACTTTGTAAATCTCAGTGCTAACTTTTGAAGTGAAGACTTCATTCTTTTAGATAATTCTGAAACGCTAATTAAAAAGGCAATCATGCATAAGGCTTTTATTTCTCTTCCCTGAGGAACCTATGTCTCTTGTCTTCAAAGGACACGGCCCCTTCTTTTATGCACCACCAGGATTTCCCTTCTCCTTCTCTTATCTTTTTGCTGCACTGTTACTGTGTTGACTAACTCCAAAGCCAGATACCTTCTCCATTAGATAAACAACAGTTTATCTGGCTTTTGCTATGAGTAAACATTTTTAAAGAAATACATTCTGGATTTCTAGGGTCTTTCATCCAATGTCAATGATATTTTTATCATACATCTCTAACAAAAGTAAGACAAAGGATATATAGATCAAAATATAGACAGACCAAAACATACATCATATATTTATCTGCACTGATAACATTTTTTAAATGTTTAATTATTGTTTAAATTTTATCTCAGTATTTACAATATTTCCCATAAACCCTACAAAAAAGTAAACAGAATATTCTAAATATTGAGATACACTTACTTGCCTAAGATAACATTACAGCAAGTCACGGGTGGCCTTCTAATTTATCTATGTGTAATTAAATGTTGTAGGCATACTAAAAATTTCAAATAAATACACAGCAGTTCATAAAATATCATATAGTAATAACTGCAACAGAAGTTATTCCAACTAAAAAGAGACACATATTAACTTGGACACTAAGATAAGGGCAGAAACATTGAAATCAAGCTATACCTTCTTTATCTGCTTCAGCATCTTTAGTTTCAATGTCTGTGCTCTGTAGTGTTTTTTCATTATTGCTGCAATGTGGTAACTCAGCTTTCACTTGATCAGCTCCTTGACTTTCACTGGAAGCTTCCGTTTTCTCCTTCAGCTGATCTTCAGATGAAGGCTTTTGCCTGTTACTAGACCCATCCCTGTTGTCACAGGGTGAAACAGCATCAACTGATTCCATTTTACCGTTATGACACGCAGGAACAGGTACCCCCTCTGAGCTGTGTACAGATGTCTCTCCATTCACACAGTCCCCTTTGGATGTCGAGTCCTTCCTTAACTCCTTCTCAGCACTCAGGGTAACACTGTCGGTTATTAACAGAGACTCATTTGAACTCTCTTCTTCTGTGGATGCAAAATTGTTTTCCTTTCCCGATGTCCCGTTGTTAAGCCTCTGCTCTGCATCTATATCCATAATATCGCAAGAGGATTCATCATTTGTCATCGAGAGATCTCCTGTTTCCTCTCCATTCTCCTCAATGCAGTCAGCGCTGATCTCCAGCTCTCCATTTTCCAGCAATTTACTGTCCTCTCCATGATTTTCATCATCAGCAAACTTTGCATCATCTTCATCTTTCTTTAAATTATTGACTTTCCTCTTCTTAATAATGCCTTTGCCCCACTGCGAGCGCCGTCTAGATTTTCTCCTGATTCGAACTGAATTATAATGAAACAAAACAAAACAAAAACTTTGAGATGCACAGGTACCCCTCAGTAAACAGACTAGGATACTAGAATACGGTGTGGTGTGTGAGGCAATCAAATGTGTTCACATTTCAAGGAAAAAAGCAAGCCGTCTATTGATTTCAATGTGAGCAAATTACAGATCCAAAGGACTTCTAGAAGTATAAGGAGTGAACACTCAGTCGTGTACACAATTCCTGCTCTAAACTATGAAAAGAGGAAGACTTGCTTGCCTTTCCTACTTAATGTATTTTATACATACCCGTTTGTAGGTAAAACACTAAAAGAAAGCAGCTGAGCAATGATGTAGAACTCAGTCGTTCTCATTTGGATAATGCACCCTCCAAAGACAGTTATCCTCATTTTCCCTTTTTAGAAGCTCAGCGATTTGAAATTGTTACACAACAAAACAAATGGAAATACAATCCATGGACTTGCAGAATAATACAGGTTGGAAGGGATATCAGGAAGTCTCTAGTCCAACTTACTACTCAAACCAGGGTGAGCTATGAGGGCAGAGCAGGTTGCTCAGGGCTTTATCCAGCCCTGCATTGGATAACCTCCACAGATGCAGACTATGCCACCTTCGCAGGCATCTCCTACCAATCCATAATTGTCACAACAGCAAAATGGCCTCTTCCCTGTATCCAGTCAGCACCTCTCACTCCAATTTATGTCCGTTGTCGATTCACATACATCTTCACTGCTTAAAATCAGCTAAAGCTCCTCAATCTTCCATTCATTCCCACCACTGTACTGAAGTTCACTGCATTAACAAAATGTGGTTTTAAGAAAATGAGGATCTATGTTTTAGACCCGGACCAATTTAGCAACCCTGTCTACACCAAAACCTCACAAACATCTGCATTTGTGCAAAGAGCCTGTAAGCTGAAAGGGAATCACAGCTCCTCAAACTGGCCTCATCACCAACGTCCTCCCCTCATTATGCAACTCAACTTGAAGCCACACGGTCACAAAATCCTTTTTTCCCCTCTGCATCCTTACTTTTATACTTTTCCTATTTCTTATGTTTACTTTCTGTGCCTTTGGAAAAATAATCACATAATGAACTTTTTTTCAGAAGAGGTATTCTTTTTAGTAACCTATTTGCAGTGAGATATAATAAGGCATCAATATAAAAAAGATTTTGGAGCATATATTTGCAATATGACCAGTAAATACAGAAGGAGGACCATTCAAATCTAATAATGTCATCAATGTCCTTTTCAAGAGCAGTAATATGACACAGCTCAGAAGACTAATGAAAAGATTAGGAAAAATGGGAACTTCTACATTCAAATTCAAGTAATGATGCAGACTGCTCATATTTTTGCAAAATTGCTGAAGTTGCAGCCAAGTGCTAATAATTGAAAATCGCAGCCAATAGAGATTAACAAATTTTCCTCCAGTTTGAAATGAACTCCTGGGTTGAGCACCTCCACAATGTCCTTGGTATTTGTAGGTTGCTTTGATTTATGGGATATTAAGTCCTAGATCTGTGTCTGCCAACCTCACACTGAGTTACAAACATCAGTGTTTATCAAGTCACTCTGAAGACACAAGCACTGTGCAGGTACAAGCGTTCAGAAATAAATTAGAGAAGAACAACTGTACCCCAGAATTTCCTCCCCACGAGTGGCATATGTAAGCAGGTAGTTTAACCACTACATTACGAATAAATCTTAACCTTTTAGTTTTCAAACCTATCTAAAGATACAGACACATTGCCATAAAAACACAGTCTCCCTTGGAGAGTGTATTTATAGTCACAAATAAACCTTACTGAGAACTGTGAGATTTGAGGGGAAAATCCCCTTTCTCCAGCTATTGTGTAGATTTAACGGCAGCTTCTACAGTCAGTTTAACTGTTTTAGTGATGACAAACTACAACCTACACATGTAACTTTTCAGGAGCTCATGTAATCTTCCCCTAGATTGTGCAAGAGATTTTCATTAACAACTGAAGCAGCAAATCTGAAACTAAACAGGGAAATACAAGTTTACAGACAAAAAAATTCCCCTATTAGGCAATGGGTTTAGCCTCAGGTCAACTCCAAAGATGGGTAAGTAAAAGAGAGGAGGGGAGTAAAACTCTTTTAAAGGAAATTTAATATGTCTTTAAACGCATAAATTACATTTTGAAAGTTGAAATTTTTAAAGATATGCTGGTTTTGGCTTTTTAGGTTGACTTTGCTCTAAGAGTCAGATATAATGTCAAATATATTTGACATTTATTAGGTCAATTAATTGTACTTTACATATGCCCATTTTACTAGTGCATCCATTTTGACCATCCTGCAAAGCTCTACCAGGGATGAGAACCCAAAATTTGCCTGAACACACAGGTACATTTCCAAAATTCCTAAGGGAAGGGAGAAATCACACTGAAGTAAAATGCAATTAATCCTGTATTATGCATTTCATTAAATGTCAAGTCTTCCTAAATGACAGTCACCAAGTCCAGCTGAACTCTTGCTTTCATGCAGCAGTATTTGAACATACATTGTGCACGTTGGTTTTTAGTGCTGTTTTTAATTAGGACAAAGCAACCACAGAAAGTGCTACAGATGTCCTCCCAGGAGTTTTGAGGTTTACACTACATCAAAACCAGTAAATGTAGGATATTTTTCAGCTACCTCATCAAAGTATGCAAATAAAGCAGAGCTTTGGTCGAAACATTGCTATTATTATAAAACTGATGTTATGTCACAATATTAAAAAATAAATAAATTGGTACCTACAACCAACCACAGAGACTTACAAATGAAGAACAGCATTTCATCACCAGATACTGCAGAACATGCCCTCCTAATATTTCACAGTACTTGTGCTGACAAAAGCAATAACCTAGCTACTTTCAGTTTTCACCCACATTTGGTCAACAGAATTCAGTTAATGCTAAAGTATTCCCATCCCAGACTCTCCCTTCTTGTTTTAAGGCAGTACCTGAGCCACCTAGACCTGTCAACAACAAGTGATCAACGCTTCAAAAATCCTCTTTCTTTTTGTCCATATACTTCTAATCAACTTTTTTCTCCTGTCATTCAGATAAAAGCCTTCCTGCTTTCAACCCCTTCCATCCCCACCACTGGAGCTTTGTCTCCTCAGACTTTCACAAACCCAATCAAATATCTCATTGGAATTTATTTAACACAAAACTGCCCACATCATTTTTGTGACCTCAGTGAGATTCTTAGTCCCCCAGCTAATAAATCTGAGCCCACTCACTGGTTTTCAGCTTGTTGATCGTATCAAAAGTAGACTTCTAGTCCTCACTTTTAAACTGCCCCTTCAAAATGACACCTCTTTGTTCTCAACTAGGATGCACTGTGCAAAGGAAAGTCTTTTGGGACAGGAGAAGGACACTTTTGTTCCAGATCCTTAGCACCCATAATATCGTTACACAGGTTTTTCTTTTATAAAGACAGCCAAGCCTCAAGGAAGAGAGAAAAGCTGAGCAAGGAACACAACATGTAAAAACAAAACCCACCACCAATCTGTCTTCCTGTCCTGCCCACTTCCCCCAGTAACGCTAAGGGAGTGGTACAAGCAGGAATGTTTAATGGAGCAAGGAACCATGAGACCAAATATAGAAGTCGGCACCAGATTTCATCATCAAGATTGATTGTCTCTGTATTTACTGGAAAGAAAAAGGCACAAGAATACAGACCTGAGAAGCTGTTATATGAGGCAGGAAAAAGTAAAATTTATCTCTGAATCCTGCAAGGCAGTTGAATATGACTCAAAAAGGAAGAAGGAGCTACCATAGGGTAAAACTGATGCAAAACTAAAGGGCTAATGGGCAGGAATTAATGGCTTAACGGACTGTTGCTAAAAAATAAAACCTAACCTGGAGTCCACTCTCCTCTACCTTAATGTTGATTTATAAGACTGTAAACTAGCAAGAGTAGAATCCCACTCTACTGATTTTATAGTCAGTATGATTTGTGACACATTCACAGAAGAAAAAACTTCTGAGTTAACTTTGTTAAAAAAAAAAGACGTATATACAATTGCAAGTTAATGCATTAACACCTTTTCAGTTATTCCTTTTAAAACTACTCATCTGAAATCTACCCATTGATACCCAGACTTTTGGCAGTATTTGTGCCAGAGGCAGTAGAAATACTATTGTCAGAGGAATCCAGCTTTATAGAACTGAGTTTCTATAACTCAAACTATTATAATACCAATTATTCACACATGAATACATTCACTTTCCTTCTGAATTGCTGAACTCTTCTCTCTATAATCTTCACATAACCTCTATAGATTTGCCAAGAGGATCCTCACTTCAGTTGTAGCTCCTTTCTCGTTTGCTTTTTTGTAAATCGCTATTCAGAATTTTTAATAACAATAAATACCTATTTGACCACGAGTCACACGTAACATTTCACTTAGGTTCACATGAAGTTGGCATCAAAACCAACCATTCCCCACTCTTTTTCCCCCTAAGCACCAAAGTGTATGCAGACAGCATTTCTAAAACGTGCTATGTAATACAATGTAATTACTCACTCAATAAAAAAATTACCCTACATTTCTAAGCAGCAGGTGGGGCTTCGCAACCCTTATACTCCTATATTGAGATACTTTAAGAGTCTGCTGAAAGATCCCCAGACTTAAGCCAGACAGCATGTCCCCCAGAGGTGGCCTCCCATGATTAAAAAGGGAGTTCTGTACTTACTGTGGAAGGACTAGTCCTCTAGGCAGAAGTAAAATGAAATCTGTAGTGGACTTTCAGAAATTCTCACCCACTGGTGGGTTCTACCTTAACATTCTCAAGTGAGATACAAGAAATAACAACAAAATCTTCTGGTGGAATAAACACCCTTACCTAGCAATGCACATCAACCCCATCCAGAACAGGGTGCAGTTCTTGGATACTAAAGAACAGTGATGGTCAAAAAACCCAAAACAATACGACCAAAAAAAATCTAAATCTTTCCCACATTCCTGAGGTATTTCTGCAAGATCTAGAGCTAAGTGTCACCTTTCTGTTTAGTATGGTCTCAGGAAAACAGATTTTTAAAAAAAAGGTACAGAAGCATCAAAGTTGAGGTGTTAAGGTACACACTGCTGCTGTCCTGCTGCAAATCCAGTAGTACAGGGACAGAACTGCAGACTATATAGAAATAAAGTTAACAGTTGGAAAAGGAAGCGGATATAATTAGAAGATTCAAAGATTGTCAGTCATTAACAAGCAAGTCTGCTTGCCTTAGTGTGGAGGAACTCTAATGAGAAGATGCAGCAGTCAAAGCAGGTACGTTTCTCTTGAAATCCCTGTAGTTTGAGTACTACAGTCTGGTGAGTGCGGCACAGCATCGGGGGAGGATAACAAGTTCACTCTACGCTGCAGAAAAGAAGACCCTTATACGCCTCTGCACTGCTAAAAAGTCCATGAGAGAACATGAATCCTCTTGTCATTAAATGATAAAACTCACATCCATCAGTCGATTCTCTGTTGTTACCTTTATTTCATGAAGAATTCCTGGGGATTAAAATCCAATGAAGATTCTCATGTCAAGCAAGATCACCGTGGATCTCGATTTTGCGGCTGCAGTATCATCAAGAACCACTTGAAGCAATGCACGTGTTTCAAGTTTTTCTTCCATGATCAAAAACCTAAACTTCTTTCTGATGTCTTGTGCGTAAAGTAGCTCAAAGCCTTGAGAGCAATTTACACCCTCTTATGCAGCATCCAGGATATCTATCTATCTGCCACAGTAATTTAGCTGCTTCCAGTAGCTCCACATCCCTTACCAAGGGGCACTGAATAGTCCACTTGAAAGTCTCTGGGGTTTTTAGTCACAAAGTCCCAAACTGCAGTCAGAGATAAGCAGCAAGAAAGAACAGAGCACAGTTCCACAATGGCTTAAAAAGCCAAATGAGGTGCCAGCTTCCACTCACAGACAAAGCCATTTCTCGCTCCAAAGCCAGCTATAGCATTTCCACTACCTCATTTGTGCCGGCACTACTGTTCCTGCAGTAAAACAGATAAGGGAACTAAATCCATCTGAAACGTTATATTTTTTTTTTCTGGGTTAGTTTTCAACATCTTCAGTTCCCCAACTGAGCTTTCCAACCCATGAATGATGGTGCTGGCCCAGGGGAGATGGTGGAAATATGCAACCAGTGAAAAGGCAAGACAGCAGCTTTAGGAGTAACGTGGAGTTTGACCAGCTTGAAGTGAACTAACCCCTAAGAGATATGGCATTTTCTTCACCTAGATGGAAGGTACTCAAGGCACAGACCTGAAAAATACATTTAAAAAACTGTATGCAACAACCTAACATATTTATGACCATCAGCAGCATCTATAACGGTTTATGTTATGTCAGCAAATACTTGAAGAATCTGGGCACTTCTACTCAACAAAGTGTCATCAAGTTCCGGAAGAGGAGACATTTCCAAAATAAAACCATCTTGGTTGCAGCATCACAGAATGCTAGTGGTTGGAAGAGACTTTTGGAGATCATCTAGTCCAACCCCACTGCCAAATCAGGTTCACCTAGAGCAGGCTGGACAGGAACGCATCCAGGCAGATTTGAATATCTGACTCTACCGCCTCTCTGAGCAGCCTGTTCCAGTGCCCTGGCACCCTCAAAGTAAAGTTTTTCTTGCGTTGAGATGGAATTTCCTGGGTTCCAGTTTGCACCCCCAGTTTGCATCCATTTTCTCCCCCTAGTCAACTCCTTTCCTATAATGCTCTCAACTCAAGCTCTTCCCAGTGTTTCTCACTTTCCCAGTATCTTCTGTTCCTCCCCACACTGGCTGAAGAGGACACACAATAGACATCTGAGGTGTGCATGCCATGTCTGCCCAATACAATGTTTTAAGTGATCAGCTGACAAGGCCAGGCAGAACAGCTAACTACCATTTTCAATCTGTAGCCTTTTCCTTCAGTAGATGCGTAGATTTATGATTTATCCAGCTAGCAATTTTCACAAAACCCGCAGGAATCTAATCTTTCAGCCCTCATGTCCTGTCAAATCTGTCTGAACCCAGCTACATGATTCAGAAGTCATTAGGGAAGCAGGGATGGACAGAGAGCACAGGTATTATTTTCTTGGGAAACTAAGCTAAAAATATAATCTACATGAAACCAGAGTAATTATGTTAGTAAAGTACATGACAAGACATTCATATAAGAAAATTAAAGAGAAAAATGAAGTCAAAAGAGAGGAGACAATCAGATTAATATCACCTGTGGAGATCAGTTTTAGACTTTCCACCTCTATAGATCTGCTCATTTTCCCTCTGCTGAGTAGATTTGTACAATAGCAACTCTAACAGCTATTTACATTTTCGGTACATTCAGCTGGCTCTTAAGGACTCCTGAGTGACACCTTCCCTGCTGCAAGACAGCCACGAACAAATGCAAGGTTCTCCTTCTCTTCCTAAGCAGAGAAGAGGCCCCCCTATCTAATTGAAATTACATTCAATAGAGTTTATGGCATTCATTTATATCACATATCAGAAAGGCTCAAGGCTGCTGACTGGCTTCTGTGTCAAGGAGGCAAAAATAAATTAAAAAGAAAAAAGAAAAAAGAAAACTGAAGTTAAGAAACTGGTAATAATCACAAGAAGGTAACAACTTCTGGAAACAGAAACTTTACACCAAGTCTTTAAACAATTTTGAAAAGGGAGGAAGGAGTAAGATATATCTGAAAGGTCTGAGAACTGTTTTTTTTTTTTACACCACTCGTGCATACCACTCTAAGGAAAAAAAAAAAAAGATATTTTAGAATAAGTCATAAAAAAAAACTTTTTAGAAAAAGGTTCTCTTTTTACCATGTTTATAAGAAAGGTGGCAATAATGCTTTCAGGAAAATCCCCTTAAGAAGGCTGAACAATCTTGCATTACTAAGTTAGGAGATGAATAACAAGAGAATACAAAATAGTCACTGATCAGGTAAATTGTAGGACCCTCTTTGCCCTCTGTCAGAGAAAAAGACATTTGATTGGTTTAAGGGGCAGATATTTAATAGTGATGAAAGAAAATTTCTTTACCACTAGATATCACTGAGTCCAAAAGTTTGATGGGATCCCAAAAAGGAACAGGCAGTCAGCATTTGTGACTGCTAAAAGGCATTTAAAATTTGAAGAATTACAAAGCCTGTGGGTTTTAAAAGAACTGTTAACCAACTCAGAATCAGCTGAGACGGTATTTCCTTCAAACTAAAGCATGCCAAAATAATTTTTATTTCTCAAATATTTGTGACTTCCTTTTAAAGCACCTGGTGGAAGCCTGCATCAGATAAAGGAGATCAAACTGCCCTCATCCAGGATGCCAACTCCTACACTGCCCAGAACAAAATGGTAAAGAAATAAAAAGAGACAGTTGTCTCAGCTCCAATGTCCTCTAAGGACAAAGGTGTCCTCCAATTCCAGAAAATCTTTTTTAATGGTGTTTGTCAAGTTCCAGTACTGGCCTCTATCTCAAGTGAGAATTAGTCCTAGTCAAATCCCTTTTCTGGAGAGCAGGAGGAGAAAGAAAACAGTAGCAAGTGTAGGATTTGTGACAAACCAGCAGCAGCTACTAGGATCTTAATGTTAGCGTCTGGGTGACTGTTAATATGCCAGCATCCAAAATCTGAATCCAAATTCAGAACTAGTCCAAAAGGCAGAAAATAGTTAAAACAATAAAAGCCATATGGCATCCGGTCTGCCACGTCCTTTGATAAGGCATTTCGGCAGTCGTGGGATCACGGACACTGCTGTAGAGGAGAGGTCAAAGAAGAGAGACCAAACAGATGAACATCAGACAAAGACTATGAATAAAACAGTTTCTGAGCAAGATTACAAACAAAAGATCTTTTCTTTCTAAAAATCTTTTTTAGAAATACCCCTGCCAAAACAAAACCTCCTTTCCATTATGAAGCAGAAACACATAGCTTTGTGTCAATATTATTTATTTCGGAACTAGATTTTCTGCAGCAGTTTTTTATATCTTTGCTTGATCTCCCTACAGTTCTCTCCGTAGACACCATTAATCACTTCAATTATTGGGAAAAGTTAGTGGTTTGTTTACTTCATATTTCATAAAATGACTTTTATATAAAACATACTTTAATACTTCACATAGCACAAAATATTTTAATTTTCTTATTTGCTCCAAATGCCATTTTCACAGCTATCATAGTCATCATATGGCATAAAAGATATCTTCTCTGTGAAGAAAAAATAAAATCTGCAGTCTATCACTACAACATATTATTAAATACTGCAAAAAAAAAAAAAGGTAAGAATGTAAAACCAAATCTTCCCCATACAGTTTATTTATATGTAACACTAAAGGAAGCAACCGCAAGACAGTAAAATAATATGCAACGTGCTCCATCTACTGTCAAAATAGAGCAGTGGGACAAAGTTTAACTATACAGCATCCCAATAATTAAAAAGATGCTAATGTTTTATGCACTGACGTGTATCTAAATGACTTGGCAATGATTAATTTACCAGACACACCAAACTGCACGTTGCTGATAGTTTCCTTTTCCACACATGTACATTCCAAGGCGAAACGAGCCCCTTCGCTTCGGTGCCCACTGACAAGAGGTAATGGGCACAGGTTGAAATACAACACATTCAATTAAAAAGCAAGAAAAATAAATTATTGTGAGAGTGGCAAAGCACTAGAAGAGGTTTCCCAGGTACGTTGTGGAGCCTCTGTTTTTGGAGATATTTAAAACACAGCTGGACACAGCCTCGAGCAACCAGCTCTGAGCAGGGGAATTAGACTAGATGATCTCCCGAGGTTCCTTCAACCACAGCAATTTTGTGATTCTATGCTCATACAACTACTTTTATCAGGCTTTTGACCTATGTCCTGTTCTAAATTCTCACCAAAACACTTGCCGTTTTCTCAAAATATGCAGCCAATATGGAAATATTTTAAAATTATCTGCGGCAGAACTCTCCCAAATGGATTTTCAGCAACTTCTAGCAATGCAATACTTCTAAAACTCATCTATACTGTGATATACCATCACAGTACACAGGTGTACCTTCAACAAGGGAAATGGAAGCTGCAGGTTAAATCTAACTTAGGAACACGTATCACCATGCCCTCAAATAGAACAAATATTTTGTGCCATAAAGTTTCATACAAAATACATAACCACAGAAAATAAGCCAGCACATGATAAATTAGCTCTCATTCTCCATTGTGGCAGTCCTGCACAGTAAATAGGGCTCTACACTGGGGAAGTCTGCTGCACTGTCTGTAGTCAACTCTGGTTTTAGAGAAGATGATGACAATTTCTTTTAGGGTTTCATAGTGTTTCATAGGAATTGACCTTTTACAGTATTTTAGAAAACAGCTACAAAACAAAGGTCCCAAATTAATGTATTCAGGAAAACAATATTACGATTAGATTATCTACAATTTATTAAGGAAAAAACCTAATTCAAGTTCACATAGCAGAAAAAATGTAAGATTTTCAGAATTATTAATTGGAAAGTACAATCCTGTGCAATTAAAATACACGAAACATTGTCTTGTTACTCTGCTTGTATAATGCTTTATAGTCTTAAAAAAAAAACAACTTAGTTTTTGACCATAAAAACATTTCCACTCTACCTCTAAAATCATCTCTGTTCAGAAATCCCCTCTCTAAAGTAGTTTCTTCCATTTATACAATCACAATCCGCCATATAATTTACTGCTATATGAGCTGCCCACAATCTGCTCTGTTCTGTTCTCACTTCACCCCTGCTCTTTCCTCCTAACACCCACCTAAGACTGCATCTCTTCCCAATTCCCAGTCTCTGAGTGTGCCCATGCACTACTTGAATCCCCTCTGCAGACTTCTGATTGCTCATCAATTCCTGGTTCTCTCTCTTGATTACTAGATGCATCGCATCCTTCCTGGACCTTTCCCAGACTAAGCCTTAAAAGGCACATTTTCATATGATCGTAGGCCCAAACACCCCCAAGCCTCAAATTTTCACCTAAATCCTAGCAGGAACAGAGCCTTAACGCTAGCTCTTTTTTTATTTACTCAGAGGAACACTGGCAGTTTCTTTTGGTCGACTGTCACTGCACCCACAGCATCAGGTGGAGAAGAAATTTGAGGTACCAGAGCTTCTTTTTATACAAGTCACCAGTAATGGCTCTTTCTCTTCCCAAGTGATGTCTGGCTTGGAGGTCTCTAAAGCCCACCGTCTGCTGCACAGCACACAGAGGCAGGAAAGTGCTCTGTGGATCAGCCAGACTCAGAATCTCCATCTTGGATTTCATAGGAAACTTAAAAAGATGAAATACTGAGAATTCCTTCCCTCCTCTCTCTGTTTTTGCACAAGCTGCCAAATGAATAAAGAACAGCTTGGATCCACATCATCAATTTATTATATAACAATTTATTCAAGCCATAACTCTGTTCAATTGACTTTAATTCCTTTAACGGAAGAAATTACAGCTTCAGGAAATAAAACCATACACCTCTAATTAATTAAACTATTTGACATCAACACTATCATTCATACAAACAACATTCATCTCTGGGCAGTTATCACCATGCCCAGAAAACTGTTTCTCACCAAGGAAAAGTACCATGAAGGAGAGCACGAAAACCAATGAAAATCTGTCAGCTCCAATTTATCAGTTTGCCTATTAAGCTATAATTGATAATGCTACTAATAATATATTAATCATGGATTGCACACCTCCAGCAGGAAAGCCATGCACAACTATCAGTATAACCCTCATAGTTACTTTCTCTTATAGTCTTTATGTTGTTTATAACCAAAATATCTGTTGTGTATTTACCCATTCTAATCAACTTACCTCTTGAAAATAATTAGCAGTGCCTCTGATTACCTACACCACAGTTAAAAAGCCACTCCTCAAAATTCTAGAAATTTCAGTCAATTAATTGGGCTAATCCAGTTGGGCTGCAGCGAGAGTATCTTAACATCCTCCAATAATGGGTACCGACTATTGAAAACCAGGTGCCATAAAGGGAAATAAAGTTAAATTTGCAATCTCTTTTCTAACTTTTAGCATGATACTGTACATATTGAAGATAGGAAGTGAGTAACTATAGCACATGTGAGAGTGTATGAAGCAGGGTGTAGGTACGTACCTGTGAATGCACATGCACAGAGTAAACAAATCTTAATGCTCATCAAACAGATAGAAGTGATTTTCTCATTAGATCAGTCGTCTTATACTTAAAGTAGTTTTTTTACAAATAAAATGTAATATTCATATTATATTAGAAAAACATTCTTTATCGCAAAACCAGAAATCCTGCTTCTTTACAACTTCTTGGGTGTTTTCAGGTAATCAGAAAAAGAGTACTGCCTAAAGTTTCATGTTTCACACCTAAAATTACTTCTGGAAATAATCAGTAAACAGCAGCAGCAACACATATGAAACGTTTGCCACTGAAAGCACCTTTGCTTTTGCCCAGTGATTACCCATGGTACTCACATGCACATTTATTGGCTGAGTTGGGCCACACCGCCATTGTGGGTTTCTGTTTGTTCCGAAACGCCTCTTCAACTCTGGCTTCTGTTTTCCGTACAGTGGAACCATGAGGATTTATTTGTTCTGCTGTTACCGATAAGCCTGCATACAGAAGATAACCATACCTATTTAAATAAACCAGGCTGCATAAAACCACTGAATTTCAAAAGAAACGTTAGAATACCATGCCGCAATAAGAACACATCAATTAATATTTAGCTGGACATCCGAAAGAAAGATTAAAATCAAGAATATTTGTTTTCTACTGACAAAATAACTTAGTGGTTGCACGGTCTTAAAACTGTCAGCTCTGATGGCTCAGAAAAATATGACTGTCTCTCACACTGGGGTCCCCAAAGATCGCACTCTTCTATCCATATTTCCTCTATAAAGCAAATTCTTATTGACAGTTTCAATTTTTCCTAATTTTAAACAGATGATTTAAAATAAGTGGCAATTCATAATGGCATAGTATGCCATATCAAAAAGAATATCTGAGTAAAAGCCTTGTATTGTCACCATGATCTATGTTATGTAAAACGGATCCATTTCAGAGTCAATATGAGCTCTCAGATTAAGAAAATGCAATTCTGCTTTTAAAAAAGTCTGTTTGCTTTCTGTAATGTAAGTTCATCTCAGCTTCTACTATTTCATAGGGTTTTTTTAAATTAAATTTTAAAAATGCACATTTTAAAGACATAAACGAATCTCTGAAGTTTCATATTTGTGAACTAGAATTTCCTGTCTATCCACTAAGACAGTCTTCAAAATGTCACATCGTGCCTCCAAGAGTAACCAGAGCCAAGCGACCAAGAGGTGACAAGAAGCTCTAAAATTGATGGAAGCAGAAATTAACAGATGCACAAAGGAACTCTCACCTAACAGTTAATAGTTACAGAAACAAAAGTTTCTAGGTGCCATTACAAATACTTTAAACTGCCTATCAAACATATTTCATTACTTAAAACATCCACTTCTACCTTGTTATCTCCTCACTTCAATGAGAAGTGGTAAATAACCTATTTTTTTTTGCTATTTTTTTTAATTTACCAGCTTAGAACTTGCTAACCATTCATTTACAGTCTTTCAAGAACAGCACCACATTTCAGTAATACAAGAACAAGAAATTCTAGTTTAAATTCTAGATAATAATTTTATTATACAGTTTATTACTCTGTAACACTGCAGTACTTCTTTCGAGATTGGTGCCCAATCTCAGTACTAAATAAACATGGCAGATCTGTCAAATAAAATAGAAAAAAATGTAGAAAAAAAAAGTGATGTAGAAAATACCTTCAATTTTCAAACTATGTAAGATTGCTAAATAACTTGCCAAGAGAAATTTGAAGAAAATGGATATAGAGCCTTTTAGCCTTAACCCTCATCTTCACTATCCTGGAAATAAATTAAGAGCTAATACATGGCACAATTCAGAAAATCAATGGCTTCTCAACTCAGTAAGGATTAAAAAGCCTACAGCACGTCACTTGTCTACCAGGCTCCCCTGCAATTCCAGACAGAAACACTTCATAATATTTCCCCAGAATCTATTAGAAGCTTCATGCAGATCAGCTTGTTCAATTCCATCCAAATTTCATGTTGAAATGCTGAAGTCTTTCCAAATGTAGCCAAGAAAATGTTGGCCAAGACGTAACTGAGGGACACGTTCTTCTTGTCAGAAGAGGAATTTCCTTTCTGATGGCCACAGCCACCCACTCTGACTCAACCTGGAACTGCAACACTATCTTGACCTCTTCTGAGAAGGTATTAATACAAGTTTTATAGTCAGTTCAAGAACTGTTAGTAGATTTGCATGATAAACCTGGACTTTTTTCCTCCCATAGTTCACTGTTTGAATTATTACCCTTCTTTCCCAAGAGTCCTGTTGGCAAACTAAGAATTTTAACGCTGGTAAGGCTTGAAGGTACGATCCTGTATCAAGCTGAGTCCAGACATACATGAAGAGAAACGTGGACACTGAGTGGGTTTTTTTGCCCCCATCACACTTTACATGTCCTAGTCCAGAACTTTTAAAGGGCGATGAAAAGGGAAACTGAGAGTACTTTGAGCTGAACAAAAGCCTGTTGTGCATCATACAATGAAGCACACTCACTGGAACTTCAGTCTAAACGTTCATTCAAGGCCTTGCTTGGACATCTCTTGTTGATATTAAAAAGAAGTACTTTAATTCCCCACCACTTTGTCTCCTACACTGGTCAAGCAACAAGGCTGGCTGCCCAATTCAGCATGATTTCATTGGGTAGCTCCACTCAGGCAAACAGCCTGGTATAAGCAACCACTCTTGCATTTAGGTAACCAGTTGCACAAAGCTTCTGGACAGCAAAAGACATAGTTTACACCACTTAAACAGTTTTCCCCAAGTATTTCCTCCTGAAACCTTCCATTATTTCAAAATATACTCTTATTATGAAGCAGAGGAGAAGGAGGAGGATCTGGGGATCCCTTCTATACCTGACCATCTGGTAAATAATCCAAAGAAGAAACCAGAAATCCCTTAATAACCCTGTGGCCAAAAGAAGAAAACACAAGTATGTGCCTTTGTATGCCTTGTCCAAAATGTTCCAAAACAGGATACATGTCGAAGTCCAGACCAGTAGAAGCACTGTGATTTTGCTGATCTGCTATCTTGCTGAGCATATTCTCTTGGGCAAAACAGGAGTAATGGCAAGGTTGACCAGCATTCACATCCCTTCCATCCATTACAGTGACCAGTGCCAAGACTATGTGCCTGAAGTGCCATCTTCTTGATGTTCTACACCACAATCTTTACAAACAACTCCTGATCCACGGATAGGACAATCCCTTGTGCTTGCCTTACAGCATGATGTTTCCTCAGACCCCAAGAGTCTGATATACTTTTCTTTGTTCATAATCAGTTAATCTAATACAACTTCTTCCATGCATTCCATACCTCCCGTCCTCGCTAATCCAGTAAGCCATCCTAGCCTTCCACACTCTGCAGCTGGATCAGCTGCAGAGCTTGTCTGTTCTTGAAATCATCACGATGTGGTTCCAAAAACATGAGCATCTTTGCAGTGTGATCTGTGACACTACAGGTTTCCATGCCAATGTGTAGAGCACGCTTTGAAACCTTGTGGCATGTGAGCTGTCACTCACAAACAACTGGTACTGCCAGTCACCTACCTATATCCCAAGGTCCACCAACCAGCATCTGACACCAATAATATCTTCTTCTTCTGATTTAAGGAGTTAATTGCATGACACCATCAGCCTTAATTACAACTTCTGAAAACCCACCTCTTTCAACAGAGTTTTCAGGTTTTGCCCCCAGAAATATATATTGCTTGGTCACTGCCACAAAGAGAAGGGCAGCGTTCCAGTTAGCTCTTGCGAGACTTGCAAGGAGGGACGTACAAGCTATATAGTCACTCTCTGTAACAAAAATCTCTTACAAACAGTTACTTTAACCTCGGAAGCAATAACCTTTAACAATCATGGGGGACTCATAATGGATAATTAACTGAGCATAGCTCTCAGTGTGACACTAAGGCCAGAATTGTGAATATTCTTATACTTCTAATAGAAAAGTACAGAGGAGAAATGAAGGCATTATATTAGCTCTATTCTACAACCACGGTGAATTACAATTGGTTCTCTTATCCGCAATTCAAGACACACACTGGAAGCTTGTGCAGAATTTAGACAAAAAAAAATGCATGACTGAATGGAAAAATAAAAGGAACTGTATCCATTTAAACCTGAAGAAGAGAAAGCCTACAGATACTTCCATAGTTCAAAGAAATTTATTAATAAATCTACTGAGAGAAGAATTTCAAGAACCGGCAGCTATAAATTAAGACCAGCCAAATTCAACCTATAAATCAATTAATGCAGTTTTTTTACCAAAGCACAAAGGCAAAGCAGGAAACAAGTTGCCAAGACAAAGCTGGAATTATTGAAATCAGTAATCCCTAAATCAGCATGAGATTTTGTTCTAATGCTATAGTCCAGGGATTTTCAACCTTTTCCAACTTTCAGTACTTTAAAAATTTTCTGTGGAGGAACAGAATCTTTCATGTAAACAGAGCCCTGCTGGGAATACGTTTGGGCTTTTGATTACCTTTTGTGGTCATCTTAGAAGCTGCCCACAGACTTGGAGGTCTAGGGACCACAAGTTGGAAACAGCTGCTCTAATTTAAACAAAAACTAAGTCACTGATGTCCTCTAATGTAGGGGGCTATAATTCCTGGTTCTGGACCATCAGATTGTCAACCTCGTGCTCCCCTCAATGTGGACGTCATAGTTTCTTAATCCAAAAAATTAACTGATTGTCACCAAAAGTACACCTGTGCACGTGCCAGGGTGAATTGAAAAGCCACTGTTTTAAATGCCACTCTCCCTAACCGTAACTGTTATTACACTGCATTACATACAGCTCTGGTTTCAACATGTCTTCAATAAGTACAGCAATCCCAACATTTACCCGTTCAACACGTTCTACAAGACTTTTTGTACCAAGGGGCAATGCATCCTTCTTTTGCAAAGAAGGATGGGGCCTTATCAGACCAGCTGGAAAAAGCAGACAAGTTTCAAGCTCAGTCACCTTTTAGCATGTACTGCCTGAGTCCAATATGGAAATATTCCATATTTCATCTTAAATTTAAATTTTTATATGGACATTTGTAAATTCTGCTTTCTGCCCCATATACGTTGTGTTATGATACAAGATGTTACATACCTCTTTTTCTTCTCGCTTCCTTAATTTCTTCACACATCTTATTAAATTCTGGATCCAGTTCAGCAGCAATGATAGCATGAGCAGTGTCCTTCAAAGTACAAGCTCTATGTCTGATTATTTTATCTAGAAAACAGGACAGTACGCTTGTTAACTTTATCACAATTATGTAAATTCTTTACCATTTCTATGTTGTTCTGTATTGTACATTACAACACTGACAGAAGTAACTGGGAAATACTACAAATGTATGAAAAAGTAGATGGATCAACACCACTGCATCCTCAAAAATCACAAACCAGGTATTTAAGACATAACAGGAGTTTTCAGAAGTACAAATTGTTACTTTACTTAATAGTAGCATTTATAAACAAATGCAAAAAGTAAGTGATGAACATAGCTAAATCAAGTTGCAATCCTTAGAAACTTGCTAGAACCAGCAGGTATACCAGTTTCTACAGACAAATCTACACAGTATAAGACATTACAGTGCAGAGAGTCCCAAAAGTAACAAGAGACTTGTCCAGGAATTAATTTACCCACTGGGGTCTAGGAACATTCATACAATTATATAGCCTGCAAAATCACACTGGATGTCTCCCAAATGTGCAAGGTAGACCCGGCTTGCTTATATTCCTCCCCCGTTCTTTTTTTAACCTTAAATTATTGCTTAATTTTCATTCAACAACTGCTAGAAAACTCAAAATTGTCCTAAAACAGATTACTTTATTGCTTATATTGAACAGCTACTTCTCATTCAGAAAAAATGGCAAGAAACAAGCCTCAAGTCTGCTACTTTTTCATTTTTATTTGGGGAACAGGACACAAAATATTGCCCACACTGGAAGCCTAAATGCAACTCATGAAAAAAACATTTTTCCAGAGAAGACGGGTTCCCATACCTTTGAAGCACACTGTTGAGATTTGAAAAGTAAATGCAACAAAATAAGTAAGCCCATATGTGGAGAAAATTGCCATCTAGAATGTTGCTTTTCTATCAAACCTACAATACTCATTGTTGGCTTTTAGCACAAACATATTTAATTTGTCAATTCATCCATACTGAATTACTTTTTCCAGTTGATGGAGGTACTTCAACAGGAAACATCAACATTAATGTCTACAACATATTATATAATTAGCAGACTTAATCTGTTCTAATAATCACTAAAGACAACAATTAAGAATATCAGTGAACATTTATTAAACAAGGATTATAATTCTAGACACAGCAAATTTTACAGCTGGAAAAACTGCTGAGTGAAAAAGAATATCTGGTATCCAGCTCAAATAAGCCCTACATATGTTTTCTGATGAAATCTACCGCCACTTAAATCAACTGGAAACTAGAAATTTTTATCCCCATATGTTTGTGAAGCATTATGTTTTATGATCACAAAAAAACCACACTGCATTCTTTGCAGATGTAATTTTGCAATACTAGAATTTAAAGTGTTGGTCAGATAATAAAGTTTAAGATGCCCTCGCACAAGAAAGAAAAAGGGGGAAAAAGAAGAAGAAAAAAGAAAAATTAAATCAGGATTATTGACTGAACTACTACTTTCCTCATATCCTATAATGGGCAAGACTTTCCCACAGACAGTGCTTCAAAGAGGCAAATACTATTACGTCTAACACACAATGCTTATGTTTCCATGTCTTTAAGAACACTTCCTGGTCAAACAATATAAGGGAAAGAAAAAAAAAAATCCACTATCTTACACTATAGCCTACTTGAATTTTTATAGCAAAGTACAAGGGAAAAAACCCAAACAAGCCAAACCCCAAAGAAGTCTGTTTTGAATATCTGTACTGCATATAAAGCCAGCTGGTCTGGTACTCCAACTGCCTTTCCAACTGAACAATGGGACAGAAGCAAGTACACTATGATTCTTCTGCGAATGCAAGTACAAAGCAGAGGTAAGCACATATGCCCAGCTTTAAAGAATGTGAACATTTATAGGTTAATATTCAAGTCAATGCATCTGAAGGCACGGAATGCTTACTCAGAACAGACCTGATGTGCTGTTTCAGCAGTGTATTTATACAATAGCTCAGGAAATCTTGCATGCCAGAAGAGCAATACATCATCAGTTGTTGACAATGCAGAGCACAGAACTATCGTTCATTACCTACTCAATGATGAGAAACTCCAATCCAAATCTTCACCTAGAAATAGCCAGATCCATTTCTCCCACCTCAGTCCTGATGACATGGAAAACCAAAATATCCCTATTTTGGTTCCCTACTTCTTAAAACTCTTTCTCTTTGGACAAGCTCAAAGAAAACTTCTGCCACTAAATGTTCCCCAAGCTGTCTTTGCTGCTTTATGTTTCTGCCACACCAAACCTGTGACCAGTGGTGTTTATGCTCCTGAGCAGAGCTGACCTTACAAGCCTGTAGTCCCACACCACCTGCACTGAAACTTCAAAAAACCTCTTCAGACTACATTTCCTAGAACGAAACAAGCAAGCCCATAGATGCGAAGGGCCTACAAATGAGAACAAAGGGTGTATATTAATGCCAATTTTCCCAAAAGCCCATCATTATGTCACAAATAGACGCCAGTCCCATGCAGGAGGTATGTCTCACAGTTCTCATCTCAACAGGCGCTCTTCAGAGACACTCAGGGTCCCAAGTGTCCATCAAGGCTTTGATTAGTTCACATCAATTACGCATTAGAAGTTCTCAAAAGCGTGTTACCAAGAACACAGAAAATCTTTTGCTGCGCATCATCCATGTCCTTTTTTTAGTTGTAAAACTAAAATGCATCATAAATTGAAGAAATAAAAGTTTATCTTCTACAGATATGAACCAGCACTGGGTTCAAAAGGCAATTTGAAACAAATGTAGATGTTTGACCAGACTATACTGTATCTAGTCCACACATAAGAACTTTGCAAAAGCCTCACAAAATCAAAAATTTGAGAAGCAAGAAAAATATAGAAAAATCAGGCTTTAACGTGGTAAAATGATTTCGCAAGATTTAATGAGAAACTTTTTAACACATATGACTGCACTTGCAGATGGACCCACATTTCCAAGTACCACTTCTATGAAATACAACTACATTAAAAGGGTGCTTTGTTGTTGTTGTTTTATTGACGAAGCTGCCAATAGAAAATCTTTCTTTTGGCAATGTACACAGTAAAGCGGCCCTAGCGCAGAGTACACAAGATGTTCTTTCCTTAGTTTTGGACATGAACAGCTTTTACATGCATTTCAATCTACAAATTCCATTTTAATTGAAAGCATCCCATCACACTTTGTCAAGACAATACCTTCTAATCTCTCTTAATCAGCTGCAACTGACTTCTTTGCCTGGTGATTTATCCTGTTCTATTTCTATCCCCTAATACATAGTTCTTAATTTCTGTGGGTGAATTTCATGTTCTAAGCTAATGTGGAAGTAACGCGGGCCACTGCCAGATTGCGTACAGCATTCTCTACAGAGCTCTCCAAATTATCTTGGGATTTTGTTGCGTATACAAAGTCTATTCACTGAAAAGAAGCTATCAAATTCAAAAAGGAACTACAAAACCTAATTTATTAGAAAGCAAATCTGAATGCTGTAGTTCTCCTGCTCTAACGATATCCCTCAGTGGACCACATGCCTCAGAACACTGAAAACACAGATCCTTAGGACTTGCTTATCCTAATTATCACACAGCATCCAGTTTATTTTAATGCCTGAACAATAACCAAATATATGACTAAATACCAGGCTTTCCAGTTTAGGCAGGCCAAAATGAAGCAGGTCCTTACCTCCAGGATCTTTGTCTGGATTGTACTCCAATGCATTGCTGCAGATCAGGTCAATGTCTGTTAGAAAATCCTTGGCTGTTAAGTAGTTGTGTTTATCAATTTTGGTTATTACTGTTGACAGGTCCATTGGCTCTTTGATAACTTCAAGGTAATCTGAAACCTATAAACAAACACCATACAGAAATGACACAAGGCCATCTGCGTTCTATTTAACATTGCCAATTTCACATCTTTATACTCTTACTTATTCCATATGCTTACCTCTAATACATCAATTAAACATTAACTAACAAACTTATGTTGAAAACAGAAGTTTTATCAGACTAAATAAAACACAGGACTTGCAAAGCTACTTTTTCTTCAGTAGCTCACCAATTTATCTTTCAAAATTAATTCAATGGTATTTTTGAGGCAAAACATTTTAACATAAATGTATTTTTAATTTTATCTAGATTTTTTTTTTATAGTGTTATAGCACTGTCTTGGGTTAGAAAAGCAAAATCCATCAGCCTAATTCAAAACCCTAGGAAAAACTAGGGAAGTTACATTTTGTTCACCTTGTAGGCAGAGTTCTCATTAAACTCAACAGTCAAATTATCAGCTTTTAAATATCTTCTATTGAATAGTTCTTTCAATCACTTGTTCAACAAAAAAAGGCAGATTGTATTGACTGAAGACATTAGACTGGCTGTACAGAAGGACAGTCTAAACAGAAAGCCCTGTGTCAGAGTTCACTATGAGCCCGACTCGTAACTAGAGATTTAACATCCACTAGGGTACACTAAAAGTATTTCATGTAATTAATGGTACCATAAGGGCCTCAAGCCTGATAGTCAAATGCATCAGCACAGCAGCTGTAGCAAAGTTCAGGAAAAAAATCTATGAAATTTTTTATTTACTTCCAATGAAAAAACCTATACTTGAATGTTTCAATGTGATTAAGATTATGATCAATTAAAAATATTGGCAGCCTCAGAAACAGTATTGTGTTTTTTCTTTTGAAATCACCCACATATGACGGCAGCTGCCAAAATACTGAAGACTTAAATATATATTCAGATCAAGCCATAATGCCTCCATAAGAATTTTTTTTTAAATAAAGTATCTGTAGACATCCATACAAAAATACATTACAACATAAACTAGCGTTAATGCATTACTTCAGTGGTCAGCAGTCTGTCACCTAATCCCTTAAATACACACATTGAACTTTATGACGAAAATTGAAAATGGCAAAAAGTCCCTTGTTGTCTCCCTTTATGGGAACACGATGATAACTGGTTCAGTAATCAGAAAGCCAAGCCATGGGCTTTCTTTTCATTGCTGCTGAATTAGTCAGGAAAATCCTTGAGTTATCAGATTGCAGCATCCTCTGCAACGCAAGTAGGAGTGGAACAAACTTATCACATTTTCTAATGAAGTCAAGCAGACAGGCTCCTCTAGAAAAGGATAGTCCTGTTCTTAAATGCACCAAGTGGATGGGAAAGGATTACATTTAATTTTTAGTGATGTGATATATTAGCAGCGGTTTTGGCAAGTCTTTAAATAACAAATTCACATTTCGATTCTCTCCATCTGCAAAACGAGGATGGTAATTTGTTCTTACTTTATGTGCCCTTTAGCCCTCAAGTTCTTTGGGGAAAGGAACAGCCTTTACTATGAGTATGTAGAGTTTCCTACAATAATGAACCTCCCAAGCAGTTCCATAATAAAAATCAAAGTTACTGCTCAGACCATGCTCATGCTGTAAGTTGCCACGTTAAAGAGCTCTCGTCAGCCTTTCAAAACCAGTCAGCTACACAGCACTATGGAAAGAAAGGACCACATGGGCCTACAAAAGATGCCTATTCTACCCTGTATTGAATTTGTTCTGCAAATCTGCTTTTTCACAATGCTGTACTTCTCATGTCCCATATTCACCTCCTAATCATTCATTCTCTTTTCTTCAGAAGCAATAAAACATATTTATTTTTAATTAGCGAGTTTGCAAAGCTTGCAGTGGGCCAGCGTCTGATCTCAAAGTCAGACCGAACATAATCCATTTCATATAGCAGCACCCAAAAATAGATTTGCAGATCGAACTGTCTCATCAGTTAGGTGTGCACACTCCATAATCGACCAGTTAATGCCTTATAATGTGCTACCATTTGTGATTAATGGCATCCACAAGCATTACTGCTGAAATTATTCAACAATACTATTAATGCTGAATACATTAGAGAACACAGATCACTTTCCCAATATTATCATGTCTATGATTACAATGTTGTAAAAGCTTTTATTAAAGAATTATATTTATGGTTTGAAATATTTCAAGAGCACTGGTAGGGATAGGAGTGGTGGCATTTTTAAATGCTGGTTTCAGTAATAAAATTGAACTAAACATGTAAGATTTTTCAATAGGTCACTGCTATAGCCAAAAAAACATGCTCCAACTCCTCACATCAGATCATGAGGCTGTGACTATCTCACCAGCTAAAAGCCAGCATTTTAGATTGGAAAGGTCACAGATCAAACATCTATTTCTCTTATTAATGCATCCGTTTCCTTTTTTTAATATATATTCTTTTTCTAATAGTTTCAACTTCATTGTTTGCACATTACTGAAACAAGACCTCTTCAATATCCACCGGTTTGCTGAAGATGTTAAAGCGTTTGTCTGTGGCCAGCCTCTTGGTAACATCCCTGAGAAACAACCGCAGCTCTCTCAACGTGTTCTCCTCCTGGTCCTCCATCCGCTGCTTTTCTGCTTCCGACAGCTCCCGGGCTGGGCAGGGCAGTGCAAGAGGAAGAACTTCCAGAGCACGAAGAGCTAGGGAAAAAAACAAGACGTCAGACAATGGAAATATTAACAAAACAGCAGCTCTTGGGAATAGGCAACTCCAAATTTCATTATATATTTAATCTGCCTCATTGATCTAACCATCTCTGCATCCTTAACCCCACAGCTTCCCGATTTCCAAAACTGGTAACTGCAACCCACAAAATTTTTCTGGGTATTGATTAACACTGTCAAATGTTATTTACACTAACTGTCATTTACTCAAACCTTTTTAAAAAGTAAAACATCACAGAAAAAAACATTCAGATCACATTATTATTGGTTTACTGTAACTTAGTTTACCAGCCTGTTTCCTTCTTGGTGGGGGCATTGCTGCCTCATCAAGAATTAAACCTTTGAAAAATCGCCATCTGTCTTCTTCGCTTGGTCTTTGAATATAAAAAACCTCTTCATACTGGATTCTGAAAATACATTTCACCTAAAAAAAAAACAAAACAATGATCATAAGAAAATTGAGCCCTCACTCAAACATACATGGTTAATGACCACGTTAAAACACTAGTTACAAACTTTACAAAATTGGCCACAGGAGAGAAGACAGTAAACTCCACCCCAAGCTGTGTACACAGCCTAGGGAAAACAAGTACTTGTATTCTCACTGAATTTTCTGTAGTAACTAAACTTGCAGTATGCCGTGATCTTAACAGTGGCCACCTCTACAGTGAAAGATAAGAAAGGGCAGGATAAAAAAAAAAATATAAGAGAAAACGTTGAGGAGAAAAACAGGAACTTCCCTCCCCCATCCTGAACCTCAGAGGATGTAAAGCTACAGGTTAAGCCTTTAGACTAAATCTGCATTTAATTACGCTGGAGTAATTTGTCAAAATGAACAACTGACAAAATGAACAATTTTGTCTTCTCAGCAAAGCAGCTTGGAGATCATGAAAATCGGTATTATGGATGTACATCCCTCATTACAGAAAATTAGAATCATTTAATTAATATTATATTTTCAGTTCGACATACTTTTAAGTTAGAAAACCAGTGCAAAACAGAGTATTTTTACATAATCAGAACCTTCTGAAGAGCACACAGCTCCCTAACAACGCTTCCTTCCACAGGAAACTTACCTCTTCAGGTAATTCACTGTACATGGACTCAGAGGTAGACAGTAGAAATATAGGGGAGAAAGATGGTATGTCTTGCAGCAAAGTTAGAAAAGTAGCTCTCACAGTTTCACTGACAGCTTCCCACCAATCACCAATATGAGGCATGTAAACAATACTTGGTACTGTTCTTCGAGCTTCGCGAAAGATCTAATTAAAAGAAACAGTGGTATTTAAACTAAGAAAGTAATTATCATCACTTGTGAGTAATAAAATTCTTGTGGAATAGGAAATGACTCAAGTTTGTGGCATTTTATATACAAATGTTCCAGCAAAACAAAATTATCTAATGACAAAGGCTTTCTCAACAACTGTTTGTCACCGTTAGCTGCATCAATTATTTTATGTCAATGTGCCATGGAGAGTACAAAACAACTACTTGTCATCCGTGTTTTAAAAACTTGCTTAAACTGAACAATCAAGATGAAAATTAAACTGGTTTGCAACCCATGCAAAACGCACCACAAACTGCTTCGAAACCTAAAACATTTAAAACCAAGCAATTGAACCCAGAACTACAGCACAGCAATTCATACACAAGCTAATAAAATGAAAATCTGGAACAAGATTAATCTTACTTGACATTAGGTGTGTGACTGAAGGGGCAAGCTAAAAAATGTAATTACTCTCACCAGTCAGCAGAGAGACCTCAATCACCCTCTAGAGACTCCTTTCTTTTCAACATGAAAATAGAAGGAGCCTATGAAAACCTGGCTTTTTAAGTTGCATTCCAGTTAGCTGCCTTTATATGGATTCAACAAATCTGTTCCAGAATGACATAATTTACTCATTACAAGAGAATCTGAAATGTCACCTGTGCACACGACTCTTCAGGCGTTTTGGCACTGACTGAATAAAGTGCTGGCAAATCTAGCCTGTGGACAGAGAATTTTTCAAGAGTGTGCAATAGTGCTGGAGCAAGGTGCGAAGTCTGACCCGAACCCCTCTCTCCAGATAGCAGTAATCTTGGTCTGTAAGAGGTTGGCTGGTGATAAGCTGACCTGCAGCAAAACAAGTTACAAAATAGAATTAACAAGCTGTTGTTATCAATGGATTGATATATATACTAAGATATTTCTTTTAGAATCCAAAAGGCCTTCAGTAATAGGTAAGTTTCCGACAATAGCCTTTAAAAATTCAACTAACTCCAGTATACCTCAACACTACGCCAAGTCTCAAGAACTCGAGCTTTGTCTGTTCTTTGACCTCAAAACAATTTAATTCAAACTCATCTGTGCAAAGCTTTACGCATATTAAATTCACAAACACTTTAATTATAACCAGTTCATTTAAAACCAATTCCTCCATGATATAAAGAGACTTAATGGACTTTCAGTGAATATATCAATTTAATCCTGTCTAGTTCAGTCCTAACTACCAAAACATCTCTACCTCTCCAGGTCAATTCATTCATCCCTTAAAGTGCTACCCAACATTTCAATGCTTTAGTTATTTAAGAAATAGGATCTGAAGTAAGATTGAATAAAATCACTATTCATCTTCTATTCTAACATATTTATACACTTCTAGACAGAAAAAAGATTTTGAAGGGAGAACTGCAAAGGTGAACTTATTTTTTGCTTTTGCTGTTGAGAAGAAACCCTATGGAATCCATACAAGGATTTCTGGGGTTTTGTGTTAGTTTGTTTTGGGAGATTTTGCCCCATTTTGCGGACAAGTGGACATGAAGAGAGAACACTAGGTTCTTCCAATAAAGGTCTTTTCCTTTTATAGAAAATTTATTATGAAACAAGAAAGTTTTAAAATTAATTTGCATTTTCTCTCATGAAGGCATTTCTATCTGCACATCAATCAGCTCGGGCAGTGAAACAAGACTGGCTGGTTTTACTCCAGGTTCAACGTTTTGTAACAGCTATGAACATTGCTGACCTTTGGCTTTTCGTGCTGGTGGTGGTGGTCACACACACAGATAGCAACCAAAAATGCTCAGAAAGGTAGATTCAGGGAGGCTGACATCATTTAGAAAAATAAGTACACTCTTCAAGATTATTTCATATACACACACCAATGTTTCGGTTTTGAGTTCCCCCTCCTGCCCTCACAACAAAAACTGAACTTTGGCATTAAAGTACTTGACTATATACCTCAAACTATTTGTATTTAAATTCTTATTTTTCAGCTTAGATTTCCATAAATGCTGTGCTGGCATCACTCTTTAGCACAAAACTTTTAGCAGTTTTCCACAAGATGGCTCTACTAAACAGTACTAGTGCTGAACAGTTTTCCGAATTTTGCTTCCTTTATTTAGCAAATTCAGAATGCAGAACCCACCACACAAAGTAGCCTAAAACTATTCTTAAAACAAAGCAAAGAAATGTTAGCTTATTATTGTTAATTATTATAGCCAGTCCAATTTATACAGGAAAGACTCATCCAAATTTCACACACGCTTTCTAAATTCCCATTTCCCAAAACTTTCTAGGAAAAACAATGAAAAAAAGGTATTAGAAATCCTACTGCATTAATTATATAATATTATATGATTATATAATCATATATATATAATATACGATTACATATCCCAAAAAAGGCAAATGTCTCCAAAATATTCCTAAATACCTCTCCTTCCAGTTCTTAATCTTTCAAATCAAAATGGCTTTTTAAAATTAAGAATTGCTGTTAATATCCTTACTTCTAAGTGACACCTGTCTGTTGCAAATATTTCTGATTACTGTGTCTAGGATGTGGCCTTTCCTAAGACCATTCACATATCCAAAACTCTTGTTCATACACTTACATGTTTGCATTACAGAACATCATTCCCACCACAAAGCAAAAAAATCACCTTTATTACCTCTCCTGATGTAAGAATTTCACTATTTTATTTATCTGGTTATACGCATGCAGAAAAACACTCACATTGTAAAATGAAGGTAGGGTTTATGTATAGCAGCTGATGACTGTTTCTTTGGTGATCCTGAGTGACAGCTCGTCTCAAAAATTGATGAAGCATTCTCATCTTCACTATCATCTAATATTAGACTTGGTACATCTGTTCCAAGAAATATATTAATTAGAACCTTATCACTTCTAAGTACACACACAACAAATAAGAAAAGATATTACAATTTTCTTCATCTAGATTATAATACGTTTTCAAATGTAGAAAAAAAAATTGGTTAAAACTGTCTAAATATCAGAACACAGTATAATAAGTACTTACTGCTTCAAAACCCAAAACAAATTAAAGATTGTAGAAGTCTAATCATGATTAGAATTTATTTTTTTAAAACATCAAGCAGAACAAGTTCACAAATACAACAAATGTTTAACTTGTTTTTATTTCACAGCTAGAGCTTTTTCAAGAATAAAGTTATAAAATCTGTAATTCCTCAGACTATATAGAATTTTGTACTTATTTATTTGTTCTAAGTGCCTAAATTTTAAAAGGTACACTTCTTTCAAACTTATTCTCAGCACGACTACCTAAACAATGTATGTTTATGAAGAATTGTTTTGCACCCTCTGATAACCTGCCAAAGAATATCAAACTACTGTTTGTCAAAATCAGTTCAATTCATTCCATGTTCATATACTAAACCTTCACCTACTTTAATTCCTTTGTTAATGTAGTAGCTTAACGAACTGAAGTACTTTCTGTATAGGCTTTCAGAAACAAAAAGCTAAAGGACTGATTGCATTCAAAAGACACACTGCAGGGACAAACAACTGCAAAAAATAAATCGGGCATTAAACCAAAACAACCAGTGGACAGTTGAAAATCAGGTACAGCTAAATTAGCTATCAGAGCTGCAACAGGATTAAGAGTAGGTTGCTGTGATTTGACAATGGGAAATAAACAGCTCCAAGATCTTTATTTCCCCCAGGAAAGGAGTTCAGTTGATGTTATTCTACGCAAGCCACTCGTTCTCATTCCCAAAGAGAAATCAGTCTGCAACAACGGGATGGAAATGGTCACAGCCACTCAGCTGTACAGTAAGAGTGGTGCAGAGACCAGGTCTCCTGAGGAACAGAATGCTCTGCCACGGATGGGTGGCATTTCCGAGAGCAGCCCAGAGTCACTGCAGCACACTGCTGTGGAGGGCAACCACCAGGCATCCTAACAGAAGCTCAAGTTGGCCACAGCCACCTAGGAAAATGGACCACCGTGAAATGAAAGTGTGAGATCTAAGGGTTACTTCTCAAATAAACAATTCACTGTATGATTTGCCCGATTTAGATGAAGCCATGGCACAGGTCCCGCTACACTGATCAAACCACCACCACAGGACAAAGGCACTAACTTCAAGGCAGCGTTAAGTGTTGGACAGTGATGCCATCCAAGAGCCAGGCATCTAGACATACGTGCCCAGGAAAAATTGGTAAGAGACAACAAAGGTTCCCTTGGTTGGTTGGCTGTGTGATACAAGAAACTGGATTCAGAGTAGGCTGGGCAGGAATAATATTCTGCTGGTACGATGGGACGAGGACGCGTCACCTCCCTTGGCAAGGCATGATGCAGTCACACACCTGACAATCACTTCTCAGGGGGCAAAGATTAAAAAGGTTGCAGACCCCAGCCAGTGGCCAAAAGCTAGTACACAGAGGTAAAAGCAGAACAGAAGCTGCTGGACATTTAGCTCTGGGCAAGGACAGAGGCCTTCAAAACAACCAGACACAGACTGGCTTCTCTAACTGCTCGCTGCAGTCCCTACGCAGGCCTAATTTCTGCTCTACCAAATGCAGACCATCAGTAATTTCTATGCCCATGCACTGGTCACGGTGTTTGCTTCATACAATATATAATCATTAAAAACCCATCTTTTAATCCTTCTGTGGCACCCTTTGCTTGAGCATCTGATTCACAGAATTACGAGGAAGAGAAATCATGAGTGAACTGCAGACAGGTAGGAAAATAGATTTGCAGATTGTAAGCACACCAGTAAGCATCTGCCATATACCTGAAAATAAACACATACCTTCAGAAAAACTGAAGCCCTAGTGTGCAATCTACATTTACACTCAAAATCACCCTACATGAATGTGGATTTTGCTGTTTTTTAACACAGATTAAACTCATTACTCAATATTTTCTTAGGTTTAAGGGGGTAAGGAAAACTAAGGTAGAGAGGAAACTTCAAAAGAAATCTTACCTCTTACATCTTCAAAATTGATTATCTACAAATATTTAAAAGTAGCCATAGCAGCAGAATTATCTAGTAAAACTACTATTTAAGTCAATGAATGCTTCCAAACTCACTTTGTTAGCAATAATAAGCAGTAATAAATAGGAATGTAAAGAATGGAACCAAAGAAAATATTCTGACCTGGACCTTTACAACAGAGACACCTAACTCAATTCTTCAACAATAATGACAATCTTCAAATTAGGCATTACCAACAGGTTAACAGTGTAAGAGAGAGACTTAAGCATCTTAAACAACTTTGGCTGCAAGAACCTAATATGATCGAGGGAGCCTAATATGATCTAAGTGCAGCTGCAAACCAGCTCACTTCCCCCTACCCACCACCACATGCTCCTGGGCCCCATCTCGTGCCAACTCTGACACTTGTTAAAACCTCCAGCTATCCCACAGTCAGCAGAAAACTAACCCGACAAAAATACATCATTTTTGGATGAGTTTTCTGGCTAAAATGTTTTAACAAAGGGCCTGACATACTAAAGTAAGTGCAAGGGATGGAGCAAAAACGCACAGCTGGGCTGGAGGAACTGCAGCAGCCAGTACAAGGATTGGCTTAAGCTGCCTGAGCTGCATTCTCTGAAAGTGTGCTCTGGAATAGGAATTGAAAGAAAGTCATGGCTTTCACAGATTTGCTTTAACTTGAAAATAGCCCAGTCTTAATCACACACACAGCCACAAGCACAGTTTTCACAGGATGGGGGGGATCCCAGATAAAAACAGAAGAAAACAGTATGCCAGAATAAGTAGGTATCAAACCCAAGATAACTTGTTCAATATTTAAACTTCCAAGCAATAACTATTAAAATGTGTCTCAGAGAACAGCTGGGTAAAAAAAAAAAACAAACCAGAACCATTGACTCACTGCCAGTCAAAACAGACACATTCCTCCTTATTCCCTGCTTCCTCAATGCACTCCCATCACTCCCATTGCAGCAGGGTTCTGGCGTACATCTGACCCCTTAGTGACTTGGTTTTACTCACTAATTTGGCAAAAAACTAACTTGACAAATCAGCAAATAGTTCTCCACTTGCTAAATCAGCAGAATCCACTCGGAGGATCCGGAGCGCATCAGGCCTGCTCAAGGGGAGAGAAGCCTCAGGACTTCCTCGTTGACCAGTAAAGACCATTACACAGGGTGAGGTATCTGGGCTCAACCAGTCTCACCCGCTGAGCTTGCGAGGTCCCCACAGCACTCCTTTGCTGCCTGCCACTGCACCATCAGCAAGCAAAGGATTGGGGACAGGCAAACAACACTCAGGACAGAAGCACAAATTTCAGGCCCTAACATGCTGAGCAACAGTGTTCGCTCTTCTCTTTTGTTCCACCATATGATTATGCCCCATTATTTCCTGTATTTAAACTGTAAATTACTTGGGGGTCCTTTTTTTTAAGAGATGGCACTCACACCTATGGGTACCTGGTCTACATAGGTCAGTTTATTAAATTCCACAGCAACAGAATCAGCAAAAATAATTAAACATCCGAGCAAACTGTATTTATGTTCTACATAACACCGAACTAAATAGCATCAGTTTTAAGGCTAGCATTAGAAATATTTCCAAACCAAAACAGCTTTTGCAAAAAAAAAAACAAAAAAAAAAACAAACCAAACCTTCAACCCACATACCTTCACTTTTGTCACCCTGGCTAAATTCAGCATGAGGAAACACTTTGTGTAAAACCTCGAGCAGTTTAGTGAAGGTACGTTCCAACAGTGGTCTGATCACAGGAGATAACGCGTGTCCTGAAGATGTCACGGCACGTTGGGAAGCAGGCACAATATTCTGCATCGCATGGTAAAAATCCTGCGCGCTGAGAACTACCGAAGAAACGTCCAGCTGGAGTTTCTGACTGCTCACGTAAATCTGGGGATAGCGTCGTCTCAGGGCAATCAAGGCAGCCTCAGTGCAAAGTGCTTTTATGTCAGCTCCACAGTACCCTAGTGCACACAAAAACAAAAATATCTGCCATGAAATAGCATTGCTGTGCTACATGTATTTCAAACACGCCCCAAACGATCAGTAATTCTTAATTGTCAAAGTCCAGAAAGCATCTGCCACAAGGTATCAGGTCATAATCCAGTGATAGCGTTGTGTACCAAGAAATTATGTACAGGTATATTGAATATAGTAAGAAATCAATTCCGCACCGAGGTTAGAATGAGCTACATTTTCACTATATAGTGTGATATATAGTGTATTTTCAGCCCAGGGTTATAAGTCTGTCATCGCTCATTCTTTTTCCTTAATATCGTCTAAAGTATGTCTGTAATTTTAACAGGCTACCCCCTCTCCTCCTTTTTTACTTTACTATCGCTACGTGAATATTTTTTAATAGCAAAGTAATTTGTTATACTGGATGAACATCAATGACTTTAAAGTTTTACAGACTGAGAAAATGAACAGTATAAAGAAAAATATTTCATGAGTAAAATATGGAAGAGATATGGACTCTTGGAAAAAAGTGAGCTTTTACTGTCAAGAAAAATGTTTCAGACTTTTTAGACTTTCGTAATTTTGCTAATATAACTGAAATAGTAGAACAACTATTAAAAAGCATTAGTATTTTAATTCAGCCTAGCTTCTAAATAGGTAGCTACCTGTAATTGCTTAATCATCATTACTGAAAAACACAGATCTGATAATTATGAAATAGTGAGAGACTGAATTACCTCTGTGTCTCTTTGCAGTACTAATGCTTTGGGGGTTTTCCCCAGAGCTAGAAATTAGATTTCAAATTTTTCCATATCTCTCAGCAAGAGACATTAATATGCCATCATATTTTGTAGCACCATAGCTCCATCTTTCAAAAAAAGTAAAACATTATTCCAGTAGGAAAACTCTTTTAGAGAATTATAGTCGCTACAGGAAAATGTGTTGTACCGAGGTATCGCCACATAAAAGTTCATGGTCTCGCAACAAAGTGTTTATAGAAGCTAATTAATCAATTCTTCAGTTAAATTATTCTCGATCAACTTTTTTTTAACCAGACTTCCTCCTTCCCACCAGGTCTTGCACCATTTGCACTTTTTCTATGCTATTTTTGTATCGGTCTTTTGGCAGCACCAAAGACCTTCCCAACACTGAAGCCTGCCTTCTTTCTCTCTTCATCCTCTGATGAGGATTCTGTTGCCACACATATTTTTACAATATCCATACAGCAACAAGCAACAAAGCTGATTCCATAAACAGTGTTGAAAAATAAAAAAGGAAGCAATTAATACGGGAGATATCATTTCCATCCCCATCTTTCAGATATATAAATTGGGAGGATAATAATAAAAGACAGAAACTTTTAAGCTATAAAGATGACTTAAATTGGCCAAGGCGTCAAATTCCACCCAAGTTTCTCATACCTACTTGAAAATAATTTTTTAAAAGCAAAAGAAAATCCAGAGGGAAGATCACCATAAATATCAGACTCCTCCTGCAACTTTTAAACTGAGCTTTCCATTTATAAAAAGGTTAGTAGAAATAATGGTGTAAACTTGATGAGCACACACTATGAATGACTGTTATCTAAAAGGTATATAGTAATTCACATTCACAAGTTGAAACCTTGAAACAAATACACGTGACATTTGAAATATGTTCAAATACATCCACTATATTAGTCAACAGGCAACTAATTGTTTTCAGCACAAAGGTTATTTTTTTTTTTTCTAACTAATCCCCATCATGAAATCAAAACCATGCAGGCACACTGCATCAACCATGTAAACCCAGGAGGCAGTAGCTACAAGTACATCAGCTTTTTCCTCTAAATTCTTCTTTGTTCTTTCAATATCAGGTATCACATTCCCATATAAATTGGTCCATTCCTCATCTAACAAGCATACCGGACTATACAATTTGGCTGGGGGGGCACTAAATCAAAGCTTAAATCCAAGACGTGCTAGAGATACGTAGCACCCTGAATGCCTGTCACCTTAAAAACTAGTTTAGCATCTTCATGACAAAAGATTCAGCAGCTCAGTAGCTATATCCTTTCCAATTTTTCTATTAATAAATGCTGTAATATCACTTTCTAACAGTCATTTTAATCACCGCTTGTACATCTCCGAAGAATTGCAAAATTAGGAAATAATAGCCTGTAGCCTATTTTTAAAATTAAATTCTCAGGTGATCAGATACACAATTAGTCTCCATTTCTACTTTTCATTTCTCAGGAGCAATTACATTTGAAGAGTAATAATTGGTGTCTCTTTTTGAGGGACTCTCTTGTGCATACTGTACATCCATTTCAGTGACAGGAAAACTGCAAAAATCCTGTATCTTGCAAAACGTTAAAGCGCTTTTTATTTGTAAGAAGTAAATGCACGCTGATTAAGAGGAAGAAAAACAAGAGTAAAGTACTGTCAAAGCAAAATAAAATGTATCATGCCAACAGTAAACAACCTGAATTTATTTTTGCCCAAATTGACACTATAATATAAAACCAAGGTTCCGTGCATTTGCTTCCATTTTTGAAGCATCTCACAGAGGATGTTCAATTTGGCAGACAAAATGTACTGGAACACCTCAGCTTAGCACAAAACAAGAATTCTTGTCAAGTAGCCCATTTTGTTCTACCCATCACCACCGCACTCTGCTGAACATTTGTGAAGTACAACTTCTCAAGAGGAGGACAGCAAACAAGCAGATCCTCATGCAGGTTTTCAAAGAAAGCATTTTGATTATTGAAATTGTTAAGTCATATTCTTCCGCTTCTACTGTGCAGAATTATGCCCTCTTTAAAATTTCTTCTGCCTAAAATTGCCCCAAAATCTACAACAAACAGCTACTGAGCGAGGTCAAATGTTCAGGTGAACAATCTTGACCACTTTTTAAAGTTTACATCACGTTAACTCTTGACAATTCCTAAAATGGACTGCGGGGAAAGCAAGTTAGCAGACAACTCAGCGTGATGACAGAAATGAAAAATAACTATTATGGGTGTTTTTTCTTTTTTTAAAAAAAGTGACAAATATGAACACTAATGCCAAAACTTCCCCTGCCATCATTACATTATGATGGGGGAAAAAAAAAAAAAAAATCTAACAAGACATCATTTTGTCACAAAATGCCACAATAAGCACAGAATATTTTAAATAAACATCTTGAGAACGACGGCTTCTCTATAATTCTATTTAGCATTATTTAAATAACCCTTATTACAATGTAAAAATGTCAACTGCAAGATGACAGATGGAAGAATTCACACTTTTTCAGTTGCTGTTATGTTTTGTTTCCTACACAACTGAGTTCACGGGTAACAGTCTCTATCTACAGAAAGATCTCATTCAGAACAATGAAGTAAGAACAAGAGGTAAGAAAAGACTTCTGAAGTTCAGGATAGCTAGGGCTCATCTCCAGCACATAGTTCTATGCAGGAAAAAACATAATTACTCAAATTTATTGAAGGTACTAATAAGACATTAGTGTGTGGTCTCCATGCTCTCCCCAAGCTGCTTCCCTTTGCCTCGCACACACTGCAGTTGTGCGGTCACATTCAGTGAAGCAGGTTCTTTAATTCTCACATACACAGAAATCTCCTAAAATGTATGTAAATCCCTAACACCTGGGACAAAAAATAAAAAAAAAAAATAAAATAAAAAAAAAATCAACGCTCAGGAAATAACCTATTTTTTGCAAGTCCTGGGGCTTTTTCCTTCTAGTTTCTTTATAACTACACTTCTAGATCTTAAAAAAAAAATAAAATATCTGACTCGCACCTACACCTGCTTCCCCAAAGTCATCTACTTTGGTACAATTTCAGCAGTTTTCTTCATTAGAAATTTTCATCATGCACTCGTAGCTAAGTGATGCCAAGTTTGCTGGACTGGAGAGAGGTATAAACCATGCTGTGCAAAAAGCCCGTGGAGCCCAGGCAGCTTTTATTTGGGGAACAGGGAGTCATTTTTGGGGGGGTTTTGTTTGTTTGTATTTAAAGAAAACCTGCCCACAAGAGGAAACAGCAGAGCAGTATATACTGTATTAATGTGACAAGTGCACCAAGCAGTCCCATGTGCAATGGTCACAAAGCATCTGGAGAGGCTCTTTAAATAATTAGTTGCTGCAGATTTCACTTCTAGAAACGAGGAGGCCATTTCAAGACGAAGAAGATAAACACGTCTTACTTCGGCTGCTTTAAAAAGTCTTGTAATAGTCAAAAAAGGTTTTAATCTTGGATGTATGGAAATTCCAAGATACAGAATGGAGACAATCGAGTGCACAGTAACTGGACAGTAGGAAAGCCAAAGAAAAGAGAAAAGGGTGTTTCTTTTTGTTAGCTGACTTTTCCACAGAACTGACAGGCTTTATTGAGCACAAAGAACATCTTCCAGTCAAACCTACAAATGGCCTTCCCTACACTCTGAAATTTTAAAACGCATAATTGTGTTCTCAACACAAAAACATGGTGAATTTTCAAACAAGTGGGGTTTATCCCATCTATTCCCCTCTCTCCCACTAAGCAGCACCACGTCTTTGCACAACTCAAGCAGAATTTACATGAAATGGGTTTGGCACATGCTGTCTTACACCCGGCAAAGCTTAAACTGGAGTTTGCTGGATAGTTATGGTTTCTCCTCACCAGAAGATGTTGAGGTCTTTGTGCATCAAAAGCGGAGGGATGCTGCTTCGATGATAGATGTCCCTGTGGATGAAGAGGATAATTCGGATGTACTGTAGCTGACTGAATGGACTGATGTTCAATTTAAAGTTCTTATTTCTCTGATGATGGATTCCAATGGACAGATATTTGAGAATGTCCTTTTTCTGAGAACTTCAGTGCTTCTCCAAGCAGATGACTGACAGAGGATGCATCTTTGCATGACAAATTGTCGAGAAGAGTTTGTGGTGTGTGTTTTAGGGTCATTTCCTCTGTTAAATTCACTAGAACATATTTGGGTTTATTTCTGATTAGCTTTTAAGCAGCAGGTTTACCTTGAACAACCATCCTCCATTCAGTACAGCAGGTCTTTGGGTGCTCCAAAGGTATATCTAATGTACTCATGGCGTGGTGCTTTTTTTTTTTTGCCCCCTGCCTATATCTACACTTTGGGGTTGTTCTGTGCTGACAATCTCAGAAAAATTTCATCTCTAGAAAGGCTGGTTAGTTTGTTGGATTTCTGTCAGAGGAGAGCATGCCAGTCAGTGAAAATGAAAAAAAAAAAAAAACCACCGAAACAAAACTCCCAAAAAACCCCAAAACCAAGTACTGATCTTTTTTTCCTTCCATAAGTAGAAAAACCCCATCTTCCTATCTCTTCTGTAATATACTAATTTAATGGGAAGTCTACCTAAAGACTCCAATTCCCACTTCATTTTGCTTCTCTTTGAGGGTATGCATCCTATATAAGGCCAGTGATGTTACAGAAAGGAAACATGATTGTATTTTCAAATGACTACTAGCTATTCATTCTGTGTTTTAGTAAGACAGAAGCATATTTTGTTATTACAAAAAAAGAATTTTGTTGAAAGTACAGAAGCTTAGAAAGGTAAAAATAATAAAACATCCTGCCGATACATTTAACATACTTTCAGAGTTTTACACAGAAGAAAAGGCATCTATAGTAAAAATATTGACATCAAAACACTCACCAACACATTTTTCAGCTAGTTCTCCTAAGAAAGGATCTGACAATTTGGGGTTCCAATCCCTGGTATGGATTTGTAAAATGTGCTTTCGTGCCTGATTCAAAAAAAGAAGAAGAAAAAAAGGAAAAAAAAACCCAGAGATCAAAATTAGCAAGCAAAACCAAATGTCATAATATTTTAGACAGAAATACTATTTATTCACATGAGTAAAAAATTATTTTACCTGTTCTTGACACGTCACCAGAGACACATTAAAGGAGAACACAGTACTCAAAAGTCTCTCAAGAGCAAAGGTTTTCCCTTCTTTTTTAATTTCATATATAAGCAGTAATTTTTTTTCAGTATGCCAGTTACACATTTTAATTGCTGTTTAATCAACAACATTATTATACATGAACTGATCAAAACTAATGTTCTAGTAGGAATTATCATAATTTTATCATTTAATTTTTAATTGCTGCACCTATGATTAACAGCTTCTACTGTCAAATGCCTCAGCAATTTATTTATTTATTGCTGAGAAGCATAGTACACCCACATGAATTCCAAAAATATTTCATTTTAAAATTCCATAGAATACATATATCAATATGCAAAGTAAATTTAAGTATAAATTAATGAAATATTATGGCTGAGTTTACAGAAGCCTAGAACATGGAACTGAAACGTTCCTATTGCCATTATAATAACATTTGACTTTGCATGTACAACTTTTAGGTGCTTAGCAGTCTACATAATAAAAAAGTTATTTTCTCTTCCCACAACTTCCAAAATCCCAATCATTACGGCTCATTATACAAATCTATACAAAATCGGAGTCTTTAGATAGAGCAACTCAGTTTAATGCGAACAATTTACCTCTCTGTTTACATTCTGAAGATTTGAAGTTCAATACAACTTTATGTATACCATTGATTTGTTTTCACTAAAAACGTCTTCATAAAATTAAAACATTCTTACAATTAAAAATGCATATTGTTATTTCATAAGCTTGTTTGTCAGGCATTCAAACGTTTAATATACTAGAAAAAATTATTAAGTGTCCTTTGTAAGTTCTACCTTTTGATCAGGCAAGTTGAAAAGAAATTCCCTGTCAAAGCGACCAGGTCTCCTGAGTGCAGGATCTATAGAATCCAGTCTGTTTGTAGCACCAATTACAACTATTTCACCTCTATTATCCAGTCCATCCATGAGGGCAAGAAGAGTCGACACTATAGAGCTAAAAGAGAGTTTTCAAAAAAAGAATGCATAGAGAACACTGCAAGAATGTTTACTTTTACATTCATAATTTCAAAGAAAAAAAGCTAAGTTTAAAAAAAAAACATGGCATAACTTCCAAGTCTCAAAGCAAGAAGGACCCTTTTGAGACAATCTATACTGTACTTAATATTATGACTCCAGTAAGGATTACATCAAATTCAAACTTCCTCCTTTAAAAGTTTTGGGCACTGTGTGCTCAGGAAGCCATTTACTACAGCTCTGAAAAGTTCTCTTCCATTACCAGTATGTGCATCATCCTGTTTAGAGCAACCGTAGCACCAGGCAGAGGAAAGGTGCACCAAGAGAAAGCCACACATTCCCAAAACCTTCCAGTCTGCTGGCCCCAAAATTTCCCTTCTCTCTCCCTCAGTTGAGTGCATGGAGAGATACAAATGTCCCCCTATATAAAGTGGAGGATACAAGTGCACTGCCACAAAAAGTGCAGCAAAACCGAGACTAAATGAAGCCCGGAAAAATTTCAGCCAGCAGTAGACTTTGTAGAGACAGGTTTTTAAAAAATGACACAACAGCAACTCAAGATAAGTTTGCACATCACTCTATCCAGAATTAAAAGGATAAGAGTTTCCCGTTCATTCACAGAACATTCAATTCATCATTTTAATTATTATTTTTTTTTTCAACTGCTTATTCTATCGGGCTGGTAACAGACTGACTGTTTACAGTATGAAACCAGCAACCAAAAGAAAGGCTGTGGAAACCTTGAAGTTAATGATGTGGCTGAAGAGTAATCTCCACCACAATTCGATTCCCAGTAAATTACAGCCTCTCTGAAGAACTGAGAAAATGACTTGACACCAAAAAAACTCAACAATCTTACACTTTCTAGTGTAAGTAGCAAAGCAAAAGTAGAAACCTTTCTTGAGAACTGAGTAAAATTACACTTAAGAGTTTATCAAGATAATGTAGTATATACCAAGATAATGGTAGCATATGAGAAATATTACCTGTGAATCTGATCTTGTCTACTAGAACGAACTGGAGCCAAGCCATCTATTTCATCAAAAAAGATTATAGACGGTCTCATCAAGTATGCCTGGTATGCAAAACAAAAAATTGAATTCACTGTTAATTCATAATTACTGAATTCATATCCACCAACACTGAAAACAGTTGGGTTTTATTACAAAGCATTAACATGCTAAACTAGCACATACACTGAGACACCTTTGTTAAAAAGTGTACAGTCTGAAAAGAAAACTGCATTTTCAACCACAGTCCTGTTTCAGACAAAGAAAAAAAAGACTGCATTTTCCTTTCAATAAGCAAGATGGCACCAGTGTATCAGTTTTACTGTGTGCTGGAGAGATTAAAGACAAACTGAGACACTTTACACTTAGTCACAGAAAACAGTATTTTATCTTCCCATAATCTGTTTGTTTAGACATGTGTCTGAAAACAGCTTCTGTTTCAGGAACTGCATTTCAGTGCTTTATGTGACTCTCTCCTGTCCATCATCTTCCAAGTCAAATAAGGACACCAAAATATACACAGCTGATGCAATCCTGCATCCTGCTCCATGTAGCATTTATCTTGAACATACCAGTCAAACTCAAAGTCACTGATTTACTATTTTTTTTCAATTTTTACCAAAACTACTTTGTCTGCTTCATTAACGGACAAGCCATGTCACTTCTTCCTCTCAGTTTAAAGAGCAAGAACAATGTTGTCACCATTACTCTATTTTATCATCTAAATATATAACTTGGACAAATCCTGCCCAATCTAAGACAATTCACAGTTATTTAGTTTCAAGTGCAAATAAATTTGGCTGTTGAAAACACAACAAACAACATACAGAGAAATTGTAGGAAAAAATATGTATTTTTTTCTAACCTGATCAAAAAGGAGTCGAAGCTGACGTTCAGATTCACCAACCCACTTACTGAGACAGTCTGCTCCTTTCCTCATAAAGAAAGCCACCTTTTTGTCTCCTTGACTGCATTCATTAGCTAGAGCTCTAGCTACCAAGGTTTTACCTGTTCCAGGAGGACCATAGAATAAACAGCCCCTGAAGATAAATGGATCAACACAGTCACAAACTTATTTTACGTCTCCTGAAAAACTCCAAGTCAAATTTTATAATGAAGACAGGGAGCCTGGAGAAGAAAGACTTTAAGTTCTAGTATTATTATTTAGTGTACTCAACATGACTTCATAAAATCTAAGTTTGTTTTATGCTTTCAAATCAGTAAATCTTTGCTTTCTAGAGAACATTAATCAAAGGCATATTAAGCTTCTAAAAGATTGTTTTACAGTAGTTAAATATCCCCTCAAATATTAAATCTTAGCCAACACTTGAGTCAGTGTTTGCTACTTCTTTGAAGAGATGTACTTCCTTTAAATGACAGAAATATCCCCAAATTTTCAATTTACTTAGATTATGTGTACCCATATAAATCACACACCAAAATGCCTGATTAATAAATATTAAAATCATAACATAACATCATTGAGATTACTTTTATAAAAGAAACATCAGCATTTAGTCTGATTTAGTAAAATACTCGATAACATAATGGGAAAAAAGGACAAGGTACTACTAAATAGAACACTTGAGAATTCTTTCTTTGACCAAATCACAAAGTTTACCTTCCTGCCACAAGAAAAATAAACTAGATTTTTGTAACTCTTCATCCCACTTATTACATTCTAATAGACAAGTGGGGTAGCAAACATGTAAGTCTATTTGAACTGTAAACACTTGAGGGAAAGAATCAATCTTCTATGTGTTTTCAAGTGAAGCATTCTCAAGAGCTTAATAAAATAAAATACATCAAGAAGAGTAAATACACCTACCTTGGTGGCTGAATTTTGAATTTTTCAAATATTTCTGGATAGAGAAGAGGAAACACTACCATTTCCTTAAGCGCAAGGATATGATGGCTCAATCCCCCTATACTATCAAAACGCACCTTAGGGAAAAAAAAAAAAAAAGAGCAAAATAAAGCATGTTTTGTAATAGCTTTCCACAAAAGTACCTTTGTTTATTTTATAACAGCTCTGAAAACAAATTACAAAAAACATTGCATTTATCAACAGGAGTTCCCTGCATTGTGAAAGTGTTCAGCTCTAGGAATAATTCAGCAGCTTCTGCACAACACACACCATAAGCTACTGTGCATCCTTGTTTCTGAATAAGCACATGGCTCACACTGAGTTAACCAACCCAGGTGGTCAGTGCTTGTGATTTCTGCACTGCTCCGCATATCCCAGTTTCCACCACTACAAGTAATCAAAAACTGACTGTAAACAAAGAAATACAGTTGAGCAAATGATATCTTGGTTTATTTACAATATGTATGCAGCCTGTTGATTAGCTACAGGACAAAAGTAAGTCCTTTGTAGCCCAAAGGAATAAAGAGACAACAGCTTTGGAAAAAAAAAAAATCAAAAAAGATCAGTGAACTTATTATGGATTTACTTCAATTCTAATGAGAGGCTGTTGTGAATTCTGGTTATGTGTAATTGGGAGAAGAAGAATAAAATGTTTTAACAAAACCTACCGATTTATCAACAATCATAGGGTCAACATCAGCCAAACTTGCCCCAACTTTGACACGTTCTCGCAGGATTCCACTAGCTAAGTCTTCTGCTCTAAAGTTTAAAGGCAGGCACCTGTTCAACAAAAATAAAACAAAGCCACCAAGTAAATATTGTTCTGACTATTTTGCTGGAATGGGAAGAACCAATAGATTAAAAGCCTAAAGAGACAACCTTCCTGGACTGATAATGTAACCAGAACAAACATTTTTATTTGGGAATTATTCTTGTCTAGCTGGAAGTTCCTTAAACATAAAGACAATTTTATGCTTCTATACAGATACTTAGAATCATAGAATCGTCTAGGTTGGAAGAGACCCTTGGGATCATCGAGTCCAACCATCTACCCTACTCTACAAAGTCCTCCCCTACACCATGTCCCTTAGCACTGCATCTAAACGGCCCTTAAACACAGCCAGGGATGGTGACTCCACCACCTCCCTGGGCAGCCTGTTCCAATGCCCGACCACTCTTTCGGTGAAAAATTCCTTCCTAATGTTCAATCTAAACCTCCCCTGTTGGAGCTTGAAGCCGTTCCCTCTCGTTCTGTCACTAATTACCTGCGAGAAGAGACCAGCACCAACCTCTCTACAGTGTCCTTTCACGAAGTTGTAGAGAGTGATGAGGTCTCCCCTCAGCCTCCTCTTCCTCATACTAAACAGCCCCAACTCCCTCAGCCACTCCTCATACGATTTGTTTTCCAGCCCCCTCACCAGCTTCGTTGCCCTCCTCTGCACTCGCTCCAGCACCTCGAGATCTCTCTTGTATTGAGGTGCCCAAAACTGGACACAATACTCGAGGTGTGGCCTCACCAGTGCTGAGTACAGGGGCACAATCACCTCCCTACTTCTGCTGGTCACACTATTTTTGATACAAGCCAGAGTGCCATTGGCTTTCTTGGCCACCTGGGCACACTGCCGGCTCATATTCAGCCGTTTGTCAACTAGAACCCTCAGGTCTCTTTCTCCCAGGCAGCTCCAGCCACACTTCCCCGAGCCTGTAGCGCTGCAGGGGGTTGTTGTGGCCCAAGTGCAGGACCTTGCACTTGCCCTTGTTGAAACTCATTCTATTGGCATTGGCCCAGTGATCCAATCTATCTAGATCCTCTTGCAAAGCTTCCCTATCCTCTTGGGAGTCAACACTCCTGCTTAACTTGGTGTCATCTGCAAACTTGCTGATGTTACACCTTATGTCCTTATCGAGATCGTCAAAAAAGACGCTAAACAGAAATGGTCCCAACACTGAGCCCTAGCTCCCCCTAGCAGGGACCTGTTTCCATTCCCCTTCCTCCCTGGGATCCCCTTCTACTGCTGGGTGAGAAGAAGGGGGAGAGTCCTCTGCTCTATGTGAGGCCTCAACATGATCAGCATGTTCCCTTACTCCCAGGGAGTGGGCACAACAGTCCATCTCCCTCTCGCACTCCCTTTCCACTTCCTCCTTCAGCTCAATCACCAGGCTGAGGAGATCATTCACCTGTTCACATCTGACACAGGTGTTGTCCTCACTACTCTCCATGGCAATGGCCAGGCCCCAGCACTCCTTGCAGCCAGAGGCCTGGACACCTACATGTTTGCGTGGGGCCTCTGTCTGGGTGCCCACGGCTTTCTTAATAAGAGTTTTTGACCTGGTTCTAACCATAGCTGGACATCTGCAAGCAAGAGACAACAGAATGGTCAGTTAGAATGAACGTGCTAGTTGTCTGTTTAATAGAGAAACAGAACTTACCGTGTACAAAGGCAGAGGCGCAGAAACCTGCTGCACGGCCTCGACCTCGAGGAGGAGGCTTTGCCCTGTGCCTAAAAAAGCCCCCAAAAGAGCTTCTCGCCGGCCTTTTTAGCTACAGATCCCTTCACCCAGCGCAGTCTTACCTGTCCTCGAGTCGGTCTCAGTCTGGAGAACCAGGCTGAACTGACTATTGTGATTAAACACAAAAGAAACAACGTTGACCAAAAGAACAGGACGCTCTCCACTGGCAGTGATGAACATTGGGAGTACAAGTGAACTAACTGGGATCAAGTAACACCAAGAATAAAAACCTATTTTAACTGATGGAAGTTATTTGTCTGATAACTCAACTGAATCAGATATTCTTATCTTTCTATCTTTTTATCACTATTGTTAATTATCTACTCATAAGACTTCAAAATTTATGTTAATATATAACCAGCAATCTTCTTACACTGTGTCTGCAGGTAACCACTGGCGGAATCAAAAAACCTCTGCAGAACTGACAAGACATTATAGAATAGTTCTGCTTTTTTCTGCTGAATAATAAAAAACAAAAGCCTCCTAAAGACCAAGGATGTTTTCATACCTATTTCTTGCTCTGGCCATGCTTTTAGATTTTCTTCTTTCAAAACGTTCTTCATCTGAAGAGGTTGTATCACTGCTGTGAATCGCATGCTTCTTTCTCCTATTGAAGTAGCAAAATAAACATAAAACTCAGTCCATTTTGCAGTAGAACAGCATGTTTTGTTTCTTTTATAAAAATAAAACTGAAGCAGCACGTACAGTACTCTTCTGCAAATTTTAGTTTTATTAATTAGGCATCAAAATAATCTAGGAGGGGAACAGCATCTTTTACTGTCACAGGAATATCCAATTTCAACATTAACTTTCAACATTACTAGAACAGTAGACCCCCATTAAGATACGTGGTCCTGTCCACGTTACCTCAGCAAGTATGATCGAGTATGCGATCAATAAGCTGCTGAAGTTCATCAGGCAGCAACTGGAATTAGGAAAGGCTCCAACCACTTTAGCCACCTCCAACATACCAGAATAATCAAGATCTCCTTAGTCAAATTCATGCTTCCCTTTAAATATTCTTTGAGAAACTTCCATACTTCCTAAAGCATATGGTCTCTTTTTATGAGGTCATTAATTCTGAACAGCAGAACCGTTTCACAAAGCGCTCGTACGGCAGTTTGACTTCTGCTCTGAATCTAAGTATAAATACTACTCAGTCTGCATAAACCACTTCTTATTTTAGTATGACAGTATTTCAGAAAACTGAGTATTTCAGAAACATTTGAGAAAGTACCTTACATCTTCTGTACAAAAAGGTGTTCAGTTTTAAAAAAGTTGGCTCTTTTTTGCATGAAGTAGTAAAAATCCTTGTATTTTTAGTGAATATATTGAGCTGCATCTTTTGTATTAACATGATACTGCACTGATCAGCTGTTTTTTGCCAAAGGATAACATGGTCAATCAGTTTTACTGTTTGATGAGCAAAAATTAGATATATTTAAAAGCATATCAAAGAGAGTATCATGCAATTAGGAAGAACTTTTATGACAGCGTCCTGTCAAGAAAGGAAAAACTGACAGTGGAGCAATGAGCATGTTAGAACTGAAGGGATGCTTCACACTCTTTATATCTTACTAGCAAGCACAAGTCCTGAGATTGCCCAAAAAAATGTCATATGCACTTTAAGATCCAAAAATAAGCTCTTCAAAATTACATGTTTTTATTTATATTACAAATAAACTTGTAGAATCGTAAGATGCTGCTATTATTTATTTTTCATATTTTCACTATGCCATTAAATTGAGTAGTAAGACAAGAGTTTCAGCTGAGACTTTGTTTACTCAGATTCTGTTCATGGACAGATTTATTTTTTAGAAGTTTTGAGAAAGTTTATTTCTTTTTAAAATATATTAACCTCTGAAATTTGAACTGGAAGAAACCAAAAAACATTATCCTGATTTGTTTATTTTTGTAGAACAGAAAGGGGATATTTGTGAAAGCACTGCATTGGATTAAAACACTAAACATACACCTTTATAGCAAAAGCCACGGTGTGCAACAGCAACTCTCCCTGCAGTACTGCAGCACACCTGTTTCCAGTCTGTTTATCACAAAGCTTCTACTGGTATTCTGAAGTGCTCTGAAATACATCTTGGTATGCTGATCAGGTTCTGAACCTAAAATACAACTCACGACCCACACACAGGCGTGAACCAACTGTTACAACTCACTCCAGAATGTTTGGCAAATGAAAAGCTAACAGAAAAGTACTCAGGAAAAGCAAACAACTGTGTACCAAAAGACTGACATTTACCTGATATGGCTTCTTCTCGCAGGAGATCTGTGAATATCAAACAGTGTATTCTCCCTCTTTTTTTGATGAGCTGGCACTGAGTAAGAGAAGGTACAGGTTTGTAACATTAATTACAAAAGAATAATAAAGTAATTTAAATGCAGCGCAAAAGTGTTTGATTATTATTGCTTTACCAATTTATCACTGGTTTCTCTGAATGCTCAAATTAAGAAAAGAACTGGCAGGGTGAAGGGAATTAAAACCTTTTATGCTTTATTTCCCTACTGCCATACTTGGCTTGATACAGTCATGGGAATTCCATCCTCAGCCTCCTCAAATCATCACAGCTATGGCCATCATGGCACAGAATGTAATTCATCCAGGGAACTAGCATTATTGGTTTATTTGCAGGATATGAAACTCCATACAGAAACCTCTTCACAGCTGGTAATATGGGATGTCTTTAAATTTCTCTTAAATAACCCACAGCATTTCTCTACCACAATCTTAATTTCCAAGCTGCCTTAAGGTAGCACACCACATACACCACTGTAACCTAAACCAAACGTGCACAGAGTACATTATTTTAAACCAAGTATTAACAGGTTCAAAATTAATAGACACTATGCTGAATCCTGCATGGATCCCTGATGGTTATGTCCTGTGAGGACACAGGACATAGGACGCAGGGTTTGTCTAGTTTGGAAAAAAGGAGGCTGAGGGGCGACCTCATTACTCTCTACAGCTTCCTGAGGAGGGGACATGGAGAGGGAGGTGCTGAGCTCTTCTCCCTGAGATCCAGTGATCGGACACATGGGAGTGGTTCAAAGCCGCATCAGGGGAGGTTCAGACTGGACATTAGGAAACATTTGTTTACCAAAAGGGTGATCAAACACTGGAACAGGCTTCCTAGAGAGGTGGTCAATGTCCCAAGGCTGTCAGTGTTTAAGAGGCATTTGGACAACACCCTTAATAACATGCTTTAACTTTTGGTCAGCCCTGAAGCGGCCAGACAGTTGGGCTGGATGATCATTGTAGGTCCCTTCCAACTGAAATAGTCTATTCTAAGTTTTTCATCTAGGCAAAAAGTTTCAAAATTGTTGCTGTGCAATTTATCTACAGTTACGAATTAGGCTTACCACTCAAGAAGAGAAGTGGGCATAACAGTAACAATTTTTTCTATGCAAGTTCTTAGACTGTTTTCTGAATTCAACTTCTTTCAACTATTTCTTGACCTAAATCCTGTCCACCTCCAACCCTGAGCCCAGCACATGGAAGTACTTGCAAAGTTCAATGAGGCAGCACTAGCAATGCCACCACCATTGGCATATTGAAAATTTGTGTCTCAATGGTTGTATTCACAACAGAAACAGAGGTGAGATGAAAGTCACTGAGTGCTGCACAGGAACTCTGTTAGGGATCAGGAGCAGTCATCCAACTTCTCCCTTCCTACACCCATGGTATTAATGAAGGTCAGTAGAGCAGAACTGCATGAGGACCGTCTAGTTCCTCACCTATCGGAGGGGCCTGGTATCTTTCAACAGTTTTTCTCTGTCTGAGATTATATGGCCGATCATTTTCTTCTCCCTCAGCTTCTTCTACCTCTATATCTCCATCTTCTTCCTGAGATTCTGTCAGGGGAGAAAAAAATATTTTCAGAACACTTCTACTTGATGCCAGAGCTATCCTTCATCCTAAAAATAAATTGTAATGGACACCGAGAATCATTCCCTTCTTATTAATTTACGCTAATTGTCAAATCACTGGAAATTTGACGACCAAGATAAATTTACAGCACATTGTCAAATTTCCTTCTAGTTTCCCACAGAAGGTTCTGGAAAAGCAACAGAAAGAAAAATAGATGTAGTCAAATTAGTTTTAGTTGTAAAGTACTTAACATATCACTTCTGAACTATCTTTCTCCTTCAGTAATTATCCTTCAAATTAAGAATAATGCCTTTCTTCTCTTTTCCCATTGGGGCCTCAGAAAATCAAGCATTTGACATGGTATGAAAATAAGTACAACTTTACGATTCACAGTATCGTTTTTGCACAAAGCAAATAAACAAGTGTAAAACTACCACCAGGGTCCATTTATTAACATGGACAGAAGTTCTGATCCTGTATCTCAGAATTAGGCCTGCATTCTTATTAATTGGGAAAGACCATCCCTCTAATAGCAGTTTCAGTTCAAAACCAAGACACACTACGCTGAACCCTGTATGGATCCCTGAAGTCTGAGTCTGATTTCTCAAGGAAGCCAAGCATGCTCTTGATCATGGCAAAGTTAACCAGAATCCCTTCTTTCTGAATACTTTTCGAACCTACTGGCCAGTTTCATCCACATTTTTAAAAGAAGGTAGACTTTAAAATACAGTTGTATGCCTTCTAAAATTCAATACATGGATAGAAAACAGAGACTTTGATTAGTACCTTCCCCAGAGGAAGGACACAAAACTGACTATTCTTTCTGGTAACTGCCACCGAGCATATAAGAAATACCAAGTCAGTTAGAATGCACATAGTTGTAGACTACACGCATCACATCCTGGCTTCCACCAGAGGACTGTTACAGGGAATTTAAGGAAAGATCCAATTACTTAGTGTTACGGAAAACAGGAGTAAGGGAATGTAGTATATAAACATGAAGAAATCAGGCTTTGGTCTGCTACTTTCAAATAAACTTGCTTTTGTTTAGAGAAAACGATGTAAAGATCCCTAAAACTTCTCCTCCTTCACAAGAGGAGGAATCCTCTAATGTGTACTTATTTGCAACAGTCTTGTTAATTGGTCTATTTAGTAACTCCAAATCCAGATCCAAAACCAAACTACTTTCTGTAGTGCAATATATTGCTATCTTATGTTGATGACAGCTTCGTTTCATAGGTATTTCAGACAAAACCCTTACAATTCTTTACAATCCGTACCTTCTTCTTCCCCTTCTGTGGACACTTCATGGTGATTCTGAATCCCATAGCTATTTCTCCTCAGTGATTTCCGTCTTCTTTTCACTCGAGAATACATATCCATGTTTTCCTGGAATAAAATTCACATACACTCTCATCAGTACTGTCGTCCCACATCACTCTCAGTGTTAGCCCACGGTTCAGGAAGCAATACTCCACTCTAGCCCCCAAGTCTTCTTCCAACAGGTAGACTACATGTCTTCCAAAAAGTCTTTTTCCCTCCACAGGTAGACTACAAAGGCAGTTTCACTTAATATGTGATAAAATAAGTCTCTCAGAGTGTACCTAATCCATCTAATACATAGTTAACATCAATATCAAGCTGTTTTAGGGAACAAAGTAACTCCCTGGTCCTGTTTTCAGACTACCAGAGTGTGCTTCAAACCAAGGGAGAACCATCACAGAACACCATGAGAGCATGGCAGTCAATTTATCAATAAAGAAAACATGATTTAGGTTCACATGATCTGTGAATTTTATTCTGAATTTATCAAGTTTTTGTAATATTATCCACTGAAAAGGATCCGAAGCCTTTTGACACAGCTACAGACAAATGTATGGAGATTGCAAAAACAAACACGCTCCCCCCAATATTACTTTTATCCAAGACCTGAGTCACTCTGCACTTACAAATTCTGTATCTGTCCACATCCGTAGCCGTTCTACTTCTCCAGATCGCCTGTTTCTCCTGATGTTAATATTATCCATTTCCTGTAGGACAGCTTCAGCAGTACTAAAATATATGCAACATTTAACACAAAAAAGAAAAAAATCAGTCTTAAAACAGCAGACATGCAGAACTTCTCACATAGCATCCAACAACTTAACATACCTAATTCTATGGTCTCTTATGGCTATACTAGAGTCTACAAGTCAACTAAACATACAAATGAATTAAAATCTGAACATTTTAGGACAGCTAATTGAATCTATCAATTAACTACAGAACCAACCATAATAAAGAAAACTGAAAGATGAACCTAATGAATATAAACTAAGGAGTATGCAAAAGAAGAAATGCTGTTGCTATTGAAATCTGGGGTTCAAATTGGGCTGCAACATTTTAAAAAAATGTTAAAAAATCCTTTTTTGCTCAGTGTAAATTGTAGCATATAAATTTGTAATTGCTTAGATGTTAGATTAGGTGTCAGATAAGACTAAGTTTGCAGAATAAGAAAGTAAAGCTTTTAACCTACATAATTATAATATTGGGAAAGCAATTAATGCCTCCACCCCATCAGCTTTACAGCTCCTTACCCTGGCCTCAGAAAGAGAGTTTATACACAAAGGATTTTTTTTTCAAATGTTAAATCTCTAACACATAGAATTTCATCATTCATTATTTGACCTCACTACTCTACCATTTATCGTCTACTATTTAATTAGTCTGCATTTTCATTATCTAAAGTATTTGTAAACAGCTGTCAAAACAATAGTGGTGTATAAATAATAACCTTGGCCAAGATGCTTCGTTGCTAAGGAAGAAAACAACAGAGTATTAGCCAGGCCAAGTCAATTATTTGGCCACCTGTCCTCAACACCAAGTTACTGCTCTCCATAGCGATTATGGTAGATTTCCACTGGAATTCTACTGTAATTTTATAATACTTGTAAAAAGGCAGAAACTTTGAGTTCCTTTCTTTTAAATTGTTTCAAAGTAAATCTAACGGGTGAAATCCTGCCTAGAAAAAAGTCAATGGAAGTTCTGGTGACAGAAGTCAGTAAAGTTAAGGTTTTATTATGAGCGCCCCTCTCAATTTTAACCAATTTTTCTAAAATATCTGTGATGTGTGATATAACGACTCCAAGTAAAATCATGCTATAGTTTGCTATCAAAGAAAATAGGGTTGGAGGGGACCTTGAAAAGTCCACTGGCTCTGCCAGGCAAGAACAAGCTACGCAATACCTTAATCATTCCTGACAGACATTTGTCTAACCTGTTCTTAAAAAACCTCCAATGATTATGGGACACACTGTTATCAGTATAAGTTCATATATAGACTTCAGTACCATGATCTTATCAAATTACAATCTTCATGGTAGACTTTTTCCTATTGTTGATGAGGAGAGGGAGATTCAACTGCAACTAGAAAAATAAATGTAACTCAATATAAATTTGTAAACTGATACCAAGTAGTTACTGAGTAAATTGAAAAAGAAAATTAAATTAACAAATGATTTAACAGAATACATTTAACAATAAAGATCATACTTGGCAATTAAATGCTGATGTTTAAATCATTTTCCAACCACTAGAGCAAGCAGTCTCTCACAGATGTGACTATTAAAACCCATTTTGCAGGTGGGAAAATTGAGACATTAAGAGACCTGCCCAGGGTCACACAGAAATAATACTTCACAAAAAGTATTTCTGGCTCCCATTCCTATGCTCAGACCAGACCGTGCCTCCCTCTCTGACCTACTTTGTCTGCACAGTAAATGCAAAAAAGTGACACCCACCCTATGTGATTTACTAACAAATGGTAAAAAACAAAAACAAGAAAAAAAAAAGAAAGCTACAAACTTTTGATATTTTATGATCAAAACCATACAAGTAAAATCTAGAAAGCTTCCAAGCGTTGCTGCTAATCACCAATTTACATCACATTTAGGGTATCACTACATGAACAGGTTACTAAGAGACAAACTAGGGTGTGGATTTACAGCGTGTCAGCTGCTCTGCAATAACCGCCAACGTAGACAGGTTTATCCAGGTGTAAACACAGAGTAACTTACTCCCCAGTGGAAGTCTGGTGAGTTGCTCTGCATTTACAGGATGGATAACACAGGCAGTTACAGCACAGGACCCAGCCTGTAACTCAAACCACAGCCTAGCTTGCCTCAGCACTAAAACATTCCCACAGTAAAACACACAGATGGCACTGGAAGACAGCGTTTTCTAACTTTTAAAAAAAAATCATTAAGATGCTTTGTGAATACAACTGAAGTATCCCCACATACCTGTTTACTAGCTGATCAAACAATAAACTCTGATTCAAAGTTTCAAATCTGTTTTTCCTGGACCGACAACTTTTTCTGACTTCTATATCTCCGTTTATGCAAGCATGGTCCCCATCTCCCTTTTTTTCCCCTCGAAGGGGATGGCTTTTGAGAGCTAAGAGAAATTTGTATTACTACTTCAAAATGCAGGAAACAACATTTTCACAAACAAGAATGAATAAGAAAATACTTAGCAAGGACAATAAACCAAAAGTTATGGAGCACGGTATGAACACCCTTATGTTCACTGAAGAAATATATCTTTAAAATTTCTATCAGAGTTGTTTTACAAGCTATTTCTTCAGACTCAAGGTTTTTTTCTTAGATAATCTATTTTATGATGAAAATTTGGCATTCAAATATGCAATATTTTTAAGTTAACATTAATACTAAAATGCACATTTGTTCCACAGCTTCAATTCTTAGTCTTTCAAATACAGTATCAAAAGGTCAGATGCAACATATTGATTTCAGAAGTAAATCCGTATCAGCTACTCTGTACAGTACCAAACAGAGATCCCACTCCTGATTGTTCCTTAGGCACCACAATAAATAATAAAAACACCAAATATGCTCAATGGATTAACACTCATATAGATTCAACACAGAACTAAATGAGACAGAACTGATGAAAAAGGGATACGAAAAGACGAAAGTGGTTTTAGCTGAGATATGCAATGAGATGGCAAGTTTGTAAGGTACAAGCATATAGAAAATTGTTCGAAGTAGCAAGAGCTGCAGACAAGGCAGGTCTCTCTAAAGCAATAGTGGGCTTAAGTGACGTTAAGAACCACAGAAGGCCAAATCTTAAATGAGCAAAGAGAGTAAGTAAAGAGACCAGCTGGGAGAGGAAGGCCGAAATTAGTTCACAACAGTAGATTTAGGAATTAAGGAAAACATCACAATCATGGCCAAGAGGTCTGAATTGAGAAGAGAAATGGACTTGCATCTAGGAATGTTCCCCATGTCCACAGAGAGCATCCAAGATGTTGACGGAAGAAAACTGAGCCAAAACAATACCTTTTCTATTCAAAATGGTCAGAGTAACCAGTAATGTTATTAAAAATATATGCAACTGAAAATCATTGACGTAAAAGTGTTAAATATAAAAGTAGGTCCAAAAGGTCCACTGTAGAACACTTACATAAGCTACGTCCATTGGGTAGTGTAGCACCAGGCTGAGAAGTTAACCTAGGAAACAATTACATTAGACACACAAATAATCTTAATGCTCCTCAGTCAAGCAAAAATTACACAGTGAAAATAAAACATTAAGCATAGAAAGTTACATGATACACTCTGACTTCAAAACCTTTGTGACATGTCACCTCTGGAGAGCCTGCCTCTTGCCCAGCATCACAATGAGGACAAAAGTGCCAAATACCAATTACACGAATCCCTGCAATTATCTAAACATCTCTTTTATTAATCCCTCCAGTGTTGCCTCATGCCATCTTCTACTAGTAACTCCCCCCTAAAGTTTCAGAACAGGATCTTGATATAGCTCTTCAAAGGCAATCATCATTCAAACACTTTGGATAAAATAGTACAAGGATAAAAAGCTGTTTTGTACACACAGAAAAAGAATGAATTTAACAAAATCACCAATGCAACTGAATGGGATTAATTTATGCTGGGTGTATTTAATATCAGTAAAAAATACTTTGATTTTCTCTATCAACCCAGTATTTTTAATTTCTTTTTAAATTAACTTTTAGGAAAATTAACTCCTACTACTTCATAGCCTAAGACAAAAACATCTTCCAGCTTTCTGCAATTTTATTGCATAAGCAACTGTTCCTTCATTAATTTCTTATCTTAATGAAAATATTCTTATTTATTAGACATGATTCTACTGAAAGGTAATTCAGAGTAGAGTATAAATGAACAAAAACTCTACAACCACTGGCAGACTGTCAGAAGCAATCTTCCAACATTACTATGCAAAAAAGTGAAATAAAATCAGGCAAAAGGAAAACAAAAATATTTTTTTTTAATCTCTCTTCCACTCTCAGAAACACCAAGTACTTCATAGACAAGTGAACTGTATATTCTGCACACCAGGACTGGATAGGGAGGAACTCCTTGTTCTCAAACTAGAAAGCTTAAACATATCTGATGGGAAACAGAAAAAGGAGGGGAAATCTTAATACCAAATGCAATCTGAGCTTGAACGTGGCCTAGAGTTCAAGAGACTACAAAGAGTTCAACTCAGAGCCACAGAAGACATAGGCTTTGCTATTATTTTCCTAAGAAATGTATAACAAATCTGTACAAAACAAAGGTAATGGAAGGATTTTTGCAAGGACTGGATAACAACATAGAAAACCACATTTACAAAAATCATGTCCGCATCCAATTTTCCAATAACATTTTTCTGGTCAAATATTTGAAGTATTTTAGAAACCACAACTGAAGAAGGGAAATTTGATTATAATAAAGGTTTAGCAACAAAATTTTTGGAAAAAGTCTTAGCGACTCAAGATCACTCTTAGGCCCAGCAATTTGGATTTTAGCAGAAAACAGCAAAAAAATCTCAAGATGCAAAGACATGTCGTAGTGGGTTATACATGAGTAACAACATGAGTTTCAGCATCGTGGCCAAATTTCATTTGACACAGTGATCTAAATTCTCCCAGGCACACTAAATATTTTTTTTTAATCTCTTAGAATTTCTAATAGGTACAGTACAAGTCTACACTTATAAACAAGAGAAATAGAAGGTGCCTGAGTTTCAATACATTCCCAGATGACCACGATACATAATATGCTATATTTAATTTGTTCTCGTTTAAAAGGGAAAAACAAACAAAAAGAGATCTATTTTAAGGTTTACATAGTTTTTAAATATACCTTGTCCTAGCAGATGACCGTCCAATAGTGAATTACAGTCATTCTTACGTATAAAGCATTGCAAGAACAATTTTGATTTGTACATAAATATGAAATAAGTATCTACAAAAGAATCAGTGTTAACTGAAAGTTCATGTCCCGGGAACATACTGTCTACACTGTCTCATAATTATCTGTAACCATATGAAGAACCTTATCAACACAAGAATGCTCTGTAAAATATTATTCATCAGAGTTATAAAATAAAACAAATTACTTCTCCTTTGAGTTATAAAAATATAGTAGCATTGAGGCTATCTTTAATAAAAGACAGTAATTTACTTCAGTCCTTATAACCAAGCAGGGCAGAGAGGCTGAAAACAATGGGAAGAAACTCAACCATTATCCATTCCTTAAAGATGATAATACTGATTTCCTAATTAAAATGTCACGTCTTCTTGTTGCTTGCATACATAAAAATGCCAATTAAGTCACTAAATGTGGATGTATCAAAAAACTAGAATTCAGACTGCATCTCAAATAACATGACTTTCCAATTTTGCACAAATTTGCATAGAAAAGAAACACAGAGACGAGAGAATTGATGGAACCCACGTTCCTGGAGTCTTAAACTAAAAGAAAACCGTATGAAAATAACATGCTTCAAAAATACACTCTTGAGCATGAGCTGCAGCTCACTGCAGAAATAGGGTAAGTGGGTTAACAACACAGGAAAAATAATTTTTCCTCTTGGCACCAAGTTACCTGGACTGTCCAGTTGAGATGCTCCATTCCTCTCGCTGCCCAGTACTGCGTGATTTTGATTTGTCTTTGCACACAGGATCAGCATGTTTTGAGGTACGTTTGGCGGGAGGAGATATGTGGCTATCACTCAAACTAGCATCACTACCTTCATCTTTCTGAAAAGAAAAAAAAGCACCACACCATACTTAATTGGCTCGTTTGTAAAGGGGAAGCCGCAAAAAGGAAGTCTCTGTCAAACTCTTAGTAAACGGCTTGCAGAAATATTAAAAATTATTATTTTGCAAACATTACTGGAAATTATGAAAATATTTCATTTTAAGCATTAAACTTTCATATAATATTTTACATTTCTTTCCAAACACGCATTCTTCTCTAACCCACTGTATTTTTTATATCACACATGACAGTGCAACTTTAACCTACCTGCAAAAGAACTAACAGTGCAAATAGAGAGAAAAGGACTGAAGAAAATGATGCTTGGAAACACAGCATGAATTTACTGACGTTATCTTTGTCTTTAAAATGCTTTAACAGCCACGTAATGCTCTCCCCTCTTGTAAGAGTTTTGCAACACCTTGTTCTCTTCTTTAGACGGTTAAACAGACGCTGAAAGTGGACTTCATACTTTTATGGCACTTTTTATCTAATGTGTTCATTAACAGCATTATACACACTAACAACATGTGTTAACACCTTTAGGAAGCATCTAAACAGTACCGGAGGGGATTTTTCTGTTGTGCTTATCAGAGATAACGTAGACAGAAACTCAAAGATCACAAGGGATTACTCCAGAGCTGTACGTAAGAAGTGGGCAGATGGCAAACTTTGGAAGATCTGCTTCTGTTAAAGTGAACCACAAAAAAAAATTTTAAAAACCATCAAGGTTCTAGAAGCCACAAATTTTAGCTCACAGCAACAGTCTTGATTAAAAAAATAAATATCCTCTCTCTTGCAACAAGAGAGTAACTGATTTCAAAATATTCAAGTCCAGGAATTGTCAGTAAACACTGAGACTAAGAACAAAAGATGATTTTACTTATATGCAAGAAGATGAACACAGCAGCCTCATTTGTTCATCAGGCTTATTAACAACAACAGCCTGATTCATACTCCAGGTAACTCAACAACACAATGTCTCACATACTCAAGAAAACTTTAAAAAAATCAACAAAAACTCTTGTTCTTAAGAGAAGAAGACAGACTATCACAGCACAGCATTTAGAAAGTGGCAAAGCCTAAAGAAATCCAAATATATTGGTGCAGTCTACAAGACAGCTCAGCACCACCAAAACAGGGACCGGCCCATGCACTCCCTTGCCTGGCCACACAGCACCGCTCCAACCTTCTTTGACCTTCTCCTGATGTTTCTCTGGCCCACCCATAAACCAACTCAGCTCACTAAAGCTGCAGAAGTTCACTTTCCATCTGTTAGATTAGGTTCCTACCTGGTTAGTGAGCTGAATCATTTCACTGAGCAATCAGACAAGGGCAAAAGATAATGCGAGAAAAACACATGAGGTGAGGGTGGGACCACTGTCTGGAGTGAAATAGATCGTCTTCCAATATATATTTTTAACAAATATTAACTAATATTAAATACTTATAATACTACTAATAAATTAATAAATACATTATTCATTATGATATGGTATTTATTGACTGAATATCATAGAACCATTTAGGTTGGAAAAGACCTTTAAGATCATCAAGTCCAACTGTAAACCCAACACTGCCAAGTCCACCACTGAACCATGTTCCATAGCACCACGGCTACCCATCTTTTAAATACGTCCAGGGATGGTGACTCAACCACTTCCCTGGGTAAACACACAGCATATTGCAGGTAAAGACAAGAATCTGCCAAAAACATCTTCCCCCCCTCCATGAAATGAGTGTCAGCAGAACTCAGGAGGATGAGGAAAGAAAAGGGGAAAAAAAACAAATGTGTAGAAGTACGTGGGAACTCTTGAATTCCACAGCTACTTCAGGCACGATTCTCTCAGATGCCAAGTACTTGGCAAAGACATGATATTTATTTATACTATAAATACTTGTAAATACTTTTGATAATACTAAAATATACTAAAAACTAGTATTAAATGCTAACCAGCCCATGTTCACATCTCATTTTCAGCCTGCCAAGGTAGGTCCAGGGAAAGAACTCAGTCTATATTAAGATTCAGTCTTAAGATTTATCTAATCCCAGTAAAAAAAAAAAAACAAAAAAAAAAAAAAAAAAAAAAAAAAAAAAACAAAAAAAAAAACAAAAAAAAAAACAACCCAAACCCATACTTCTTTCTTCTTTGTTATTTCACTTTTTCAGGAAGTACATCGATGTGACTCAAAATAATATCCATGTTAGAAGATCATAATCAAAACTTTAAATCAGATAAAGCAGAATTTGGGATCTAAAACTAGGACTTAGACAAAGCAGTAGCAGAGGTAAGTACCACCATCCCTAAATACAAACCACCCACCCCTTGCATAGCGCTGTAAATCACACGTGCAGCCACCCACCTGTTTTCCATAACACTCTGCACCTACAAAATACCAACTTTTCACAAAATTTTAATAGTGTACATATTCCCTTTTGAATACTGTAAGCATTTGTGTACGTACTTTTTGCTTTAATAAGCCAAAAGTTTATTTGTGGACGTGGAGAAAGACATCATTATGTCAATTTTAGTAACTACTTTCTGAAACTACAAGGGCTATACCCTGTGCAGGGTAGAAGCAGAGTTTCAAGGTAAGCCACAGAACCAGTTTTAAACCGGCTAGGCGAGACTGAGAAAATGAGGCTAAGAAAGAGGAACAAGCACGTAACCAAGCTTCATGAGGGCTAACATTAAAGCTATTTTGTGAGGAGTGAAATTAGTACTGCAGAGGTTCCCATACTCCATCCCTACTTCTTCCCATGCAAAAATCCTAACCCCTCCCAGGTCTTCTATGACTGCCTTTCTCTGCATTTCGTCCAGCTCCTTGCCTCTGGTCCCAAGTCTCAAAATTAGCTAGTATTCCTTATTTATTCTGTCTATACATTGGTGAAAAGCAATACAGCAATGTAGTGCTGTGTGCATGCCAACTGGTCAGTGGGCAGGCAAAACAAAATATTAACGACTAACCTGGAGACTAAATCTGCTGCTTCAGGCCTCCCTCCGCTACTGAGTTATCAATTAAATTTATAAAAGCTGAGTATCTTTGAGGTCTCTAATACTGTCAAATGAACAGATACTGGCCAATAGCTTCAGAAACTGGAAGAGCAGGGTACCCGTCAATGTGATCACATCAGTGCGGCTGCCTGAGGAACTAGACTGGCAACGAAGGCAGTTACTTAACAGAGCCAATGACTTCGTTTAGGATATTATTTTCAGTTGAGCCGCCATGAGTCTGTATATTAACTCTACACGTTAACTTAGCAAGTACAAAGCAAGTCAAAATTTTAAGACAGTCAAGCCCAAATACTAACCCATTAGGACAGCTGCTGTAGAAGTTACACTAACATACAAGGTATTTTACCATGAAGTAGTGACAAAGCTATTACAATGAGAAATCATTGACATTTTAAATATACACTAATAAGAATCCAAACTCCATTTTTCAGTTAACCGACAATCTTAAAAATTCAAGCTCTAGGGAATCTAATCACACCTAGACTGCCATCCAGAACTTTCACCTACCTACAGTGAAATATGGAGATAGAGCTTTCATTACACTCAAGAGATTAGCAAAACTGGGATATGCTAGAACAAGAAAAGAAATTAATTTGAATTTGAGAAGCCTTTACAGAGAGCAGTCTACCCACCGCTTCCTCCCATTTAGAGCAAAAGAGGTCTAACCATTCCACTGCACTCAACGTGCTCCCTCAAGTAACTGGGTCTCAAAGCATTTATACCTTTAAAGACTAAAAATAGTACTGCAGTTTCAACCCAGAAACTTATTACTTAACAGTACACATCATGAAAATGTTCTGGGACTGGAAAGAGATATGTATGACACGAGCATCAAACTTAAAAATTAAGAAATTAATAATGCAATCGCAGAAGCAGGAACCAATGCTCTGAACTCCAAGCTCCTAATGGAACATCAGCACCAAAGCCAACGCACTCACATGTTGAGAAAACACAGAGAATACAAATTAATAAAATCTTAATCATGTTAGAAATTGCCTGAAAGCATACCAAAGCCACAAAGAAAAAGCAAGCAGAGAAGAATCAAAACACGAATTTATGTACTGTCAGCAAGTACAAAGAGGTAAATGAAATTTAGCACAACTGCTTTGATCTCACAGAAAAGACAGACACACCAAAGTCCAGCTGTGATCCAGAACAACCAGAGCCCAGCACAGCTTCTCATGGCAAGCACTCTCCCAAATAATGAGTAAAGAAATAACTGGAGTTAACGGGATACCATCCATGGCCTAGACTGGCAAAGCAGAGTCTTCATGATCTTTGCATTCAAGAGTAACATGGAATGTGACAGCTGAATGAATACTGCAAAGTAGCTGCTGAGCTAAGAGTCAACAGCAAGAGTCTTGCAGAGGTAGTGGGGCAAACTCTGGTAACACACCTTCTTCACTCAAAGTGGCTGAGTGACGGTAGCAATAGATCTAGAAAGAAAATCTAAAGTGATTAAGTAAATAAAGCCATAAAATAAATATAGCTGCATACTTATCTCTACGTTTTCTCGACTTTGTATGACAAGGAGAAAGATGGAAAAAATGTTTATTATAATATATACATTCATGAACAAGCCACAAAAATATTACCTGTAGCCTCTTCCATATCCATCCCTAAATTTCAAATAGCCATTTGATATTAACAGAGCTTTATTTATAATATTTAGAGACAAGTCCTTCAGTTTTGAAAGAACACAAAGAAGAAATCAATGAATAAAACTGACTTTTTCCTTCTCAATTGACCCTCTTAGAAAAAAAGTGACTACACCAATAGAGACTTTCAGCCTGACTGAAGGACATACATACCAGGGGAGTCCTCACCAACAAGGGCTTGCCTTCAGGTACATCACAGGGACCAGCTAGCTAAAGCTTGGTAACTGATTAATGAAAGCATGATAGCTCATTAATTTTCAAGTTAAAAAACAAAGACTCCTTCTAGCACATTGAAGGGGAGAGGGCAGGGGTTTTCTGTTTTTCCTGTTCCAGTAAGTTGAATCTCCTGGCCAAGAGAGTATCCAAAGAACCCCTCACTACAGTGCTAGTCTGAACAACCCCGGACAACTGCAATACAGCAGTTTTGGTAATACAGGATGAGTACAAACCATCTCTACTGCCATCATCTCCAAGTACGTGAACACAAGGTCACTGAGTTTGTGAGTAAGGGATGCAGTAATATTCAAACCACACACAACCACACCTCGCAGCTTCTGAAGAAGACTCCGTCTGGTTTGCCACAGGTTCAGCTGTACTAAAGCACAGGTACGCAGACTTGAATGCTGGAGTTTTCCACCGTGGTCAAACTTGCTCTCCTCACCATACATCTCGTGGGTCACACCCTTCTTCTGACTAACCCTCTGCCGCACCCAGAAAGTCAGCATTGCTCATACAACTCCACAACTCAGACATGACAGTGCTCAACCTAGTGCTTTCAACCCCTCAGCATCTGTGGATTTCTCTTTTCTATGACCGTTTTCTCTTCCCGTGACTAAGACATGACATTAAGACACAATGACATTCAATCCTCAACTGATCGATCTTATTCCTCCCCATTTTGTTAAAAGCACAAACTATTTTAATTAGTTTTTCTTTTTGCCCTGCTGAACAAGCATGAAACACCCCAGAGTTTACTTTTGTCTTCATAATAACAAAATAAACATTTTCAGGAAATCTGTTTTAGCTACAGGTTTTCAAAAACCTCTACTTATTTCTTAGCTTGATATTTAAAAGTAACTTTTTCCTCTCCATTTGACTCTCTGAAAAGACAACAACTTCAGACATCTCTCACTCCTATTTTTATTAACTTTGGAGAAATTGGATTCAGGTCCTCCAGTTATTTCTAACCTAATTTAAACTGTATCTTGCTGTGTAACAACACATCTTCTCAAATGTCACAGAATATTAATAATCTGGATTAATATTTTAAAAGTAGGTGTGAAAAAAATCTGATCGACCTTTTGCCCTACCAGTTCATGCAAAGTTCTTCTGGAAACGGGCTGTCCGTTAAAAGAAATAAAATACGGACTCAGGAATATTTAATGCATTTAATAAATATTTTTATCCCAATGGTATAAAAAGATAAAAGTTGTCTTTCCAAAATAGAGCTTGTATCCGTGAAGAAAATGTGATTGTGTCCCCAGTGTACCAATTACTTAAGCTGATCACTCATCTTTGCCCTCGGATAACAAATATCTTGCTTTTTCTGCATTTAAACTCTAACGTCATTTCAACCATACCAATAAATTACACCAAAACACTATCTGTCTGTTCAGTGATTCTGGATAAGCCACTTGCTCCCTTGTGTATCACATTCTGCAAAAGTAAAAAATATGGATTAAAACATTAACTTCTACAAATTTATCGCATTAAATATCTACTTTAAGATCTATTGATGAAAATTAGGTAAGAGCTGCATATCCTAATGCATTTTTGGGCTAGGCATACTAAGCAATTAAAAAAAATCAAAAGGCTTCAAAATCTCTTTGAGATATTTTTAGTTTTGCTCTTATTTGGTTCCAAGTCCTAGTAACTAGATCAAATGAATTTTCTACCACGACTGCGATAATGTCATCTGACCAGAATCTAGTAAATCCCTTCAAATCCTATTTCAACTTTTTTTTTTCAGTTCACCACTTTGCTTTATAGCATCTTCACCAAAAATAAAATAAAATAGAACTACAGCTGCCCCTACACTCAGTACAAAATTTCAGTAGCTGAAACCCTCTCATCAGCTCACTCAAAATAGGGACCACACCTTACACCTTACTAGGTCTTAATTTCAAGATGACACATCACACTACCCACTCTTTCCCGCACCAACACATCCCTCACAAGCTCCTCTCCCCACCCCAACCCACGTTTTCCTGGCAAATGCCCTTAAGCCCCTCTTTTATGGCAGGGCTGAGGACCTGCTTGGTGGGAAGAGGTAAGACTTGCCACGCTGGTCTGGGAGAAGAAGGCAACATGACTCAACTCCAGGTCACTGCAGACTCTATTCATGTCGGTACATCACGTACTGCTGCATGCTAAACATCTGCCTCTGTGTCCTGAAAATCAGGGGAAGCACACTGCCTGTGCCTTCAAATATCAAAAAGCTGGGGAAAACGTATTTGGATTAAAGCACATTAACTACCTTACTAAGAACTTCAAGTTTCATCAAGGACCTCGTGTGTTAACCTTACTGATAGCTTGAAAAGAGACAAAGTTGGCTTAAAAGAACGCATCTTCTGGTCGCAGTTCTCTAATTTCCACTTGTTTGCACACAATCACTTGTCAGACATTGGCTCTCCACAGGTGTTAAGGAAAAATAACAAGATTCATGCTTAAGTGCTTGATGATCTTGGAATAAACAACTATTAATGCCGTATTTCATTGGTGATAATGATAGCAAAGAATGCCTCAATTGCAGGATGATCTAAATTCTTTTAACATTCCGCTTCTGTATTTTTGTTTTCAGTAAACAATGCTTACGTCAATGAAAGCCATTAAGAATACCATCATCTAGACTTTTCCAGACAATAATTTCTTCCCAACTCATTCATGTTAAAAACATACTTTTTGCATGAGAAGATCTGCTTTATTTTTTCAACAGAGTTCCATTTTGTTTCCTGGAACTCTTCAATTCTAGAGTTCAGGTTATTCAGTAAATGTGAAAGCTTTTGAGAAAAATTAGAAGTTTGCAAGTTAAAAATAGAAACCACTACCTACAACACTGTTTATTCTGTATTTTCATAGTTGCAACCTATCTATAAGAGAAAAAGACGCCAGTTGGTATCCAGGTTGAGTGCCTTTCAACAGCTGTTGATCTGACATGCAAAAAAGCTCTTCCAATCTATGGGCTACTTGTAGGTTCATGAAAGAAAGGGAGAGTGAGCTACAGAGCAGCCTCTGCCAAACTATGACAAAGCCCAGAAAATAGTAACCTTAAGTCTGTCCTCCACCCATCTTCACTGTCCCGCTCCAAGCACTCCCACCACCGGTGTTCCTCTCCCCTCCTTTGTGCCTGCATTAAAATTAGGGTGACATTATGAATTTTCTACTGATAATCAAATCAGAGGGATGGAGGGGAGGCAAGAGGAAGCAGGAGGATGTGGGGAGGAGGGTTGGTTTCAGCTGGACGGGTAACCTGATGCTGATCCAGCTGATCAAATGGCCGGGCAAGCATGAATATTGGCAAGTCTATTCATTTTCACAACAGTTAACAGCACGTGTGAAATCACACACCTTCAGAAGAGCAAGTCTACTGAGAAGAGGTCTCTATCTGCTCAATGGGGGTCCACACATCACTCAGAAGTTTTTCTAGAAGATCCACATAACGGAAGTTTTAAGAACCACTGATATCCCTCATTTAACACTGAAGGAATACTAAAGGCAAGACATTTTTAGTCAGAAGCATATTGACCATTTCCATGAGTTTCTAGATTCTGTTAATGAAGACTTTTAAAGCAAAAATTACACTTCTGTAAACATTCAACAATGATTGCAATTCAGAAGTGGAAAAATTGAAAACATTCAAACAACGAGGTTTTTTTCCTACCCTTAGTCCTCAAAAATCCATTTTGTTTCTGCTGAACAATCCCATCCCAAAGAAAGCCTGGAGGACACATCCTCCTTTTAGTACTACTCTAAACCTAAATAAAGCAGCAGAACGATCTGAATGAGGATAGCAAGTAGGAGAGCAGAGAGAACCCTTGGATCAGAGGGTTCTCCAAGTTTTGGACGTGACCAGATACTTGACTCAGTAAACTAAGCAAGAAAGCGTCTGCAGCAAGTGAAGCTACAGCAAGGTGGCTTTCCACATGAAAATTAAAAAGAGGGGTTAAAAACACTTCTGTATCTCTAACTACAATGCACTTGAAGACAGTATTTCACAAGGAAAAAAAAACAAAAAACAAAAAACGAATAAAACCACTATAAAATTGTAATATGAAATCTTAAGATTAATGTATTGAAATTTAAATCATAATAAAAACAACATGCAAGGTCTGAAAGATAAATCAGAGAAGTAATAGAGGGTAGTTATTAAGTATTTGGAATGAGGGATTGCCGAAGCATGGAAACAAATTTCAATGCAAGTAATCTCTTCCACGTGTACAGAAAGAACAGCTTCTTCATTTCAGCTTATTTAAATAACTCAGCTCAACTACTTATCCCTTAAAAATGAAGCAATTGGCTGGAAGAAAAGCAAAAAACCCATTTCCCAAATTATGAAAACACCAAAATCGAAGCATCTGCTCTGAGTGCAACGGGACACAAGCTTTTCACCAAAGCTTTACATTATGCTTCTAGTAGTGTAGAATCTAGCTAAAGATAAAACCACAAAATTCAGAACAGGCTAGAAAAACTATGAAACCTGGACAAGCTCATAAATTCTGTATTTCTGGTAGGAGTATTAAAGCTACCTCCTTTATACCTAGTTCAACTGGAGTTGAAGCTATTATAGCACACATATACTCAGCACTGCAGAATGAAAAAGTTTAGAGAAGATAACATATTAATCTTACAACTGGTTGAAAAGTGGCTCATTTTAATACTACCAAGCAAGAAGAAATTAAATTTATTCAGGAAGAGTCCAAGCAGGTATAAATGCAAAACAACATTTGAACAATTTAAAGCAAAATTAATGGTTAAAATAAACCATGGAAATCCCATCAAAGGTAATAAAGACAATATTTCAAGAGTAAACTCAGAAACAGGAAAACTGTTTAGAAAAAGCAGCAAAGCATGAAGAGTACCAAAAAAAAAAAAAGAAAAGAAAATGATAGGATGAAAGAGGCTGAAAAAATATTGTCAGCTCCCTTTGGAATAAGCAAGTCCATGAGTGATATTACCCCCACACAAAGTAAGACATTAGAGCCAAGACATCTAATATACAATCAGCATCCTTTAAAATGGTCACAGCCATGAAATCAGAGCAGTGAGAGCTTCAGCTCACTGATGCCTACTTGCTGGATGCTTTGGTTTGAGAAGGGTTTTATGAAGTTTTACGCAGAAATCGTTAAAAGGCATCATTAGACTGGAATGAAAACTTTTCCACGGTATAGCAAATACTCGACAATTTAGGGCAGGATGTGCAAAACTATACCACATTCAATTGAAACTGCAGGGGGATGGAGGCGATCAGAATGTAATTACCTGCGCTAATTATCTTGCATAACCCCAAGCTGTATGCCACTCTTGCAAAACTGTCATGGGATCTCTCACGGCAATGGGTTAAGCCTTCTGCTTCTAAGCTTTAACTGGGAGAGAGCAGTTGGAAAAGCAGCTTTTATTAACATTACTTTGGGACAAGCCCAATATTCAGAGGAAGCAATGCAGCACACCAACCATCAACACCATTTCCTGAGTATTCTTTGGAGGTCTCAGTCACTTCACTGGATTAGTCCTCAGATTGCTTCCTTTCAAGGCCCGGTGACAGCAGGGACAGTCAGCTTCCAACAAAACTGCTTCCCAAAAAAAAATAATCCATGGACGCTTGGAGGGTGTCCTGACTTCTGAGAGTGGCCCAGAGTGATGCGGGCAGATACACAGGAAGAATTCAAACTCAGGACACCCCTTGGAAACATGGAAGGATTACAAATGCTGACTGTATGGTATTTTGACACAAACTTGGACATAGATTGTGTCCAACAATTGCTCAATTTCCCCCTGTTCACAGATGTATTAATACCACGCTACCAAGGCACAAACTGCACAATTCCTTTTAGATCACTGATTTTCTCCTGCTAAGTCCCAAAAGAGCAGCAGACCACGAAACCAGAAAGAACCTGACATTTTATTACACTCTGAAAAGATGAGCTTCCCTGGGAATCTTCCCTTAAATGAAATTGTTTGGAATAACTTCACAAGGCTCTATATTTCAGGGTGTATTTCAAAGAACTGGAAAAAGCGTTAGCCTAGCACCTTTATTGATGCTACTGTAAACTCAAACAGTAAGACAATGCAATTCTTTAAAAACACAGATATTTAATAGGAGCGTTTTTTCCCCCCTGAAGAGTTTCGCATGTGGGTGGGCCAGCAAGTGTAATATTTCCAGCACAAGGAGGAAATTCTAACTTTTTCTATAGCTTTCTTCCAAACCGCAGAACATCCAGAAAACAGTAAGACACTTTGCAAAGGAAAAAAAAAAAGAAAATATGCTAATCTGAATGGGGATCTTTCATAAAGGAAAATTTAATTTTTAGAAATCTCTAAGGGATATGTTTAAAGCTAGTATTTTAAGGGAAATAATAATAATAATTTTTCTAAAGTGCATTTTCTGTGTTTTCAATAGCTGACCAGTAAAAGAGTTTTTAAGGATTAAAAGGCAGCAATGAGCTCACGCTACAAAAGCTACAGAAATCAGAGGGGGGAAAAAACAACCACGAAAACTATTTATTGTTCCAGACGGAGAAATTACAGCAAGAGATGCTGAAATATATTGCTGGTAAAGAGCATAAAAATGCTGCTGAGCTTCAAAACCTTGCCCAGACCAGAGCACTTGGTCAGCCCCGGGGTCCTCCTCGGCTCCCAGTAGCCATTAAGCACAATGGAGAGCTCTGGGCCACCAGCGAGGTGGCCGCAGGACGGTGGCAGAGCCACTTTTAGCCCGGGATCGCGCTCCACAATTATCACAGAGCTCTCGAGTAGCTCTTAAGGCACCGCTAATGCTTTCTGGGCTAATTAAATTAAGCTAATCTCGTATACATTTCTAAAATGTCGAACTAATAGGCCGACGTGATTTAAGAGTGTTTATTTCGCAATAAATTCATTACTTTTCTTGATCAACACTCTGCTTTGAGGTGAGAAAAACCATTTCAAATAAGTGTTACCGACAATCCCAGCTCAGTATCCGAAAACATCAGACCTTAGTAAATCTAGAGCACAGATTTAACCAGCTGTGGTCACAGTATCCTCAGTTCTTTCATCATGTGAATGAAGTCCACTGGATTTAGAAACCTTGTGGTACAATTCTATGTTTCTGAAAACTCGGGAAGATTTTGATGGGCTTTTCTTGTCGGAATGCCTTAATATGAAGCCATAACACTTCCCAAGCTTTAAGAAAAAAAATAATAATTTTAATTTATATGAAGATAGAATATAAATTTATGTAAGGATAGCCTCAAATTCTATTAAATCGAGTGTAAATCAATCACATAACCCAGTTTTTCTTCTCTGCACCCTCTCTGTGCACTCTGTCATGACATCATTTCAGAGAATAAACTTCTTGCCTGCTTGATCCATTTAGCGAGGGATTTTGTTCATTTTAATCTGGCTTCTGGTGAGTGGACACACATGTATTCATCTCCATGGCTGAAAGAGTGGTGGCCAGTCAATAATTCAAAACAGTTTACTTTTCAAAGACTGACGTCATTGCTTTCTCTAAGATGAGCAAGTGCTACACAGGGAATACAGAGAATACGATAAAAGGCATTTAGACCATTACAGCCCGTTTCCACAGAACGTGAGTCGCTTCCAGATTCAGATCAAACAGAAATGGACACTATTAATATGTAACTCAAGGTAATATTGAACTGAAAGACTAGAAACTTAACCCAAGTTCTTGGGAGAGGAAGGATTCAAGCTTATCCTTGTAAATGTAAGCTGAAAAAGACCCCTGTGTACACCAGAAAAAAAAAGCCAAGAGGAAAAAAGGAGAAGGAAAAAGGAAATTGATATAAAAAGAGGTGGAAGGCAACTCCTAACCCCTCATTTAGTCTAATCAGCATCTTACAGGATGCCATTAGATTGCTAACTCGGTTTTTGTTGCTAATGAGGAACAAATAGATGATCTTTTAAAATACATTCTGAAAGGTAATTACAAGCACTGCCACTGAAGAGCATCTCTCTGGGAGTCCAAGTCAGAACGTCCACGGAAGAAAATTAAAGCCACACAGTGCAAATAAGAGGCGCGCCATCTCTGCCAGAGCTCCGAACTCGAGCTGCCCATTAACCCGATTAACTGCTGGTGGTAAGACCAGTTCCCTGACGTGACACACGGAAGGTTTCAAAAGGACACACTGTTCTAGTCAACTTCAAAAAAAAAAAAAAAAAAAAAAATATTCAACAGTGCCAGGGAAACTTTGAAATTCACTTGATACCTACAGTATTTTTTTTTTTGCCTGCCCATAGCAGGACACGCAGCTTACTAAAAAAAAAAAAAAAAAAAAAAAAATCCTTCCAAGTGCATGAAAACGATCCGGGTACCCTTCCTGCACACAACACAACACAACACAGCCTCACTATCTGTCTGCCCACGGCCGCTTCCAAAAGCAAAGGCTTTGTCTTCCGACCGCTATAGTTATTCACGTCCTAATCACCAAAATCCGTCTCTGGCACTACTTCAAGAAGACTCAGGAGCTCAGAAAGACGCTGTACTGCTGACAAATACTTACTTCTGAAGAATAAAAACAGTCGTACAAAGATAACTTTAAAATACAGTGGGATATATACATATATATTATAATATTCACTGGAGGGGGGGAAAAATCCAAACAAACCTTCCTAGATAACTTCTGCTCATCTATGGCAATCACATCTTAAAATAATAATAAAAAAAAAACCCTACCTCTAATGCATGAGGTTTGCTGTGAAGTGAAACAAGTCCGTTCCCATACACCAAAACACACACTTAACTTCAGAAGAAATGCTATTTTAGAAGCGTGGGCAATGTCCTGGGATGTTTGTACACATTTTTCTGACACCATTTTGCACAATCTCCTTTTGTTACACCACGATAATAACATAATTTAAGCACTTTAATAATCTGTAGTATAAAACTACTATTCACAGATGAAAAACATTTGAAAGAAGCCCAACCTATTTTTTTTTTAGCAGCAGTACACTCCCTCCAAAGTAAGCCAGTAAGGGTTACACCAAACTTTGCCTCACAAACCACAAGACCCATGATATGAATAAATAGAAACTGCATATGAGAACAAGCAGAACGGCTTTTTACAGCTACAGAGCCACGTTCCCATGAGCCTAATGAAATTAAACAAGGAAGAAATAGGGGACAAGGAGGAAAAGTAAGATGGGGGGAAGGGAAGAACAGTGAAGCATGAAAGAACTGAAAGAGAAGCACAGAATGTACAGACTACCTACTCAGTGATGTTACTGATTTTTATATATATATATTTTTTTAGCATTTTAAAACTAAAAGGATGGGGCAAAGGGTTTTCTGACGATTCCAGGTGTCATCCTTCTGACCTGCCTCTGGCTGCTACTGGTTTTTTTGTACTTGTCTGATGAACTTCCTCCTCACCAGGGGCTGGGACACGGTCGGTGCGTGACTGTCAAACGCTGTGACCCTCGATTTTCACTTCCATATTTATATTGCTTTTAAAACACAGACGTAGCTCAGGCAACTGTAATCGCTAGTTTAAGCCCTCAAAGCAAGATGTGAAGTTGTAGCAAGAAAAAAAAAAAACAACCCTGCCTATAATTAAAAAAAAAAAAAAGGCAAAAATGCCGTTGTTGTCAACAAATCTGTCTAGACACAGCAAGGGGGAAAAAAAAAAAAAGACTGCCGAATTTTTCCTTCCAATTAGAATTTACCAAACGTCAGTTTTCCTACTGGGGCTGTAGCATCCACTTGCCGTGAGAGGGTGAAACCAAGGCGGTTATAATAAGTCACGCCGGGAAAATACTCAACTAGAACGTGAGGGCAAAATGACATCCTTCCCGCCCGGGGAGGGGGAAGGTGGCGCAAAAACGAAGTGGGGGGGGGAGCCTTTCCCAAACATCAGCTTTTCTGCCGCCGGAGCCGCCGCGAAGGCCCGCTCGAGCCGAAT